>NC_142873.1:72913362-73223534 GCF_051225735.1 Oryctolagus cuniculus
TCTAAAACTTAGATTGAAAAACAAAGAAATCAGAATAAAAGAAGCAATTTTATAGAAAGAAAAAAGATGGAAGGCCTATTCCATTTGATTTATAGATTTACCATAAATTTACCATAAAACTGTAAAATGTAGCCATACAGAACAATGGAACAAAATGAGAAGTTCAGAAATAAACCCACACAGATGTTATTCACTCATTTTTTTTTTTTTTTTAAGGAAAGTTGTTGAGGCCAGCATTGTGTTGTAATGAGTAAGACCACTGCTTGCAGGGCCAGTATCCCACATGGGCATAACTCAAGTCCTGGCTGCTCCACTTACAATCCAGCTCCCTGCTAAGGTACCTGGGAAAGCAGCAGAAGATGGCCCAAGTGCTTGGGGCCCCTGCATCCCTGAAGGAGACTGGGAAGAAGGTCTTGCCTTGTGGCTTCCAAACAGCCCAGTTGCAGTTCCGCTGCAACCACTAGGAAATGAACCACCAGATTTCCTATACCTACATGAAAAGATGCCCAATATCATTGGTCATATGGAAATCCATATGAAATTCACAGTGAAGTATCACAACTGTACTTGCTACCTAAAATAAAAAGCTGACAAAGATGCAGAAAAACTGGAACTTTCCTGAAAATATGAAAAATGGTATGATCATGTTAGTAATCAGTTCTGCAGCTTTCTTAAAATTTAAGTGTACATTTATTGATGATCCAGCAATTTATCTCTAAGCTTTTTCCAAAAGGAAAGATACTTTATGAACATATAAAAGTCTGCATGTTTATGGAAATACAGATACAAACTCAGTACAAGCCCAACTTAATTGTCTATAATCACTTAATGCCTATTATTCCAGCTAGAGAAAAATATTGAGCTTGAGATGATGCCATGCAGAAAGTGATTGATTCTCTGATATAATCTTTGCAATAATTTTCACAAGTTCCTTCATAAAACCTTCGGTTGGGTGCAAAGCCTTTCACAACTCATTTATATTATTTCTACTGAACTCTTTTACTAAGTAAAAAGTTTAGGAGGTCTACTACTTTTGCGAAGCTGAAGACAATTGCATACCACAGGGACATGTTGATCTAAAACTTGGAATAAAGACAGAAAAGAGTAATCTAATATAGGTTATTAGAGAATCATAGACATTACCTTTTAAATTACATTAGAAATGAGCACTTCTTAAAGTCACAGTTATTTAATGTCCCTTACGTAATTTTTCAGTAAGCATTCATGAATAAATGAATGCAATCTAGAAAAAAATGCGTAGTGGGTGATTTTTTCCAAATATAATTAAAATATTAGTAGTTGTATGCAAAACATGGTGATCAACTCTTCTTCTGAGAATATTTATAATTATTACTTGAAAATCATTCCTGTTTTTTGCTCCATTTACTATATCCCAGAAATTGCACTTAATTGGAACCAAGTGAACTCTTGTTCCATTACATTTGGTTCCTCTGGCAGAACAATAGAGGAAAACACCTAAAGGAATCCACCTGGTTGTCTTTATTCTAGGGCCTAAATTAGAGCTATCCTCGAGCAGAAATTCCCTATTTCTTCTCTTTTGTCTCCTAATGTGGTTGCCCTATAGCTATAGAATTTTAGCATACAATATGGCAGCAACTAGACATAGATGGCAATTAAAATTACATAATAGTAAAAATTCTCTTCTTTAGTTGCAGCTGCCCCATGTCAAGTATGGAGTCACAGCCACTGTGGCGCCTGTTCTATTGAATAGTACAGACTACAGAACAGCTCCATTTGAACAGCGTTCTATCAGTCACAACTGATCTACAGCCAATACTTTCCCATTAAAAGTACCTACTTAGAGGCAAACATTGTGGTGCAGTGAGCTAAGCTGTCACCTGCAATGCAGGCGTCCCACATCAGAGTGCTGGTTCAAACGCTGGCTGCTTGGCTTCTGATCCAACTACCTACTAATACGCCTGGAAAAGCAGAGGAGGATGATCTGAGTACTTAAGCCCTATCATCCAATCTACATGGGAGAGCTCCTGACTTCAGCCTAGCCCAACAGTTACAGCCATTTGGGGAATGAACCAGTAGAGACACAATCTCTCTCTCTCTCTCTCTCTCTCTCTCTCTCTGTCTTCACCTTTCAAATTAAAAAAATCTAGCTAAGACCTGGAACAAACCCAAATGCCCATCAACAGTAGACTGGATAAAGAAATTATGGGACATGTACTCTATAGAATACTATACAGCAGTCAAAAACAACGAAACCTGGTCATTTGCAACAAGATGGAGGAATTTGGAAAACATCATGCTGTGTGAATTAAGCCAGTCCCAAAGGGACAAATATCATATGTTCTCCCTGATCGGTGACAACTAACTGAGCACCAAAGGAGAAAGTTGTTGAAGTGAAATGGACACTATGAGAAACAGTGACTTGATCAGCTCTTGTCCTGACTGTCGATGTACAATGCAATACTTTATCCATTTTAGTATTTTTTTTTTGTTCTAGTACCATTGGTTGAACTCTGTAACTAACACACAATTATTCTTAGGTGTTTAAATTTTAACTGAAAAGTGATCCCTGTTAGGAATTTGGAAAACCTTATGCTGAGTGAAATAAGCCAATCCCAAAGGGACAAATACCACTTGTTCTCCCTGATCGGTGACAACTAACTGAACACCAAAAAGGAAACCTGTTAAAGTGAAATGAACACTAGGAGAAACGGTGACTTGATCAGCCCTCACCCTGACTGCTGATGAGCAACTTAATATGTTATCCCTCTTGGTATTTTTTTTTGTTTGTTCTACTTAATACTTTTGGTTGAATTCTGTAATCAATACACAATTCTTCTTAAGTGCTGAAACTTAACTGAAAGTGATCGCTGTTAAATATAAGAGTGGGAATAAGAGAGGGAAGAGATGTGCAATTCGGGACATGCTCAAGCTGACTTACCTCAAGCGGTAGAGTTAGAAACATACCAGGGGATTCCAATTCAATCCCATCAAGGTGGCATGTACCAATGCCATCTCACTAGTTCCAGTGATCAATTTCTGTTCACAGTTGATCATAATGATAGGACTAAGAACCAAAGGGATCACATAAACAAGAAGAGTGTCTGCAAATACTAGCTGATAGAATAAAAAAGGGAGAGAAGGATCCAACATGGGAAGTGAGATACACAGCAGACCCATAGAATGGCAGATGTCCTAAACAGCACTCTGGCCTCAGAATCAGCCCTTAAGGCATGTGGATCCGGCTGAAAAGCCCATGAGAGTATTTCAGGCATGGAAAGCCAAGACACTCTGGCAAAAAAAAAAAAAAAAAAAACAACCACAAAACCTAAATGAAAGATCTCTGTGAGTGAGATCCCAGTGGAAAGAACGGGTCATCAAAGAAGGAGGTATCTTTCTCTGAAGGGAGGAGAGAACTTCCACCTTGACCTTGTCCTTGTCTAAATATGATCAGAGTCGGTGAACTCAAAAGGCTTCCATAGCCTTGGCAACTCATGACAAGAGCCTAGGGGGATTACTGACGCCATAAACAAGAGTGTCCATTTGTTAAGTCAACAACAGGAGTCACTGTGCACTTACTCCTCATGTAGGATCTTTGTCCTTAATGTGCTGTACATTGAGATTTAATGCTATAACTAGTACTCAAACAGTATTTTTCACTTTATGTTTCTGTGTGGGAGCAAACTGTTGAAATCTTTACTTAATGTATGCTAAACTAATCTTCTCTATATAAAGAAAATCGAAAATGAATCTTGATGTGAATGGAAGGGGAGAGGGAGTGGATAAGGGGAGGGTTGCAGGTGGGAGGGACGTTATGGGTGGGAAGCCATTGTAATCCATAAGCTGTACTTTGGAAATTTATATTCATTAAATAAAAGTTAAAAAAAATCTACTCAAAATAATGAAAGTCATCCTCATCTATTATCTCTTTCTCTAGTTCTACCTGTTTAGTACTCTTGTTTATCCATGGAATTATTCATCATTCATCATGGCTTGAGGAAGTCAAGTATCTGAGTGAGAAATCTCTACTCTTTCAAGAATTTCCCTGTCTCTAATGAAGCTAGTTAACATGGAAACATTATGGCTTTTCTAAAATGGAAGATTTTCTCTCCTCCTTTACTGCAACTTTCCAGACCCCTTCTCTAAGAAAATTATCATATTAAATGAGATGGCAGGTTACAACATGATAAAATGCAATGAGCAGAATTAATTCTAGTTGCCCTATATAAAGTACTATCCAAAGGATTGACTATTGAAGGAAAGTCTCTAAGTAGAGTAATGAAAAATAGTTCTCTTTTCAATTCAGGTTTAGCATCTTATAGGCTGCCAAGGAGTTCTTTATTCAATTTTGTCTTAACAACTTCATTAATGATTTGGAAAGAGGAGTAAACAAATTCTTAATGAAACTCATTGATGAGGCTGACTAGAAAGTGCTATAAACAAAATTGATGACAAAAAGCTATCTAATGAGATGCAGAAGGCAATGAACTATTGACAAAAGCACCCCAAATTCTACTCTGACAAAAGTTAATGGTTAACATATAGATACCTGATTGAAAACAAAAGTGCTCAATTGAAACATAAGGAAATTAGTGGCTGCCTTTTGCAATGTTAAATTTATAACATGATAACAAAGGAATCAGTAGTTTCTATTGTCTTTGAATAAAATTGTGTTATCACATACAGACTAAAAAGCAACAATCAGCAACAAAGAGAGGCAAACTACAGAACTGGAGAAAATAGAAATATATTTTAAAAAGATCATGGAAAATGAAATTAACATAATATTTAGGTGCACAAAATTTTTAAAATCCACTTGTAATTTATTAAGATTGATTGATTGATTTAAAAGACAGGTTATAAAGAGAGAAGGAAAGACAGAAAGACACCTTTTATCTGCTAGTTTACTCCACAAACAGCCACAAAATGGCCAGGGCTGAGCCAGGCTGAAGCCAGGAGCCAGGAACTTCTCTGGGTTTCCCATGGGTGTGGCAGGGTCCAGAGACTTGGGCCATCTTCCACTACTTTCTCAGGTGCATTACCAGGAAGCTGGATAGCAAGTGGAGCAGCCATTGGAACTAGTACCCATATGGGATGCCAGAGCTTCAGGTGGTAGCTTAACTTGCTTTGCCACAGCACAAGCCTCACATAATTTTTTAAATATTATACATATTAAATGAATTTTTCAAAGTATCATTTTATTTGAAAATAATTCATCTGAAGAAGGATTAATAGAACATATAATGAACTCAAACAACTTGACAGCAAAAAAAAAGCTGATTAAAATATCGACAAATGATCTCAACAGACAATTCTCAGGTATTCAAATAACCAAAAACTATACAAAAACATGCTCAACATCACTAACAATCAGGGAAATGCAAATTAAAATCACAGTAAATTACTGTCTTGTCCCAATTCTAATGACTATTAAAAAGGCAAAAAAAAAAAAAACAGCATGCTGGTAAGGATGCAGAGAAAGCGTAACTCTTTTCCACCCTTTTTGAGAATGTAAACTACTGCAGCCACTGTGGAAAACAGTGTGAAGTTTCCTCAAATAACTGCAACTAGAACTACCATATTATCAGCTATCCCAGTGCTGGGTGTATACCCAAAATAAATGAAATCACTATTAAGAGATATTTGCCCTCATTTGTTTACTGCAGTCAGAAAATAGAATTAGTTGAGATGTCTAAAGGTGGTTAAATAAATAATGAAAATGTTGTATAAGCCAGAGGTTTTCTAATAGTTCAAGAACAAAAAAAATTATGTAAAAAGAATGCATAGATTTCAAAAAATTTTTGCATGAAAATAAATGTATCTTTTAATTCCATTTCCATTAACTTTATGAGGTCCCCTTGTATATATAAGTCAATATTATTCAGAAACAGTTTTTTGAATGGAGAAACAATTATTTTAGACTTAGCACTATCATCTTGAGTTGTCTGGTTAATCAAGTATTAACAAGGTAGAGTAGGTTTGACTTCTTAAAATCACTGAGTGGATTTTCAGACTATATTTTTTAATTTGTTTAAGCACATGAAAAATGTGTAACCAGAATATTAGGGATCACTAAATTCACTGCTCCTAATAAGGATTTGGAAATATATTGAGAGTGAGTGTAACTGGTTATTTTTTACAAGCTACTCAAACACTCACTGCTTTTGGATGATAATGCACAATAATAAATAAAAGTTATTTCCTAGTTCATAAATGTAGTTAACATTAGAGATCTTTTAATGTTATGCAACTGATATTTTTTTTTTACTGTGGTAACAATGACAAAGGCACTTGAAAACATTCAGAGAAAAATTAAAAATAAATTTCTTTTGGTGCAAATTTTTTGGAAATACATAAAATGTATCATTTTAACCAATTTTCAGGTGAACAGCTCAAGGACATAAAGTACCTTTACATTGCTTTTCATTCATCATCACTATTCTTCTCCAGAACTGGGTCAGCCCAGCTCCAGACATTGTGGCCACTTGGGAGTGAACCAGCAGATGAAAGATCTCTTTTCTCTGACTCTCTCTCTCTCTCTCTTTCTTTCTCTCTGTAACTCTTTTAAATAAAAATAAAAATAAGCCACATACTCAAATGGAAAACTATTCCTTGGTCATGAGTTGAAGGACTTATATTATTAAAATGTCTATGCTTTAAACAATCTAGAGTTTCTATATAATCCCTATTAAAGAACACCAATGGCATCTTTAAAGAATAAGAAAAAGCAATTCCAATGTTCATATGGAATCACAAAAGACCCAGAACAGTCAAACTCATCCTCAGGAAAAAAAAATCAAGTTAGAGGCATCATAATATGTGACTTCAAAATAATTCAACAGGATGGTACTGGCATTGAAAGCCAACACATAGATCAATGGAAAAGAATGGAGAACCCAGAAATTAATATCTATACATACAGCCAATTGACTTTTTGACAAAAATTTCTGGGTTATATATTGCAGACAAGACCATCTTTTCAATAAATAATGTTGGCAAAACTGGATGTGTGTATATAGAAGAATGAAATGAAGTCTCTATCTCTCACCATATACAAAAATCAACTCAAGATGGATCAAAGACCTAAATTTAAGACCTGAGACTATGAAATCACTAGGAAAAAATGTAGGGGAATCATTTCAAAACATTGGTGTATGTGATGATTTCTTGGATAAGAGCCCCAAAGCAAAAAAAAAAAAAAAAAGAAAGAAACTAGACAAATGGGAGTATATCAAATATAGAATCTTCTGCATAGCAAAGGGAGCAATCAATAGATTGAAGAAGCATCCAAAAGAATGGGAAAATGTATTTTCAAGCTATTTAACAATTTTTTAAACTTTTAAAGCATAATGCATATAAAGCATACAATTGTAAGCACATAGCACACTGAATTATGCCAGTGAGAAAATTTATGCAATCATATCCAAATTAAGAAGTTAAACATCACTAGCACCCCAAAGTCCTCCCAGCCCCAGCCACTTCATCTATTATCCTGAGTTTGAATGCCATAGATTCATCTTATCATTTATATTTTAAACAGCAGTATATAATATGCATAACTTTGTGTCAGGCTTTTTTCAATATGTTTATGAAATTCATCTAGTAGGCCTTTATATAGCAGTAGATCTTTCATTAACAAGTCAAATTCCATTCATTTTATTTATTCATTTGACCACTGAAAAATATTTGGACTTGAGTGTTGTTATTAAAAAAAAATCTTATGTATACTATGCTGATCATTAAGTATGCATAAATTGAACTTTAAAAATAATAATAATGGGTCCAGCACTGTGGTGCAGTGAGTAAAGCTGCCGCCTGCAGTGCCAGCAACCGATATGGATGCTGTTTCGAGTCCTGGCTGCTCCACTTCTCATCCAGTTCTCTGTTATGGCCTCAGAAGGCAGTGGAAGAAGACCCAAGTCCTTGGGTCCCTGCACCCTCTTGGGAGACCCGGAAGACACTCCTGGCTCCTGGTTCGGATCAGCTCAGCTCCAGTGGTTGCGGTCAATTGAAGAGTGAACCAGCAGATGGAAGACTTCTCTCTCTCTCTCTCTCTCTCTCTCTCTCTCTTTGCTTCTCATTATCTCTCTGTATAACTCTTTCAAATAAAATAAATAAATAATTATTTTCAAAAATTAAATAATAATAAAGCAGCAGATGTTTGGCCTAGCATTAAGACTGTGCTTGGGGTGCCTGTATTCTCTATCAGAATTCCTGGATTTGAATTCCAGCTCTGCCATGGATCCCAGCTTCAGTTAACGCCCACCCTGGGGAACAGCAGGTGATGGATCAAATAATTAGACACTTCACACCCTCATGAGTGGTCCCTATTGAATCCTTGGCTCCTGATGTCAAATTGGCCCAGCCCTGGGATTGTGGGCATTTAGAAAGTGATCAGCATATTGGAACTCATTCTCTCATTGTCATTTTCTCTCTCTCTCTCTCTGTCTCTCTCTCTGTCTCTCTCTCTCTGTAATAATAATAATGTCATTTGAAGCCATTTGAATAAAACCATTTGAAAAATTTACAGTATGATCAGTAGTATTTGAAGGTTTATATTGCTTAACATCAGTCAAAATTTGGGATTGGTACTTTTAGCAATTTTGTTGTTTATGTAGTAGTACCTCATTTCTGTTTTAATTCACATTCATTTGATAAGTACTGAATTTGGATCTTACATATTATTAATTTTTCTACTGCATTGTCATTTTCTTCTTAATTTAAATCAATATGCTCACATCTTAAGATCACTTTGCAGTGTGTATAATAATCTATGGCTTGCAATTTAACTATTCATAAAGAAGAATTTTTGGGGGCTGGCACTGTGGCATAGTGGGTTGAACAGCCTCCTTCAGCAACAGCATCTTAATTAGGTCCAGTTTGGCGTTTCAACTGCTCCACTTCTGATCCACTCCCTGCTAACGCACTAATGCACCTGGGAAAGCAGCAGAAGATGGCACACACACATGTCCTGGATCCTGGCTTCAGCCTGGCCTCCAATTTGCTGGTTCACTCCTCAACCAGGTGTGGGCTAAGCAAAAGCCAGGAGCCAGGAACTCCATCCAGGTTGCTGTGTGGGTATCAGAGGCCCAAGTACATTGGCCAGCTTGTGCAGTCTTCTCAGCTACTTACTAACTAGAATTTGTATCAAGCAGAGCAGCCAGGACTCCAGCTTGTACTCTGATATGAGATGGCGGTGCCACAAGCTGTGGCTTAACCTGCTGCACCACGACATTATGTGTCTGCTTTTACGTGTCCTATTTAAGAAATTGTTCTCCACCTCCAATATCAAAATATTTACATTGACTTATAGAAATTCCTAAGCTTTTTTGTTTCCTAGATCCATTTGAAGGTCTTAGAAAGACTTTGAACATCTAAGAATAATTTTTAAGGGAACAAAATAAAATATATAGCATTACAGTAAGAAAAAATACATTGAATTAGAGCCCTATTCTTGGACTCACAGATTCAGATTACAACCTAATAGCTTTATCATTTAACCAGTCACATTTAGATCTACAATCCACCTGGACACAATGTTTATGTACACTACAGAGAAAGGGCAAACTTTTCTTTATAAAATGTGCATATCCAATTGATCCTACATCTTTTTTGAAAAGATCTTCCTTTCACCATTGCTCAGAAGAAGTAGTTTTGTATAAATCAAGAGTTTAACAAAGTGCAAATCTTTTACTAGGTCCTCAAAATTATATCATTTGATCTGTTTTATTTTCTCGATGTAGTATCACAAAGTTTTGATTAGCATAGAACTATATAATTTTGATAAATAGTAGAATAAATCCTTCCATTTTTAAGAATGCTTTATTTCTGACCATTTAAATTTCCATATAAATTTTAAATTAATTTCTGATCTATTAAATAGATATTGAATGTAAATAGAATTTTTGAGATTGTATCAAATTTTAAATCACTATGTTAAATAATTACAAGTTAGTCCTCTCACTTGCAAACACTGCCTATCACTTT
Source organism: Oryctolagus cuniculus (assembly GCF_051225735.1). NCBI lineage: Eukaryota > Metazoa > Chordata > Mammalia > Lagomorpha > Leporidae > Oryctolagus > Oryctolagus cuniculus. The sequence continues at coordinate 72,923,329 of NC_142873.1, forward strand.
ATTTGCTTCTATCTTCTTTAGTTTCTTTCATTAGTACACATTTTAAAACTTTAATTAATTAATTTATCTTATTTGAAGGACAGGGGACAGAAACAAACACAGAGATCTTCCATCCACTTGTTCACTCCCCAAATGACCACAACAAGTAAGTTTGGCCAGGCCTTAGCCAGCAGTCCAGAACTCAACCCAGGTTTCCCACATGGGTGGTTAGGGACCCAACTGCCTGAGCCTTCACCTTCGATCTCCCAGGATGTGCCTCACAGGCACCTGCAGTGGGGAATGGAGCTGGAACGCAAGCCCAGGCACTCTGATGTGGGATGCAAGTGTCCTTAGTGTCATCTTGCCTGCTGCACCAAATATCCACCCTGACATTCATATTTATTGTTTTCTCTATAGAGGTAGTGTGTCTTTTTCCTTAGAATAATTTTTATATATTGAAAATATGGTGTATGCTAAAAACTATCATTTTCACATTTCATTTGAGGATCATTTGTTTCTTCTTTAAAAGAATTCAATTCTTTTATAGAAAAGGTTTATTTGTTTACTGGAAAGGGAAAGTTACAGCGAGGGAGAGAGACATAGAGAAAGATCTTTCATGTACTGGTTCACATCCCAAGTGGCTGCAATGGCAAGAGCTGGGTCAGACTAGACTCAGGAACCAGGAGCTTCCTGTGGGTCTCCCACGTACATGTAGGAGCCCAAATACTTGGGCAATCTTCTGCTGCTTTCCAAGGCATATTAGAAGGGAGCTTATTGGGACTGGCATTGTGGCATAATGGGTAGAAGGGAAATGGATTGGAAGTGGAGCAGCCAGAACTCCAACCAGTGCCCACATGGGATGCCAGCGTTGCAGGCGACAGCTTAATGTGTTACAACACAAAGTCAGCCCTTCAATTAACTTTTGTAAACTGAATCTATATTGAGAAAAACTTGCTAAATTCATTTATTGATGCTAATATACAAATAAACATTAACTTTCAGATTTTCTACAGACATAATGATGTCATCAGCAAATCATGAGCATTCATTTCTGCAAAATATTTAATACTTTCATTTTTCCCTTGTATTACTGCACAGCTTACCATTATTAATATATAATGTTGAAGAGAAATTGAGAAAATTGATACTTTTATGTATTTTCATGATCTCAGAAAGATTTCACCATTTTTCCATTATGAGGTCTGTTGTAGATTATTTCCTAAATTTATCAAATTAAGAAATGATCTTTCTATTCTTAGCACCCCAAATAAATGTTTTCAGTATGAGAGGGCATAAAATTTTATGAAATTCTTCTCGTACATCTATTCAGCTAATTATAAAACCTTCTTTGTTATTCTGTTAATATGGTTAATTATATAGATTGATTTTTAAATAAGAAAAGTTCATTTCCTGGAAAAGTGCCATTTGTTTGTGTATATGTCCATTGCTAGATATATTTTGTTAATCATATTTGTTATTTGGCATCTATATGAATAAGGTAAGACTGTATTTTTCCTTTTTTAGTACCATTATCAGGTTTTCATATCGAAATTAAACACAAGTTAAAAATGAGTTGGAAAATGTTCCCTTTTCTCCTCTCTAGAAGAAGTGGAAATACTTGGAAGAATTTACTGATGAAACCATTTTTGTCTGGCATTTCTTTGCAAGGAGGTTTGAAATTATAGTCAATGGCTCTAAGTATGAGAGGACTATTAAGCTTTTTAATTTATTCCTCTCTCAGTTTTGGTTTTATATATTATATACACACATATATAATTTTATATCTAGTAAAATACTACACATATATTTTTTTTTTTTTGACAGGCAGAGTGGACAGTGAGAGAGAGAGACAGAGAGAAAGGTCTTCCTTTGCCGTTGGTTCACCCTCCAATGACTGCCGCGGCTGGTGCACTGCGGCCAGCACACCGCGCTGATCCGATGGCAGGAGCCAGGTACTTATCCTGGTCTCCCGTGGGGTGCAGGGCCCAAGCACTTGGGCCATCCTCCACTGCACTCCCTGGCCACAGCAGAGAGCTGGCCTGGAAGAGGGGCAACCGGGACAGAATCCAGCACCCCATCCAGGACTAGAACCCGGTGTGCCGGCGCCGCAAGGCGGAGGAATAGCCTAGTGAGCCACGGCGCCGACGAAAATACTACATATATTTTTAAAGGTTTATTTATTACTTATTTGAAAAGCAAAGTTACAGAGAGGCAGAAGCAGGGAGAGAGAGAGATCTTCCATCCGCTGGTTCATTCCTCAGATGGCCACAATGGCTAGGGCTCTGCCAATCCAAAGCTAGGAGCTTCTTCCGGGTCTCCCACATGGGTGCAAAGGCCCAAGGACTTGGGCCATCTTCTACTGCTTTCCCAGGCCACAGCATAGCGCCGGATGGAAAATGGAAAAGCCAAGACTCTGTTACAGCACTGGCCCCTATACAAATATATTATAATTCATATAATGCTATATATGTAATCTATATAATGTTATATATTTATTTATGCCATAATATAATATATATTTAAGAAATGCACCCAGTTAGTTGACATATTTTTTATTTTAGTTTATCTTCTTTTTCTAGTTTTTTAGTGTGAAAGTCAACTTACTGATTTGAGATCTTTCTACTCTTCTGATATGATAATATAATTGTGTAAAATTCTCATCAATACCAGTTTGTATCTCAGAATTTTTGCCATGTTTATACTTTCATTGAGTTCAAAACATTTTCTAACTTCTCCCTGTTTTTTATTTGATCTGGGTTGTTGGAAATGGATTATTCAATTTCTAAATATTGGTACTTTCCATATTTTTCTCTCATCTATTTCTTTCCTAATTCTGTGGTAGTCAGAAAACCACCAACTTTCTTAAGATTCTTAGGATTTCAACACTTTTAAAACCACTAATACTTGGGGCCAGTTCTGTTTTATAAAGTAGGTTAAGCCTTTTCCAGCATTGCCAGCATCCCATATGGCACTAGTTTGTATCCTGGCCACTCTACTTCTGATCCAACTCTCTGCTAATGGCCTGGGAAGAAAGCAGAAGACAGCCCAAGTGCTCGGGCCCCCACACCCACATGGGAGACCCAGAAAAAATCCCCTGACTTCTGGCTTTGGATCAGCCCAGCTCCAGCGTTGCAGCCGTTTGGGGAGTAAACCAGCAGATGGAAGACCTCTCTCTCTGTTTCCCTCTATCTGTAACTCTGCCTCTCAAATAAATAATAAATCTTTTTAAAAAATAAAACAATTAATAAGACTTGTTTTATAGTAAAACTGCCTCCTACAATGCCAGTATCCCATATGGTCACCAGTTCATGTCCCAGCTGCTCCACTTCTGATCCAGCTCCCAGCCAATGGTCTAGGAGAGCAGCGGAGGATGGCCCAAGTGCTTGGGCCTCTGCCACCCACATGGAAGACCTGGTTCCTTGTTCCTGGCTCCTGGCTTCAGATTGGCCCAGCGCTGGCCATTGTAGCCATTTGGGGAAAGAAACAGTGGTTGGGAAGACCTCTCTCTCTCTTTCTCTCTCTGTCTCCCCCTCTCTTTACACTGCTTTTCAAATGAAGAAGTAAATTATTGTTTTAAGAAGTTTTTCAAAATAATGATATGTTTGATATGAGCAATTTGCAGTTTTCATCATTCTTTTGTGTAGATTCAAATCCTATATGTATCTTTTTCCATTTTCTTGAACATTTTTGTCTTCTGTTACCTTTTTTTTGTAATGAAGATCTGCTAGTGATAAGTTCTCTCAGCTTTCATTTTCAAGGAAGTCTTTTATTTCCTTTTATTTCTTTCCACTTAAAAGATATTTTTATAGAAGTATTTATATGTGGGTACAAAATTTTCAGGTGACATTTTTTCTTTCATGATCTTGAAAATGTCTCTCCCTAATGATCTGGCTCATAGAGTTTCTGAAAACAAGTGTACTCTCATTCATATATGTGTTCTTCTAAACATAATGTGCTTTTTCTTCTCTGGCTGATTTTAATAGTTCTTTCCACAACTTATTTTCAGTAATTATATCTTGCTATGTACATTTATTTCTGTTTTTTTTTTTTTTTTTTTTGCTTAATAAACTTTGTTATGTACTTGTCCGAATGATATGTTTCTTAATATACCTATGACAATTCTCAAAATATGGATGTGTTATGTATGAATTAAGATGGTAGATGTTATTTAATTTGCTAATCAGATGACCTGGGGATGAGGAAGGTATTCTGGATTGTCGAAGTGGGCCCAATGTTATCAAGAGTCATTGTAAGTGGTATAGGGAAGCAAGAGTCATGCCGGAGTGATGCCTTGTGAGAAAGACAGAAGCAGACATTGTAATGCAGGAAGCCTTTAGTGTATGAAAAAGACAGAAAACAAACTCTCTGCTTTCAAATTTATATTCTCTTCCACTCCCACCTCTTCTCTTGAGACTGTAACTATCACTTGATATTCCATAAATCAATGATGCTCTGCTTTGTTGTTTGTTTGTTTGTTTGTTTTTAATTTCCCCAGTCTTTTTCCCTCCTGGTGCTTCCCCTTGGTCAGTTTGCATTAGGATATCTTCATACATATAAACCATTTCTACTTCAGTATCTAATATATTTAATTCCATTTAGAGCATTTCTCATTTATATGTTATATTTGTAACATTCCTGATGTTTAAGTGTTGTATTTCTTGCCACATTGTGTTCATATTTTCCGGTGCCTCTTGAACAAATGGAGCCTATTCATATCTGTATAAGTAGCCTTTTCTGATAATTCCATCGTTGCAATTTCTGAGTCGTTCTTTTCATTGTTTCTTCTCTTGGTTATAGGTCATGTTTTTATGCTGTTTGCCCACCCAGTAATTTTTTAATATGCCCCAAACATTGACAATTTTACCTTTGCATTTGTTGGATTATGCTGCATTTCTTTAAATAGTATTATATTTTCTCCTATATCCAGTTATTTATTTAGAATCAGTTGAATCCTTTCACAGTCTGATAAGCCAGTAGTTTCAGATTTGCTTAGCCTCATTGTTAAGGCAATACTCCTCAAAACAGCTACACAAACCCCCTTATATCTGTATTTATGAGTTCTTTCCATTCTGGGTAGTGGAAACATGAGTGATTCCCTATTCAGAATGGACACCAAACATTGGTTTCCCTCCTCATTCCTGATAGGTCTTTCCTAGCCTCAGAGAGTTTTGTCTCATGCAGGCATCAATCCATACTCTGCCAAAGACTTGGGAGAATGTCTCTATCTCTCTTTATATGTCTAGATGTACAGATTCCTGCTCAGTACTATTCAGTCCCACAAATTTCAACCACACTTATCTCTTCAAATTCAGTCTCTCCTATCTCAATACAATGGCAACTTCTTTTTATATCTCTTCTTTCACTCCATCCTGAAACCTATAAATCTCGTCAGTTTCATCCAACTACTAAACTCCATCACATCGTCTTTGATTAAAAACTCTCACAAGTTATGCATAGGCGAGTCCCTCCCCTTGCTACATCTTACCATTCTGCTCTTCCCCCATTCACTCATGCTTCAGCCTTATGGATTGTGTTTAACTTCCTTGCAAATGTCAAGTTCCCTGTTATACTTGGCATTTCCTACATACTATGCTACTCCTATGATGTCAGAATATTTCTTCCTGTCAGTCTTCATGTCCTTTTCACACATACTCACTCCCCTCATATTTCAGGATGATATCTTTGGTTTTGTTTTGTTTCATCGTCTTCCTTTGCTCAAATCCCAGCACAAAGACTTACATTTGGGGAAGATATTGATACTTTTAGGATACATCAAGATCCTCCACTCTGAGCTCTTGTTTCAAGCTCACTTTTCCACTTTCCATTCCAGATTGATTACTTAATAGACTTTGTGTCCCTACATCCTTTCCTCACCTTATTAAACTATAAGCTTCAAGAAAGGACAAATATTTTCTTTCTTTGCTCACCTTTATATGCCAGAATGTAGAGTAGTACTTAGAACAGGAGGATATCCTCTAAATATTTTATAAATAAGTGAAAAAATTAAAAAATAGACTAAAAATAGAAGACTAAAGATAAAAATACCCCACTTTGCCACTTACTAGCAATGTAACATCAAGCAAATCATTTATTCACTTTAAGCATGGCTTCTTCCAATGCAAATTATCATCATCAAATATATTCAAAATATATAATTAAAATTATTGTAAGAATTATATCAAAGATAATGCCTATAGAAGTAACTTTTGCTATATGTATGACTATACAAATATAAGCCTTTTTTCTTTCCTTTTTTGTCATTTATAATGACTATTTTACCGTAACATGCATTCTCTAAACTTAAAAAGAAAAAGGAAAAGAGATGGCAGCTTATCAAGTGCAGTGTGTTTCAAGGGCCAGGAGGATATCTATGTTCACAGAGTGAAAGGGGGCAAGGCTTCCCTTAGCTTTAAAGTTTTCAACCCAGTTCATTTTTATTCAAACACTACCACCAAAACAAGCTCAACTGTGACACAGTTCATAAGTGCAAAATATTTCATTTGTGGCTGGAATAAATGAGACACAAATTCTCATCAAATGTGTATTCAGTAGGAATTTCACTCTGCCATCTGTAGGATTTTCACAAACTTCAGTGCACTCTGAATTTCTAACAGAAAATCCAGCTCTCAAGGACATTATGCGAATTTGTGACATGATAGTAGGACACTTGCTGGGAAAGTAAAATAATGAACTAGTAAGATTTTTCCATCCATCTAGGAGATTCATCTGTGACAGATGTAATAGTGATAATAATTTAATCATAATTATGCTATTATGCCATATTATTATGACAGTTAAGGTTATAATTTAATGTCACACCCTTTTAATTCAATAAAAGTTATTGATACATTAGGACTCTTTTAATGGTAAACGCTTACCCCTAGCCAACATTTTTCTTGCTCTTGATGGTATGAAAATTATATGCTTAGATAAAAAATAACCTCATGACTGAGTGATGAAATAGGTATTAAATCTCGATTCCAAATAGTTATTGATTTGGAGATCTTGTGTAATTCTCTTAAAATCTCTCTCTCTCTTTCTCTCTCTCTGCATGCATACATATAAATTTCCATCTCTTTCTCTTCCTACCTGGAACACTTGTTCACTACTTTAATCGAGGTACTTATTTTAAGATTACCCTCACTAGTTACTTTATCTTTGTGCATTCACTGTTTCCATATCATCCAACTGAACCCGCTTCATGTCCAGTCTGGAGCTGAAGCAAAATCATACATGGGCATGAGACACAGGTCTGAATAGAAAGAGAAAAAGAAAGAAAAAGAAGCTAGTGTGATCATGTTGGCAGGTTGCCAAGTCTCTACTACTTTGATGTGATTTCCCCTGAGTCTGGCTGGAGACTGCTGGTGCCTTAGCTGTTGTAAATCCCATGGCAACCCCCCTGAGCTGTCTCCCTCTTCATTAGAATCCTGAGACTAGGTTTATAGACAGCACTGTAGGTCAACTGAAGCTCCAAAGTCAAGCGAAAATCTCAGTTTCTGTCCAGTAAAATCAGCCACCTAGAGCAGTGCTTCTCATAATTTAATGTGCCCATTAATCATCCAGGGATGTGGTGCAAATGCAGATTCATATTGAGTAAGTCTTGGGTGATGATGAGAGTCTGCATTGTCAACATACTCCCTGTTGAATCTGGCTCCTGCACCCTACTTTGAATAATGAGGACTGAGATCGCACTCTTGTGTTTAGAATACTCTCGGGCCGGCGCTGCGGCTCACTAGGCTAATCCTCCACCTAGAGGCGCCGGCACACCGGGTTCTAGTCCCGGTCAGGGCGCCGGATTCTGTCCCGGTTGCCCCTCTTCCAGGCCAGCTCTCTGCTGTGGCCAGGGAGTGCAGTGGAGGATGGCCCAGGTGCTTGGGCCCTGCACCCCATGGGAGACCAGGAAAAGCACCTGGTTCCTGCCTCCTGCCATCGGATCAGCGCGGTGCGCCGGCCGCAGCGCGCCGGCCGCGGCGGCCATTGGAGGGTGAACCAACAGCAAAGGAAGACCTTTCTCTCCGTCTCTCTCTCTCACTGTCCACTCTGCCTGTCAAAAAATAAAAAAAAAATAATAAAAAAATGGAAATGCATATTAAAAAAAAAGAATACTCTTAAACATAACCTCGCTGATGCCATTTCCTTCTTGTTTCTTTGTTTTCAAACTTCTCCCAGATTCCTATATTTTTATTATCCTGCTTACATTAATAATTTTTAAAACACAGTTTACCACAGAATGAAATAAGGAATATTTCTTTGATTCTAAATTTTTCCTAATTCTTAGAAAGACTGGCATGGTTGAACACGTACTGGCTGTATCTTTATGCATAACTGGGCTGGAATTCCTCTTAGAATTCTTAATAGCCAGATAATTTGTACATCCGGCGTCTCATCCATAACATGGATATAATAATAAAATAATATTTATTTCACAGAGTTTTTGTGGTGCTTAGATACAATAGCTTAAAAGATTCCTTGGTATACTTTGAGATCCTGACAGATATTGGAAAACGGTTATTACATAAGCTCTGCTCAATAGAATTATTCAATATTGCATAAATTATTTTTGTTAGGATTTAGTATGCTAAGTATGTAAAAGTTTCAGCAAATGCTTTTTATGAAAGCAGAAAAATTCAAAGTATTAACTATTATATGCTTGGCAAATAGAGTCTATTTTTAAATTTTGAATTTCATTTGAGATAAATTATTTTGTATTATAAGGCGGCTGTGTGGCAGATTTTTTAATCAGCTTTCACCGCCTTTGAAATACATTTGTTAATTGGAAACAAAATAAGTGGCTTAAAATTTCTGTGGATGCAGCAAGTCTAGTTAATATTTTCTAAATGGTGCTTGAAAATAAATATGCATGTATCAAAAAGTACTTGATAAGCACCTAAATGTGAAGAAAAACACTCCCCCCCAAATCACTAGTGCATCAAAATATATTGATGCATTGATAGAACGGTCTCTAGTAATTTGCTGCTAATCAGTTTTAAGAAATAGATGACAGCAAGGTATTTTTAAACAGTTCGTTTGCAGCTGACATGAATTTGGATTATGTGGACTGACTCACCATATAAATTCGACTATATGGAAGATATGCTATTGATTCAGACAGTCGTTGACCTCAGGGATAACACTTGCCCTAGCTGAGTAAACCAGCTTTTAGTTTAGGACGTTTTTTCTTTCAGTGTTTCTGCATTTTGAAAACAAGAAAGCAGAGATTAGGAAAGCCTATGATGAGCTAATGCAATAAAAATCATCCAGCTTTACCCAAACTGTTCATTCTAAAGAAATAATAACCTCCTTTCCCAAGGAAAATCAACCCATGCTTTGGGACATTTTTAGCCCCCAGATCCTACACAAATTGATTCACATTTACAGGTGCACAACTCTGGTTTCTTTCAATGTCACCGATGTCTTTATAATGAAAACAATGCCTGAATTTCCTACAATGGCTTAAATTTGGGGTATGAAGCTACTCCGCCGGTAGGTATGTGATTCAAGATGTGTAAGGATTAGAAAACTCCAAATTGGGAAATGGTTAAGTCAGTTTGGAAAGTGTCTTCCTTAGTGGTTCTTTTCCTTTTCACTTTCACAAATGGGAAAGTAGAGTACTGTGAAGAGTACTGCCTGTTTTCTAAGAGGGTCCATCTCCAGCCAAAGAGAGATCAAACCCTATGGTTGGAGCACATCTTCAGTCTAATTATTTAGTTTATTTCTTCCAAGTAACAACACTTCTCATTCTCCTTTCTCTTTTCCATTAATTTTTTTTAAAAATGTCTCCCTCAATTCTAGATAGATAGGTGGATGCAGAAAGATAGATAGGTATACACCTGCATTCTCATTCTCTCTCAGTTTCCAACCCTCTGTTATGGGTGAAAATAAAGAAGTACATTACATATCCATCAGAATTAATTGACAGGGATCTCATCTTTGGAAGGGACTATTAAGCTTACTGATTTTCTTATTATGGCATCTTCTTTTGATTCATGGGATATGACAAAAATAGCATATTCAGAAAAGTTTTCATAATTTTTAAATATTTATTTATTTGCAAGTCAGAGTTACAAAGAGAGAGACAGAAAGACAGACCAACGTATCTTCCATCCACTGGTTCACACCCCAGATGGCCTCAACAGTCAGGCTGGGCCAGGCCAAAGCTAGCTAAAGTCGCTACTTGGGAGATCTGCATCCCATTTCAGAGTGTCAGGTTGAGGTCACAGCTCTTTGACTTCCTACTAATGTGTACCAAGGGAAGAAGCAGATGATGGCCTACGTGCTTGAGTCTCTGTACCCATGAGGGAGACCCAGATTGATTTCTGGGCTCCTAGCTTTAGCTTTGCTCAGCCCTGGCTATTCCAGGAATTTAGAGTGAAAAAGTAGATTAACAAATCTCTCTTTGTCTGCCTCCCTGTCTCTGTCAGCCTGCTTTATCAAATAAAATGAAAATAAGTAAATTTTTAAAAAGTTTAGAAATAATTGTGATGATAATAAGTTTAGATTCAGGTATCATAAATGCAGCATATTTAAACTTGAAATTAAGAAAATTTGATGGCTATGGATCAAATCAAAATGCAGTTATGTGATTATACTCATATACATACAAATGAATATATATCCAGCTACACATACATTGACAGCATTTTTGTTACCAGTTCATTTCATCTGTACTACTCAGGAGTGGCATTCCAAGTATTCTCTAACTGGAAAATTCCCTATTTTACTTTAAAACAGATCAAATAATAGAGCTCATCAAGACACAAAAATGTGAAAAAATGAGATAAATTCATGTCTTTTGGAATTATAATCTATACACATACTTATTTCTGTCCCTTTCATAATGCCAGGTCTTTGAAAGTGGAGTAAGCACACATACAATACAATTTTCTTCAAATTTCTTTTCAATCTACAAATTCCATGTGTCAATGAACTAATAAACAAACTGCTGAAGATGATTAATTCATTTCCTAATATCTTATAAGCATATTCACAGATGCTATCAACCCAAAGCAAGGCCTCCAGCAGCCTTGAGCCGGAGAGGGCACCAGCTTGGAGACGGAGGTGAGATCAGACTGCAGGGACTCATGGTGATATAGGCAGAGAGAGAGCATGGCATGTTTCATTAACCACATCCTCCCCACAACAGCGGTGTCCAGCTAGAGCGATGATTGTTTACAGGCCTTGTCTCTTCTGCTGGGGTACAGTGTTTTATCTTCATACTATTTGTTGAACAATTTACTTACTGTAGGATTAAACTTACAATCATCAAGTCACCTGCAGATAGATCTTTGTAAAAATTAAGAGTGGGAATAGGAGAGGGAAGAGGAAGAAGTGTTGTAGTGTGGGCCAGAGGGAGGGTGGGTTGGAAGTATCACTATGTTCCTAAATCTGTATATATGAAATGCATAAAACTTGTATAGCTTAAATAAAATTTTAGAAAAAGACTCTAAAGCAAATTATGTCCCTATATTTCACATAAAAAATTTTGAAGGTAAAAGTACCCATACAAGTACTTTTGCAAGTACTCAATCTCTGCCAAAATAAATTATGGCAAAAATTTATGCTTAAAGAGTCATAAGCAAAATAAGTGAACCTTATTAAACTATAATACACACATGGGAAAGAAAAAAGCATTGTCTGAAAGTATAATGCAATCCATGCTTATTTTATTATACACAGACCTAAGTGTTATTTACCTAAGATTCATGATATGCCATGATTAATCTCTTCTGGGGAGATCAGTATATGAAACAGTTCAATGCCACAACAGAAATATTGCTGCTTTAGATGGAAAGAGTTGCAGGTGAAGTCATTACTTGTAGTGACCTTCCTACTTTTCTGTATTTCATAGGATATGTTCCATATAACATATTGTCTACAAAGAAAGTTTTCTTCATTATTGTTGATTATAAACAAGAATTTCCAGTTAGTGAATCAACTATTTTAATTCTAAAAATTTGAAACTCTAAGCTATTGACATTCTTAACCACTCAATAACTGCTTGTTGCCTTACTTATCTGTGCTCCTATATATTTTTGCTAATGCTAAGCTGTAAGAAGAAATAGTAATGCAACCTCCCAACTTTAATTTCCAGAAATGCAGGGAGCAATTTCAGATAGTTAGTCTTTCTTACAGACTAGTGTCTTTTGATACATTGAAGAGATGAGTAAAGCTGTTACAATGATAATGGAAGAACCTTATACATTTTCATTGACATCAAGCTGCCACTGACATCATGGAATTGACAAGGTAATGGTTTTCACACATACTTCCATTGACACCATAACATCAGAAGTGTCAGACACAATGGAAGTGTCTCTTGCAAGATCCACTGGTATTTTAAAAAAAGAAAAGTAAATTCAGAGGGCTATGATAATATAATATTGTCTCTTAGCACTCCTAATAGTTCATAAATTCATCTGATTTATAATGAACTCCAATGTCAGAACCAACCTTTTACATATACAAATTGAAGAATTAAATGAGAAAATTGAAGGTGATGATGTGATCGATGTAAAAATAAACTTCATCTGGAGCTAACATTTATAAAGTACCATGTTCAATTGTTTGAAACTGGGAACAGACTGTGGTAATGAGAAAATAGTCAAGAAACTCACACCAATTTGGTATTTTAGGTTAATTGCTTTATTATTAATACAGAGAGGTTGCACATTAGTTCTGTATAATTAGACAGAAATTATGCAGTGTTTGGTAATTGTAGCACAATTCTGTAGTTTGTAATAACTTTGTGCTGAAACAATATAAAAAATAAAGAATTGCAGTCCTTATAAAGAGATGCATAGTTGGCATCAGAGCACAACTTGAAGTAAAAGCTGACAGATGACAGATTTGCACTATTTCTGCAAGGTAAGTTAACTTGATCATATCTGCATGACAGTGTATTAACAAGATGGTAGGTGGTATTTTAGTGTGACTGGAGGTTTAACTTCCTTTCTTCTCATTTATGAACACTTTGTTTCTGGATACATGATTCAGTTTATATCGTTAAATTAAGACTCTTCAGAAAAGAAACTGGAGTCAATTTTTTCTGTGACTTTAGTTAAAATTATGTTTGTCTAAATAGTCATTTTTAGTCTTTTTAAACTTTGGAACATTCTGTCTTTCAAATGCCTGCCAAGCGTGAGAGACAGGGACCCAGACAAGAGAGCTCCTGTGCTGACCTGGAGACAGCATTTCTACAGAGGAGACAAAGCTGAGCTGTGCTTTCCTAAGTATGACCTCTATGCAGAGAGAGTTCTCTTGAAGAAGGTAGGGTGCTCTGAGTCATGAGAAAAAGCAGACCAAAGCCAGTCTCAGACACAGGTGCAGCTTCTGGAATCTGCAGGCTGGCACAGAGATGAGGAGAACAAATCATCTGAAAGCCTCGAGGCACAAAGTATGAATACGGAAGATCAGGCCTTGCCTGCTGTGTTCTTTTAAAAAGGTGTTTATTTTTTCCTTTACAGATTAGAAAGAAATACACCCAAGGGAAGAAAGCTGTGAAAAAGGGCATCGTCCAGTTTCCTGTAAATTGGCCACTGTGGCCTGCTCAGCTTATCTCTGTAACTCTTTCCAGAATCTTCCATCAGACTGTCATCAACCTACTACGGACATGTTTTCCCCTCAGACTTCTTTTTTTTTTTTTTTCTTAGAAAACCAATAACTGGATAAGTTTTTTACATTGAATTTAATTTCTAGCTAATTGTTCTGTTTATACCTTGTAATTATCTATTTGGGAAATTCCCCCTAGATGATAGCAAGTTATTCTTGCAAAAGATGTATGTGCCAAGCTGAGATTTCACTAATAAAGACAACATACATGACCTTGTCTTCACACAGCATATCACTCATAAAAGAAGTCAAAACAGCACAGCAAAAAACAACCGGTGAAACGGTGAAATCATAAAATATTTCTGAAATATCAATTAGTATCTTAGAAACAGCAAACATGAAAGAATTAATTCTGCAAATTTACTTTTCACTAGGCATTGCCCCAAGAATGGGATCTGTGAAGGTTCCTAACACACATGCTGTAGACCTTGCAGTTTTGAAACTAGCCTTGCTGCAATTTAACTAGTGTTGTTGAACACATACTGTAACCCTTGACGAGGCCAGTCACACTCTCATCTCGGGTCTTGCACTTGGTCCTTCTCTTAAATGTTCTCTAAAATTGTCTCAGGATCACTCACTTTCCTCACTTCTTTCTCCAATGTCAGCGTCTCAGTGAGACATTCTTTGACTACTGTTTCTAAACTCACACCCTAGCCTCTATATTCTACATCATATCTCTGCACTTCAGTTATCTCCATCAGAAAGTTTTTCTTATTTCTTTACCATCTAATATACTATATATTTTAAATTTATTTCCTATCTTCCTTACAACTTGTAAGCACCTAGAGTTCAGAGATATATGCTACAATGGAATCATTGGCATTATTTTTACATATGTAGATGACAGGGAACTAGTATGTGATTTTATAACTTGTTAACTTCCTGGAGTTGATCATCTTTTTCCACATTATTAACCAATATAAATTATAACAGATTAGAATGAACCTAAGTAAATTACCGACCAGTGGAGAAAATCAGAATTTGCTAAATATAGAAAATCACAAATCTTCATTTTAAAAACAACTTTTTAGCTATTTTTCTTATCACAAAAGCAATTCATGTTCATCATGAGGAAAAAAAAAAAACAGAAAAACAGGCAAACAAAAAGTGGAAAACAAATACAAATCATAGTCCCTTCACCCACTTATAATCATTGCTGATATTTAAAAATTTTCTGTGACAAAAACAGGGTCATCGTATTTGGACTGCCCTGTAACGTCCATAATCAACGTCCTGTCAGATGTCTGGGTCTCTCCCTCCTGACAATGCTTTGAGTGACCACCCACTGATGAGTAACCTGGACGCATGAAGGAGGTAATGCTAGAGGAAGAAGCCCAGACCAGTGGAAGACAGAATCCTGTAGGTTACATTTTCCCCTTTCTGCCTCCAACTCCTGCCCTACAGAGTCTAGATTCAGGGTTGACTTGATTTCTGGAGGAGGGCTCAGCCTCAATGAACCAGAGGAGTATCACTGGGCAGTGACCAAAACAATAATGCCTTCTCCTCCTGTATCCTCTTCCTTTTTACCTGCCTCACTTTCCTGGTCTCTCAATTTTGTTTTTTGGAAAATTGTCCCGAATTTGACTTACATCATCTGCCATAGTTACACAGCAAAATTGGGCTCAGACATGATTATTTCCATGTTCTTTTTTATTTTTTAAAACATTTAATTAATGAAAAAAGGACAGATTTCATGTATTTCAAAGATAAAATTCTAAGAACATGAGAATGTTTCCCTCCTCCTTCCTTCCTACTATTTTTTCTTTAAGTTTTGTGATAATATATTTTCAGTTTATTCTATAATCACAGGCTCTGGGTCAAAGGATATGCACAGTCTTAGGGATGTTTTACAGAATTTGCTACCCAATTTGAGTAAAAATTATGACATCCTATTAATTTTAGTCAGCAGTACTTGTGGTGAGCCAGGATATTTTCATTACATTGTCAAAGGAAAAGGCATAACCTGTATTCTGTTTCATCTGACTAAAAACCACGTGCTTTTCTAGGGTGGCATGGGAGGGCTGATGACTAAGGCTCATGTCAGCAAATTCAAAAAATAAAAATTAAATCTGAAATATCTTTGCTGCTGAAAATATTTTTTCTTTTTCTCCCCCCCCCCTTTTTTTTTGCGATCATAGATCCTTCATTCCATTACCCAACCCAATAGTAATTTACTTTTCATGTCACAGAACTCAGCACCAAACAAATTACATACCTCATCCACGGCTATAAGCTCAAAATGCTCCAACCGATGTTTTCACTAGAAACCGCAGGCAACGTGATGCCAGGGTGTTTTTTCTGATAGTAAAAGAAATCCTAGAAACTCTTTACAGTTATTCCTGCGAGGATCAACGTGGCATACACCAGTAGTCCAGAGATCAAGATAAGACATATTTGAAGCTGAATCCATGCTGACGGAGAAACACTTTCCGTTCTTCGAATACTTGAAGAACATCATTTCCTATGAACTGGATTATCTCTTCATAAATTGTTGGCCACAGCTAAGATGAGTTGAGCTCCTGCCTTTGTTACTGAAAGCAGCAAGCTGATCTGTGAGTAATGGACACAACAGAGTAATCAGTTTGGGGACTAAAAATAAAAAATAAAAAGTACATTTAAAAGCCCTTAATGTTTATTGTTTGGGAAAGTAATCAAGGTTCTCTGCATGAAAGAAAAAGCCACACTCAGGAACCTGTGCTGCAATGAGCTCGCATCTCCCTTACCAGTATTACAATTTCATGTTGGCATCTGGAAGATGACTTTGGCTTAGTATTGAATTAATTATTTGATAAATAAATTCAAACTAATAGATTCCCAGAAAGTGAGCTTACTGCCTCTATTACACTATTCTATATTGAAGCATCACTGTTTTAAAAAAAACAGAGAACTTTTTTCTTCCTCTTGAAAATTTTTTTTGCCATCTTAGAAAGTTCTTTGTAATAGATGAAAAAAAATCCTTTAAATAGTATATTCCTGTGGCTTTTTAAAAACAATTTGAATTAGGCTTATATATTTTAATGAGGACAACAGTGTATAAATCACTGATGAAAATGAGATCACCAGCTATCCAGGGGAAGGGTCAGTGCATGCCAGGCTGCCTGGGCTTGGCAAGCCTAGCTCTGGCCACCCTGGAACTTGAAGCCTTGAAATAAAACTTTAAACACACATCACCAATACATTGCTACTTTAATACGTATCGTTTAAGTTTCTCCTGACACTTGTAAGAACACATATTTAAAAAAGTAAAAGTTGCACAACCCAAGCTAAGGACAAATCCTGAACCCTCCCAAGTATGAATGTGTTCAATTTGATATTTTTAATTCTGTGTCTGTGGAGAGAAAGAAACTCATGCTCAGCCACTGTCTATAAATTTCTGTGTGCCTACTGACATAATATGTAGATGTCCTTGGACAGATAAAAAGACAAAAAGAAAATTGCCTGCCTCCTGCACAAACCATGAAGCACTCACTGCAAACCATCTCAAAGACCTCCCTCTAAAGACCTCCCTCTAAAGACCTCCCTCTAAAGACCTCCCTCTAATCAAAACAATTTTCCAAGGCTGAAGGATGATCTAAAAAAACAGATAAAATTACACAGAATCAAATCAAAATAGTATATTTTTAAACCTATGTCTATTGGAATATAATTTCTTACAAATAAACAAACCAATGAAAACATGAAGTTTGGATAAAATGTTTTCAATGTTTACTTTTTAAAAAATGAAAGACCCGATAACAAGGTAAACATTGCCAGGAGAACAAAAGCTGTAGCATTCACCACAAACTTGCATTTTCACTCATTTTAACACACAGACATGGCCTTACCTTTTATATATGAAAGTGTAATAGAATCTTTTTAAGCAGTTCTGCTTTTTCTTATGCCTCTGAACATCTGGAGCCAACGTCCAGTAAGTGGTCAGCTGGTGGCTTCCAAGCTTACACTGCACCAAATCGTCTAAAACGGATTCCATGTAAGTTTAGAGCTGACTTCTCAGGTGAACTATCTGCATGGATTTTAACTAAATTTAATTTTTAATTTCAAAGGAAATTTGCCATGAAAGTTGGACTTGATTCTTCAAGTCCTATTCTTCAAGAGTCCTATTAGACTAAATTTCAAAAATGGATGCTTTCTAATGATTACTGTTGTCTTCGGAAGACCAATTCCATCTATATCAAGTTTTGGCAACATAGAAGAGATTATTGTCATACTCTCAAAAGCTACTATGTTTTCAGAATCATAAATGATCTTCATTTCCTCAATCAATACATTTCTTATGCACATTTCTTAAAAATGTCAATTGCATGTGTTTAGATTTGACAAATACTTTATTGTAGCACTTTTCATTTCTCTTGATTACTGGAGATTGTTCCGACATCATGGGGAGATGCATAAAGACAAATACTAAATGCTGTACTACACCAGCCGTGTCAGTAGCACCACTGAGCGAGCTTTCAATGTTAAGCTATATGACAACTGAACAGTTCCTGCCAGACATAAAGTGGACTTGTATTCAGTCAACATTTCAGCACTTCTCTGGAACACAACCACTTTTTAGAATTACAAGGTTTTCTTAATTGAAAGTAGATTTTAAAATTATAGTAGTTGTTAAATACTAGCAGCTAAATTTTCACTTGTATGCTTAAAGCTGTTATTTGGAGCTGAATCGAGCAGGCAGTTTAACAAGCAACAGGAAATGTTTAAAATCACCAAGATCATTATCCAGTAAAATTAAAACCCTCAAACCAGAGGGCTGAGTGTTACATGGGAATTATAAGTGAAACCAGCATCCTCTTTAGGAATACATGTGCACAGGTGAAACTGTTAGATATACTCAACCATCCAGGGAAGATATGAGCAGACCAAGCATGGTTAGCCTGAGGGAAGCCATGCTCCCTGAGGCCAAAAATGTGGACTCAGTTGTTCAATGTAACAGACAGCTGACAGTGACTGTGCTAGTGATTCAGGTATGTGCTCATGGACACAGGTGTATGGAAATCCTAGTTTACAGGCTTCTTTCCTGCACCTGTGGATAGGGTGGAACCGATGAGAGCATAAGCCAGTCAATGCTTGGTACTTCCGAACATGTCACTTTACGTGGCAAAAGGAATTGTGAAAATATAATTCAGGATTGTGAGGTGGGGAGAGTATCTTGGATTACCTGAGTGGACACAATGAAGAGGTGCCTAAAGACAGAAGCAAGGGCTCAGAGTTGGAGGAGGAGATGTGACAATAGAAGCAGAGGAAAGAGAGGAGAAAAGTTGCCATATTATTGGCTTTGCAGGGAAGCACGAACCAGATACAATGGAATATACATAGACTCCAATAGCCTGAAAAGGCTAGGGAATGATTCTACCCTAATTCTTCAAAAGAAATCAACCCTACAAGAACCGCTGAGGCAGCTGACCTTCAGAACTGTAAGAAAAGTTTGTGGACATTTCTTAAGACAGCAACAGAAAATTAATAGAGATGTTATACGTAATTAAGAAAGAAGCAACTTGAATTTCATCAAGAAACACTCAGCCAGGGCCCACTTGGTAGGCACAGCAGTGAAGACAATGGTCTTGCTTCTTCCCTATTCTTCCCTAGATTTGGACAGTTTTTTTTTGTTGTTTTTTTTGTTTTTTTTTTTTTTTTTGTCTGTCTACCTCTGAGGTCCTTTTTCATAAAGCATTAACTTAGAGAAGTTGCCACTGTGAATCCATTCCCTGCCTCTTCTTCTCCCAGTCACTTGCCAGTTTTATGACCCAAGAATGTCTTTCTCAAACACATGGCAGCCTTCTCTTTGAAATGTAACCATCAAAACAATGACACTTATATTTTCCAGTTTCTGTGGGAGGGTAGGAGCTTAACTGTCATGGGCACAAATTAGCAAACACAGATGCCCTAATTTTATCAACCAGCCTCTCCTCTATCGTCCTTTCATATTTTTAACTCACTCCAATGTTCAGTACTTGCCCCACAACCATTTCTTTCAGTGGAGTTGAGTTTAACCTGTTTCCTACTGCAATACTCTTAACTGAATTACAATAGTCTTGAATAAGATCTCCTTTGAGTTTTTAACTGTGTTGTTCAATTTTTCTTGAACAGTCCAAAGAGCTTGGGCATTCATATCAGACATATCTGATGGTGAACACAGGCCATGCTGCTGAGCTTGTTACAGCCTGTTTTTCCTCACTCGCAAAATGGAGATGACAATTAGTTCACCTTATGAAAATTAAGTGAGCCAATGCTGGGCCTAATCCACTGAGTGCCTGTTTCCAGTATTGGTTGGCCTTGCATTAAATCTCCTGCCAGCCACAAATCTGATCTAACCACTACCATCTCCCCTTACAAACACATAAAATTGTGAAGTCTTTTAATCAATTCCTGTTGTGCTTAGAAAAAAAAAAATTCCAAACTCTCACACTCAGATGAGGTGACCACTTAGAACCAGAATCTTGTGAATTTCCCCCTGTACTCTGTATTCCAGAAATATGCAACTGCTTCCAAATCCTAGACTCTTGCCTCTAGATTGGCCCACATGTTTCAATACTTTGCAATCTTCAGCTGGCAGAATTAGATCTTTAACACACTGAAATATAGTTGTTCCTCTTGTGAATTCTCAATGTCATTCACTCTAGTACCTAACATATAGTAAATATTCAACAAACAATGTACAGATATAATATTAACATTTTGTTATTCATATAAATGAAAGACATCAACAGAGTGCATACAAAGAAGATTTGATGACTTTAAAAATCCATTTGATCGGAAAATGAAAGTAATGGTGATCTTTGCATGCTATGTGCCTTTGCCTTTCATACTCTCAATATCAAAATGTCACTCCAATTTATAGATAAGATGAAACTCAAAGAAATTAATTCAAGATTGGCTATTTGTCTTTGTTTAGACCATTAGACATTTTGAATATATTCTATAAAGACTCTATATATCTGAAATAGACCCATGCCCTTGGCCTTCTTTTGATTTATTATGCAGTAAAGAAATTGAAAAGAATTGTGCAGCAGAGATCAAAAGACCTTATCCTTGTCCTACTTTGGACTTCTAATTTTAGATAGAATTCAAACTTTCTACCTAACAATTAGGTGATCTCTAACCCACTTGTTTATTGCACAGTGAACATATGCCTCTGACAAATGTCTGCTTGATTATTAAATTCTTTTTCATTACAAGCAAGTCAGTATTTCTTTGAAACAAAGAAATGTAATAGCCATAGGTTTTTTGAAGATTGCAAATTATTGGCCCTGAGGCTTGGAGCATTTTGTCTTAGATGCTCTGATGACAATGACATTGTTATTATATAAAAGCATGATGGCATCTTACATTTATTATAGGATATCGAGACTATGATGGATCAAGGAAAAAAATTATCTCCAACCACATTAGAAGTAACTTGTTTTTATATAGTGATACTTCACATCTGTATTTGGGCATGTGACATCATGAATGGTTCTTACCCAACTTTTAGAAAGTCATGGTAAAATAATCATAAAAGTTACACTGTTAGATCTTGAATTTTATACACTTTTATTCAGTATATAAGCTTATTCAAGTATTTTTAATATAATTGCCATTTCCCATAGAAAAAAATTAAGTAAAAAGCAATAATTTTTAAAGATTTATTTATTTGAAAGGCACAGTTACAGAGAAGCAGAGACAGAGAGAGAGACAGAGACAGAGAGAAACAGAGAGAGAGAGAGAGAGAGAGAGAGAGAGGTCTTCCATCCGTTGGTTCACTCCCCAAATGGCTGCAATGGCCGGAGCTGCGCTAATCTGAAGCCAGGAGCCAGGAGCTTATTCTGGGTTTCCCACACAGGTGCAGGGGCCCAAAGACTTGAGCCATCTTCCATTGATTTCCCAGGCCGTAGCAGAAAGCTGGATCAGAAGTAGAATAGCCAGGACTCAAACCTCTACACACATATGAGAAGCAGACACTGCAGGCAGTGGCTTTAATCATTACACCACAGCACCGGCTCCAGTAATATTTTATTAATAGTTTTACTGAGCACCTACTTCAAATGAAGTTTAGAAAAATAGTAACAGGGAAAATGAGGGAGGAAAAATGGTACAATGTAAAGAAAATTTGCACATTTGTTTTTTCTTTACAATTAATAGAATCAGATTTTGGATCAGAATAAGGAAGACTTCTAACTACCATTGATTCCTATTCAGGTTAGGAATTGGACTGCATGGTGGTTAACTCTATAGTGTTCCAACTTAAATGTTCATTTGAATCATCTGGAAAGATTGGGAAAGAGATCAACTCAGAAGTTCTACCCTCACTGTATTAGAAAACTTGTTTTCTAGATGATTTTAATGCAACCAATCTTATATTTTGTGATGAGCAGCTGCTTTACATGTGTCCCATAGATTGATGTATGCTTAAAGCTTAAATCAAATAGCTTTTCTTTTTTCTCTTTTTTCTCTTTTTTAATAGTCACACACTATCATTACTTAAAGAATCTTCTGTTTATCTTATATTCTTATTTAGCCATTGTGTGTGTATATATATATGAACAATTTTTAATACCATATATAGAAATTTTAAATGTTTGATTATCTGTGTATATGCTATGATACTCCTTTCACTGTAAGATTTACTTGGGGGCCAGCATTGTGATGTTGCAGGTAAAGTCACCACCACCTGTGACACTGGCATCCCACATGGGTGCCAATTCCAGTCACAACTGCTGCACTTCTGATCAAGTTCCCTGTTAATGATCCTGGAAAAGCAGTGGAAGATGGCTTAAGTACTTGGCTCTTGTTACCCACGTGGAAGAACAAAATGAAACTCCTGGTCCCTGGCTTCAACCTGGCCCAGTCCTGGCCATTGAAGCCTTTTGAGAAGTGAACCAGCAGGTGGAAAACCTCCCTTTCTGTTGCTCCCACTCTCTCTCTCTCTCTGTAACTCTGCCTTTCAAATAAATAAATAAGCAAAACTTTAAAAAAACTTATTTGATCTTTTCACTGGGTATAGAATTGTTTCAAAATCCTTTATTTTTTTCCTCCAGCACTCTGAAATTGTTGTTCTATTGTGGCAGTGTCTAGTGTTATGATTAATCCTGACTTCTGTTCTTTGACAAATATCCTGTTTTCATTTCTCTCTCTCTCTCTCTTTCTTTTTTTTTTTTTTTTTTTTTTTTTTTTTTTTTTTTTTTGACAGGCAGAGTGGACAGTGAGAGAGAGAGACAGAGAGAAAGGTCTTCCTTTACCATTGGTTCACTCTCCAATGGCCGCTGCGGCCGGCGCACCGTGCTGATCCGAAGCCAGGAGCCAGGTGCTTCTCCTGGTCTCCCATACGGGTGCATGGCCCAAGCACTTGAGCCATCCTCCACTGCCCTCCTGGGTCACAGCAGAGAGCTGGACAGGAAGAGGAGCAACCGGGACAGAATCCAGCACCCCAACCGGGACTAGAACCCAGGGTGCCGGCGCCGCAGGCAGAGTGAGCCAAGTGAGCCGTGGTGTCGGCCTTGATTTTTCTTTCCATTCTGAAATTTTAGTAATTTTTCTTTATCCATGAAGCTCTTTTAATATGTACAACATTTTTTTGTTTCCAACTTAAACCATCTTATTTGGCACTCAATGGACCAAACCTGTATATTTTTCAGGACTGAGAAATTGGTTTCTACTATTTCTTTGATCATTTCTTCAGATGTTGAATTTAATCTTTTCTTCTACCATTGAAGTTTTCGATATTTTTGAATTTGAATATTTTCACAAATCACTCATTTTAGCTTTACTACTATCATATATGGTCTGTCTCTGAAATTTAAAATTACATTTATAAATTTAACTGAATTAAATTCTTATCCTGTGAGTCCCCTTTTAATCCATATAATTTGATGGCTGAAAAATTCTCATTGTTTTCCTTGTTAACCCTAACTGGAAAAATGTTAAGATCACTAGTGTCTTCAATGATTGGTATTTCCCCTGGTATCAGTTGTCTTTTTTTTTTTTTTTTTTTTTCTGCTCCACATGAGATTGGTTTATGGCCATAGGCTGACTAATGTAACTGTTAATATGATTTTCCTCTTCAGCTGCTTGCAATCTTTTATGCTAACTGTGTTCTTCCTTAAATGAAAAGGCAGATGGGCAGCTCTGTGTAGGTTTTATAGCATATGAGTATCAACATAGCATAGACAAGCAAAATAGACAGAAAGGCTATGCATCTCTGGCAATGGAGGGATTTAGTATATTCCTCTCCTATATTATTTGTTGAACTCTTTACTTAGTATAGAGTTAATCTTGTGCATATAAAGTTAATTGAAAATAGATCTTAGTAGAAAAATAAGAATGGGAATAGGAGAGGGAGGAGTAAGAAGGGTAAGAGTGCAGATGGGAGGAATCACTATGTTCCTAAAGTTGTATTTATGAAATGCACGAAGTTTGTATACCTTAAATAAAAGGTTTCTGAGAAAATAAGAAGAAAAAACTGCATTTCCTTCATATTTCACTCCATGCTTCCTTGAGACTGCAATATCACTCCTACACTTATATAGAATCCCATCTTCCTTGTGGCTCATTGTCTGCAGGAAAAAAAAAGAAGTAGAATCAGTCTTCATGGTCTGTGAATGCCAGGGTACTGGAGAAGATGATGTGCCTGGCGCAGTCTCTCTGGTTGCCTCTCAGGCTCCTCTGTTTTGTTCCGTGATAACTCTGAGCCAAGAGCTTCCCTACAGGATTGCTTGGGTTAATCTTGTTCTGCTGCTTTAGGTCAATAGATCACCTTCTCTGCTTCTTCCTCTTCCTTTCAGTCTCCTAAGCCTTCCTTAAGGCCCTTCAGCACTGCCTGCTTGCTTACTTCTTGGTGAGTTCTATGGTGCTATCAACCGCACATGTATGTACATTTTCTTTCCTTCTATGGAGAGCAGGAGCGAAGAGTGGGAGACCCACAGGTTCAATTTGTCATTTGGTACCTAATATTCTGTTCCTACAATGTTCTGTTATTCTACCAGACTGAACTTTAGTCTCCCTCATCCAGCCTCTGCTTAGTTTTCTGTTCATTTCTTTTGAAAAAGCCTCTTTTTCTTACCCCATCAAATTCAAACTTCTTTAGCCCCTATCCTCAGCCCTGATTTTTGTTTGTATGTCTGAAGACTTTTCTTTGTGAGTCATCCACTAAGGGTCTCACCTGCTCCGCGTTCCTAACTTCTTTCACTACTTTCTGCAAAGGGGAGAAGGCTGTCTTCTGGTGTAAAGTGCAGCATCTCTACAAGAAGGCAGACGTAACTACCAGTGGTTTGAGTTCTAAATGTCATTTTTCCTTCCTGCCACATTTTATTAAACTTAACAGAAAGGAGCTTATAGGCACCTTTGTAGTCATGATGGGTGAAGAAATTATTGCCAAAATACAAGGAAAAAATGCTATTGCATCCCTTTGTCAGCCTTTCCAAACTCATGGACTCAGTGTCTTTTGTTCATAACTGTATTCAAGTTCTGTTCTAACTAAAAATCCAGAAAGATCAAGATCAGTGGATAATTACTGTGCATTAGTATCTCTTTCCTATAAATATTGTTCATTGCATTAGTTTCAATCTAAAAATGAGTTTCTCCATTCTCTCTCTCAGTGTGTAAAAAATAATGAGAGTAAAATGTTACCTTGTCAATAGCTACAAAAACTTGTAGAACTAAGAGACTGGGATTAAGAATGACAATTGGGGGCTGGTGCCGTGGCTCACTTGGTTAATCCTCCAACTACGGTGCTGGCATCCCATATGGGCGCCAGATTCTGTCCTGGTTGCTCCTCTTCCAGTCCAGCTCTCTGCTGTGGCCTGGGAGGGCAGTGGAGGATGGCCCCAGTGCTTGGGCCCCTGCACCCACATGGGAGACCAGGAGGAAGCACCTGGCGCCTGGCTTCAGATCGGCGTAGCTCCGGCCATTAGCGGCCATTTGGGGGTTGAACCAATGGAAGGAAGACTTTTCTCTCTGTCTCTATCTCTCACTAACTCTATCTGTCAAATAAAAAAAAATGATGATTGGTTGGGGATAAATATCTAAATTATCTACTAGAGAAATAAAGTATTTTCCTCTTTTGAGTTAGAAAGCAATACTGCTTGGACTCTCCCAAAAGAAAAAGGACCATATGAATTAAACTAGCTCATTTACTTCCTTCCTTCCTTCCTTCCTTCCTACCTTCCTTCCTTCCTTCCTTCAATTCTTTCTTTCTTCCTTCATTCTTTCCATCCTTCCTCCCTCCCACCCAGCTATTTATAAATATTTATTGAGTTCCTCATATGCACCAAGAATTTTCTTGGGAGTTGGAAGATTCTCCTCTCTCTCTCTCTCTCTCCCCTTCTCTCTGTGTTTCTCTCTTTCTCTTTCTCTCTCTCTCTTTCCCTCTGTAACTCTCTTTCAAATAATATAAATAAAACTTTATTTCCAAAAAAGATCCTAATATTCCATTTTTAGGCAAGATCCTCACATGCAAAAATTTATAAGCAAGGGTGCAATATAATGAAATTTGTGTGTGTGTGTGTGTGTGTGTGTTTTAAGGAAGGTAACTGCTTTAGTGTGATCCGGCAATCTTAACAAAATATCATGAACTGGGTGGTTTCAGCAACAGAAATTTTTTTCCTCATAGTTCTGAAGGCTGGAATTCTGAGGTCAGGGCTCCCTCATAGCTCAGTTCTGTTAGAACTCTCTTCCTGGCTTCCAGGTGATCATCTTCTTGCTCTGTATTTATATGGAAAGGGAGAGTAGGGGCTCTGATGTTTCTGCTAATAAGGACACGAACTCCATCATGAGAAACCCATCTTTATAACCTCATCTAAGCCTAATTATCTCCCAAAGAGCTCCTCTCCTAACAGCATTTCATTAGGTGTTAGGGTTTCAGCACTGCAAATTTACGTGGGAGGGGAGTCCAGCCCATTTCAGTAACTCCTACAGGATATGAGCATGGACTTGAAGGACATGGCAGATACTGGAAAAAATCAGTTTAGGAGAATACTTACTAACTGAATAGTTAAGAAATGCAAACCAAGGTAGTGCCAGTCTGGATGAAAAAGAGATTAATTTTTCAGACATTTCTGGGATAGAAGCAACAGGTTTTGTTTAATTTGACAGGAAGAGTGAGAAAAAGTATATGGCAGGCTTTCTTAGTAACATAGATACAAAGTACATGATTGTGTGGTTTATCTTTGACCTATGGCTTTTCACCTCTTGCTGGAATCTCTGATTCCTTCAACATAGCACTCAGTTCTTCACCTCTTGACTATTAATATTCAGTTCCAATTCTGCAGCTAATTCTTAGCCTTCTGCCTACAAGACAGATAAATGCAGCAGCATTGTATATTTTTGAGAAAATCCATTGGGCCCAGAAGCAGAATTCTGAACATAATCAACTTCTATTTATGTGGGTTTGGAAGTCTTCACTGTTCTTGCCAAATCCTGCACATCGTGAACAGGGCCCTGGGATGTGGGTGCAGTCAGACCGTGTCAGGGAGATGGGTTGGGAATCCTGGCTGGTCCACTCTTAGTTCAATTCTATATTCTTCTTTATAGGTTAAGAAAATGAAACAGGGCATTTAGAGTCCAAAAAAGTTAGGATGAGTAGGAAACATCAAAAATTAGTAAGATGCCAGCCAGCGCTGTGGCTCACTAGGCTAAACCTCCGCCTGCGGTGCTGGCACCCCGGGTTCTAGTCCCGGTTGGGGCGCCAGTTCTGCTCCTCTTCCAGTCCAGCTCTCTGCTGTGGCCCAGGAAGGCAGTGGAGGATGGCCCAAGTGCTTGGGCCCTGCACCCGCATGGGAGACCAGGAGAAGCACCTGGCTCCTGGCTTCGGATTGGTGCAGTGCGCCAGTCGTAGTGGCCATTTGGGGGTGAACCAACGGAAGGAAGACCTTTCTCTCTGTGTCTCTCTCTCACTGTCTATAACTCTACCTGTCAAATAATAAAAAAAAATTAGTAAGATGCCTTAGTGTTCATAGGAGGGAGAAATTAGAGAAGATGCAGACGTTTACATCCCTATAGAATAGGAAGAGAAAAGTGACTGAAAAGCAATTCAAGCAATTCTGAAAGAGTCGCAGGGTCCGTGAAATAGGATGAGTAGCCTTTGGTGATCAATGGTCTCATTTCACAAGGAAAACCTATTTTAAGTTTATTTATACAGAATATTAACAGAGGCTTATGAAACACCTATTGATCACTCCAGTTTTCTGCTAGTGGTGTAAGAGAATATATTCATGCTCCTCTTTTCTGCATTTCCAGTCCCACTCATCTCTCTTCTCTATAAATTCAAACTTTCATGAAAATATATAATACCAAGAGAATGCTTTAAAGTGTTTTGTATTTCTCATCCCTACACTCTGTATTCCATCATTTAGATCACTCTTTAATATGGGTATGTATGCCTTTTTCAATGTACTTATGTTAACTGTAAGAGCAGACATTAAATAATGCCTCCATCCACCTTCTAAATGTCTAGCACAGTGCCATGTGCACAGTGTGATCTTAATATTAATTGATGTTTAGTTCTGGCTAGGATGGTTGGTAAATAACAATTTATGACTGAACATTGAAGGCATGTTCTATTCATTATTATTTGGATCTCTATGGCAGTAATATGCTCTGAGTTCTTACTTTAGTCCTGAACTTTCCTTTAAACAAAATCTAAAAAATGAATCCTGACCTGAAATCATTTTTCTGCCATACTTACTTGAACTTTGTAGAAAGCATATCTGAACTATTATACTCATTTGACTCTCCCATCTCATTAAATTTATGCCTATAGAAAATAAGGTATTCAGTTAATTTCATTTAAAATATTTGCACCATTAAGACTGATAACATATTTTAAATCATTATTTATTTTTGGTATCTTCAACTTAAGTGAGCATGTATTTACAATGTCTTATGTGTCACTATTTTGTTATTCAAACAGAGAAATGAAAAGAAATGACAAATTTGGTTCTTACATGTCCAGTATAGTGACAAATATAGACATAAAAAATAAAGAAAAGTATCAATATCAAGTATTATGCCAAAAAGCACAAAATGACTCTCCCAGGAGGATGTTATACAATGTAGATTGCATAGTAAGCCAATGAAAGCATGGAGAATTCATAAACAGAAACATCTGAGCAAAGCAAACATGGAATAAGTGGAGAAGAGGGGTTAGAGGATTCTAGACAGCAGTGTAGGAAAGGGGTGGGGAAGTTAGAGCAAAGGAAAGGGAGTATGTATGACCTGCACAGAAGGCCATGATGTCCCATCCATACTTGCTGACCTGGGAGGTTTGGGAAGGGAATAGTAGCAAGCAGACTGATAAACATAGAAGCCAAAATACAGGGGACTTCAAATATTGACTTATTTTCATTTGTATTTAACGATCAAATAGTCCCAGCCTCTCAGCATGAGCTTCTATTGTAAAACTCTATTAGAGTTATTTCTACTAGGAAACCTTTAAAGCAGAATATGAGGGGACTTTAAAATTCATAGAAAAATGAAAAAATGTTTATTTTGGTACCAAAAAATTTAAATTCATACAAGGATTTCTTTGTGAGTGTGTGTGTGAGTGTATGTGTGTGTTTCATTTTATTTAAGGTATACAAATTTCATGTATTTTATGTATACAGATTAAGGAACATAGTGATACTTCCCAACTTACCCTTCCTCCTGCCCATGCTTCCACCCTTTTTTCTCCTCCTTCTCCTATTCCCACTCTTAAGTTTTATAAAGATCTATTTTCAATTTATTTTATACTCATAAGGTTAACCCTACTGTAAGTAAAAATTCAACAAATAGTATGAAGAAAGAAACACTGTCCCTCAACAGTAGTGACAAGAGCTATAAACAATCATTGAATCTCAAAATGTCAATTTCATTCCAATACATTACATTTTATGTACTCTATTAGTTACCACAGATTAGGGAAAATACATGGTATCTGTCTTTTTGGAATTTGTTTATTTCACTAAGTATAATGGTTTCTAGTTTCATTCATTTTATTGCAAAAGACAGGAATTCATTTTTAAACTGCTGAGTAGTATTCCCTAGTGTATATATACCATAATTTCTTTATCCAGTTTACACTTGATGGACATCTGAGTTGATTCCATATCTTAGCTATTGTGGTTTCATTTTGTTTGGATAAATTCCCAGAAGTGGGATTGCTGAATAACATGATAGATCTCTTTTCAGATTTCTGAGGAATCTCCTTATCGTCTTATACAATGGCTGCACCAGTTTACATTCCCACGAACAATGAATTTAGGCACCTTCTTCCCTGCATCCTTGCCAGCATTTATTGTTTGTTGATTTCTCTATGAGACCCATTCTAAATGGGGGGAGGTGAAACCTCATTGTAGTTTTGATTTGTGTTTCCCTGATGGCTAGTGATCCTGAGCATTTTTTCATGTGTCTGTTGAGCATTTGCATTTCCTCTTTTGAAATATGGCTGTTTAAGTCCTTTGCCCATTTCTTAACAGGGTTGTGTGCTTTGTTATTGTTGAGCTTCTTGAGCTCTTTATAGATTCTGGATATAAATCCTTTATCAGTTGCACAGTTTACAGGTATTTTCTTCCATTCTGTCAGTTGTCTCTTCTCCTAGCTGACTGTTTCCTTTGCAGTGCAGAAGCTTCTCAGCTTGATGTAATCCCATTTGTCAATTTTGTCTTTGATAACCTGCACTTCTTGGTCTTTTCAAAGAAGTCTTTTTCTATACTAATGTCTTGCAGTTTCCCCAATTTTCTCTAGCAATTTGATGGTATTTGGTCATAGAATTAGGTCCTTGATCCACTTTGAGCGCATTTTTGTTTAAGGTGTAAGGTAGGGGTCTTGTTTCATAATTCTTCATTCAGGGATCTAGTTTTCCCAGCTTCATTTGTTGAAGAGACTGTTCTTGCTCCAGGGCTTGATTTTAGCTCCTTTTTCAAAGATAAGTAAGTTGTAGATGCATGGTTGATTTCTGGAGTTTCTATTCTGTTCCATTGGTCTACACATCTATATTTTTGCCAGTACTAGGCGGTTTTAACTATAATTTCCTTGTGCTGTGTATTGAAATCAGGTATTGTGAGGACTTCATTATTGTTTTTTTTATTATTTTTTGACAGGCAGAGTGGACAGTGAGAGAGAGAGACAGAGAGAAAGGTCTTCCTTTTGCCATTGGTTCACCCTCCAATGGCCGCTGCGGCCGGCGCATCGCGCTGATCCGAAGCAAGGAGTCAGGTGCTTTTCCTGGTCTCCCATGCGGGTGCAGGGCCCAAGCACTTGGGCCATCCTCCACTGCACTCCCTGGCCACAGCAGAGAGCTGGCCTGGAAGAGGGGCAACTGGGACAGAATCCGGCACCCCGACCGGGACTAGAAACCGGTGTGCCGGCACCGCAAGGCAGAGGATTAGCCTATTGAGCCACAGTGCCAGCCCTATTGTTTTTGTTATTACTTCAGCTATCAGAAGTCTCTTGTATTTACATATGAATTTGGTATTTTGGCTTGGATCATACTGAATCTATAAATTGCTTTTGGTAGTATTACATTTCGGTGATATTAATTCTTCCAATCCATAAACAGAAGATTTTTCAATTTTTTATGTCTTCCTCTATTTCTTTCTTTAATGTTTGGTAGTTTTCATCACAGAGATCTTTGACATCCTTGGTTAAAATTATTACAAGATATTTAATTTTTTTCTGTAGCTATTGTGAATGGAATTGATCTTAGCAGTTCTGGCATTATCTGTTTATACAAAGGCTACTGATTTTTGTTTGTTAATTTTAAATCATGGCACTTTATTACCAAATTCAGTTATGAGTTTCAATAGTCTTTTAGTGTAATCTTTTGGTTCCCCTATATGTAGAATCATGTCATCTTCAAATATGGATAGTTTGACTTCCTCATTTCTGATTTGCATCCCTTTGATTTCTTTTTCTTGCCTAATGGCTCAGGTTAAAACTTCCAGAACTATATATAATAGCAATGGTGAGACTGGGCTTACTTGAGTGGTTCCAGATCTTAATGGAAATGTTTCCAACTTTTCCCTATTCAATAAGATTCTGGTTTTGGGTTTTTCACAGATTGCCTTGGTTGCTGAGGAATGTTCCTTCTATACCCAATTTGCTTAAGGTTGTTATCATGAAAGGATGTTGTATTGTATCAAATGCTTCCTCCACATCTATTGAAATAATCATAGTTTTTGTTCTCCGGTTTGTTAATGTGATGTATCATTTAATTATTTGTGGATGTTGAAATATCCTTACATACCAGGGATAAATCCTTTTTGGTCTGGGTGAATGAACTTTCTGATTTGTTGTTGGATTTCTTTTTCTTTCTTTTTTTTTGGGGGGTGGGGGCTATTTGGGCCAACAATGTATCAGTTTTTTTTTTTTTTTCAAAAAAAACCCAGCTTTTCATATTCTGAACTTCTGTATTTTTTTAGTTCCAATTTTGTTTATTTCTTCTCTAACTTTAATTATTTATTTTCTCCAACTAATTTTGGGCTTGCTTTGTTGTTGATTGTCTAGGTCCTTAAGATGCATTGCAAGCTCATTTATTTGGTGTCTTTCCACCTTCTTGATGTAAGCACCAATTGTTATAAACTTCCCTCTTCACACTGGTTTTGCTAAATGCCATGAGTTTTTATATGTTATATTGTCATCTTCATTTGTTTCCAGATTTTTTTATTTATCTTTTGATTTCTTCTATGACTCAGTGTTCACTCAGGAGCATGTTTTTCAGTCCTCATGTGTTTGTACATGTTCTTGAGATTCTTGAGTTGTTAATTTCCAGCTTCATTACATTGTGTTCAGAAAAGCTGCATGGTATGATTTTGATTTTGTTAAATTTGGTGAGACTTGCTTTATGACCTAGCTTATCATCTATCCTAGTGAAAGCTCCAGGCACTGAATAAAAAAATGTGTATTCTGCAACTGTGGGATAAAAGGATCTATAGATGCTATTTAGGTCCATTTGGTCCAGAGTTGTTAATTTTCTGTCTAGTTCATCTGTCTATTGATGAATGTGAGGTGTTGAAGTCCCCACTGATATGAGTCTATGTCTCCCTTTAGATACATTAATATTTTGTTTAGAATAGCCAGGCGCCCTGCCATTGTGATCATTTTTTAATGTGATTTTTTATGATCACATCTTCTTGTTGGATTGATCCCTTAATCATTACATAATGCCTTTCTTTGTCTCTTTTAACTGATATTGTGTTAAAGTCCATTTTGTCTGACATTAGGATGGCTACACCTGCCTATTCTGCTTTTCATTAGCATGTAGTATCTTTTCCAACCTTTCACTTTCAGTCTATGTGTATCTCTTTTGGTGAGGTGTTTTTCTTATAGGCAGCAAATAGATGGGTCTTGTTTTTTTAAGCCTTTCATCCAGCCTGTATCTTTTAATTGGAGAGTTTTGGCCATTTACATTCATAGTTACTATTGATAAGAGACAACTTGGCCCTGTCATTTTTTCTGTAAATATTCCTATTGTTTCCCTTGGATTTCCTTTGTGCTTTTATTAAGAGATCTTCTGCCTTCACATTCTTTCACAGTGATGACTATCTTTCTGTGTTTCTGGGTATAGCACATCCATAAGCATCTTTTGTAAGGTTGGATGTGTGATGACAAATTCTATCATTATTCTATTTGTTATGTAAGATCTTTATTTCACCTTTATTCTTAAATTAGAGCTTTGCAGCATACAGTATACTGGGTTGACAGTATTTTTCTCTTAAGATTTGGACTGTGTCTCTCCATTCTCTTCTAGCCTGTAGTCTTCTTCTTCTTCTTCTTTTTTTTCTTGGTACCAATTTTCATTTACTTTTTTAATTTAGTTTTTTTCTTTTGTTTTGTTTTTAACTATTATTATACTATATAAATTTCATGTATTCCTTATATACAGATTTAGGAGCATAGTGATAATTTCCATCATGCCCTCCCTCTTGCTCACACTCCTACTTTTCTTCCTTCTCCTCACCTATTCCTGTTCTTATTTTCTTATTTTTTTACAAAGATCTATTTTCAGTTAACTTTAAAATCATGAGATTTCTAATGAGTAGTCAGCTGTGAGCCCAATTAGAGATCCTCTAAAAGTAATCTGGTGCTTCTCTCATACATACGTTTCTCATAACATGCATTATTCCTCATATACATGATTATCAAAATTTATTTGCAGCAAAAAAACTTATGCTTAATTCCATCTTCCACAAACTTTTTTAGGTACCCTCATATAGCCATTACTCTGCTAGGGCCTAGAGTCAGGCTGCCCTGCCTTATTCTTGTTATTTATAAGTTATGTGACATCAGATAAATTATTTAAACTTGCTGAACTCCAACTGATTTATATAAAGCATTAATATTGTATTACCAATTTTGAAAACACATTTTAAAGATCAAGTTAAATTATATGATACATATAAAGTTCATAGCACAATGCTTAATTCATAATCAATATTATTATTACTATGATTATTTCTTCTTATTCATCCTGAAAAAGCTACCTTACTTCTAAGAACTTGTTATACCCATTTCTTCAGGCTATTATCAAAATAAAGTAAGATAACACTGAGCATTGTTAAGTATTTAATAAATTTTTGCTATTTCCATTGTTCCATTATAATTTCTTCACTATCATTGTATCTGTCTAACTTAATACATAATGAAATAATATGTATCTAATAAATATTTGTTGACTAACAATTTTGTATTATTACATGACTTCTACATAAAAGTCTTTGTGCTGGAGGCTACTGGATATATACAGGGCCATTGTTAGTAAGCTATTACTGGTGGGTCAAATCTGGCCATATCTACTGTTCATTTATTGTATAGGGCTGTTTTCCCTGCATAACAGCAGAGTTGAATAGCTGTGACAGATGGTATGGTCTGCAAAAGCTGAAGTATTCATTGAATAGCTCTTAACACAAAATGTTCACCAACCTTGAGTTAGAGATCTTGTCCTTGAGAAGTATTTGATCTGTCAAACTTCACTAAGATCAGACATAAATATCCAAGTCAGAATATACATTTCATTAGAGCAGTATGTACAGATTTCATAGAAGGCCATAACCAATCCAGCAGTCTGAGCAAAATAATTTATTTTAGCAACAGCATTCAGAACTGACTTTTATTAAAGCTGAGTAATACTAACAAAATTCATTTTATATGTATTCATTCAATAGATATCCACTAGTATTCTTTCATATGTCAGATATTGTTCCAGGTATCTGAAATGTAGCAATGACCAGGAATAGATCAAGACCTGACTATCATGGAGCTTATGTTTTACTGGGGGCAGACAATATATCAAAAAATTAATAACTGTATGATATAATATCAGTTGATTTAAAGAAAAAGAAGCAAAGTAAAAGGGTAAAAAACAGTAGAGATGGGGAAAGCTCAGCATGGTTAGAGAAAAAGTCTTTGAAGAGCTGATATTTTTATCAGAGACCTAGGAGAACGAGTCACGCACATATTTGGGTTCTAGCGTTCCAGATTGAAGGGGAGCAGGTGCAAAGCACTGTGTCTAATGTGTTAGAGAAAACATACTGGTAACTCACTGTGTTTTATCAATGCTTTAGAGATTTAAATTTTAGGTTATGTATTATTTCTTTAATTAATTATCCTACCAACTTTACTATGCATGTAATCTTATCATTCTCATTTTGCAAATGCAGCTTTTAGGTCTGGAGAGGTTAAGTAATTTAGCCAAC
Organism: Oryctolagus cuniculus; assembly: GCF_051225735.1. NCBI lineage: Eukaryota > Metazoa > Chordata > Mammalia > Lagomorpha > Leporidae > Oryctolagus > Oryctolagus cuniculus. Next base: position 72,958,560 of record NC_142873.1, read on the forward strand.
ATCGCAGAGCATTTAAATGGTGGCATTTGAACCCAAGTCTGACTCCAAAGCTCAGGCTCTAAAAGTTTGCAGTCTGCTGCCTTGGAAGGTATCTAGAAAAATTTAAGAGATATGGGCATGATTTCTAGGTGCAGAAAAAATAATACAAGGGAGTGTATTAATCAACAAAGGGTATATCTGCATCACAGCAAGTTTTCTACTTTGCCTTTGATGTAGTCTATATAGGACATTAAGCAAGATAAGGCTCAAAAATTAGGCTAGGGATGCATAGCAGAGGGCTAAAAATCCTAGAATCCTAGTCAGAAGAGTGTGTTTTTAATTGGTAAAGGGAAGACATTGAGGATTTATAGCAGTGGAATAAATGGAACAGTGTTGTGGGAAGAGCAGTCTGGCAACAATGGCTATGATGGATTCACTCAAGGAAGACTGGTGAGTAGTGGAAATAACTCAATATTTACTGCTCTCAACCAGACAAGCTTCAGTGAGAGATGAAGCTGAGATGATGGCACCAGGAAGACAAGAAGGGAAATGTGTGCATTGAACTTCAGAAGCAGAATCTACTTGATGTGACAACTGATTCTTATCTAGATAATGAAGAATGCAAAGATGACTGTGAGCCTAGAAGAATAAGATTTGACCATGAACAAAAATAAGGAGGAACTGGTTAGGAGACAAGAGGATACATTTGGGGTGGATTATGTGACACTGATTGGAAGAAGGGGAGATTAATCAGTTACCTTGAGATAGAACTAGAGAAGCAGAACTGGAAGTTATCTGTGAAGAAGTAAGAGGTCAGGCTAGACAGGAAGATAAGATAATTGAGGCAGGAGTGAAAAACAAAAAAATGAAAGACCTAAGACCAGAAACCTTGTGAAAATGCTACATTTTGGAGAGAGCATAAAGAGAAACCATACTCCAGTCGATAAAATAGTAATGCGTTAACACTTATCAAGCATTTACTATGTTCTAGATATGAATCACAGTGTTTTACAATATCCAACCTAGATAATGAATTAGCTAGGAAGGTAGAAAATACAGAGGACCAAGAAGGGAAAATTGTTCTAGAAATACCTCCCAGTCTGGCTACAAGTGAGGAGAGTGATGGAGAGTCACAAGGAGGGTATGGCTAAGCATCCAGGACTCAGATCCGAAACATTCCAATGCCTCCTCAAGCTCAAAATAGAATGCTTCTGTTTCAGGTTTTATGTGACATTTCATTATTAAAACAAACAAACAACAATGGGGCTCTGCTGTGAGAATGCTCTGAAACCCACCAGCTGGGTAGTGAAGAAGGAATACCCTCTCAGGGAAACCTCCCCAGTGAGGAGAAAGGAGGAGTGGAAGAAGGAAGGAGTTGCTGAATAGTGAAAGAGAAAGGAAAGGCACTAAGGAGAGTGGGATAGTAGATGGTCCAGGATGCCTTAGAATTGCCTTCTGGAGGTCAGTGGTCATCAATTTGAAGTGAAAGAAGTCAGCATGGCATTTACCAATAGCCTACATTGCGTGGGATTCTTGGACAGCAAACATGAAACAATGCTGTCTCAAACCTTAAGGAAGGCAGGAAATTTCGTTCTTATTTTATATACATAACCCTACTTAATCATTATTACAATAGTATAGTGTGGGATACACATACACACATGCACTTACACAAGAACTTCAACAGTATGTGGATAGTAAGAGATTCAGGAAAGTTTGCAGTCTTACCTGACAAAAGCCTATCAGGAATCCTTGAATTCTAAGCAGGATCATGTAGATTCTTTAGAGAAACACCACACCTCCTCAGATACAGGGAACACAACTCCTCTGACTACACGCCACCCATTCTGCCACAGCAGCCATACTGGTAGACACATTTTAACCTCTTAAATATGTCCCTCCAAAGCCTATTTTGCTTGAGGCAGGACATGAAACTCCATGGCCCCCTAAAGATTTCTTCTACCACATTCTCACTATTCTCTTCCTTCTTCCATATAAAGAAATTAAAAGTAAAAGTGAGAGATTGTTCAGGTGGTCAGAACTGGTCTCATATCCTTTAGAAAATCCTGATTAAGTAAACTAGCTCTTTGGTTTAAGAGTTAGGGTAACCAGGGGGCCGGTGCTGTGACTCAGCAGGTTAACGCCCTGGCCTGAAGAGCCAGCATCCCATATGGGCTCTGGTTCCAGTTCCGGCTGCTCCACTTCCCATCCAGCTCTCTGCTATGGCCTGGGATAGCAGTGGAGGATGGCCCGAGTCCTTGGGCCCCTGCACCTATGTGGGAGACTTGGAAGAAGCTCCTGGCTCCTGGCTTCAGATCCACGCAACTCCTGTCATTGCATCCATTTGGAGAGTGAATCAGCGGATGGAAGACCTCTCTCTCTGTCTCTACCTCTCTCTGTAACTCTGTCTTTCAAGTAAATAAAATAAATCTGAAAAAAAAAAATGAGTTAGGGTAACCAGGCACTGTGGAATAAAAACAGAAAAGTCCCATTTTACTGTTTTGTCAGATATAAAAACATTATAAATATTGCTAACCACTTGCACATTATGGGAGGCCTGTGGCAACCTGGTTAAAAATATTCTACTTATTGTGGAAAGTCTCTGTGGAAACATCTATTTCTGTCTTGATGTCTTTGGTAACACCTGTGCCTCATACTTATTTTACCTCCTTGCTTCCATTTGTTTCAATGTCCTCTCCACCTTTTTTGGATCTGGTATCACTAATGGTTCCTGAACTACAGATAACACATTTTATTAATAACTCAAATTCATTGCATTATTTCTACCACTCAACTAAGGAAATTTCTTCCTTCCATAAGCTTCCACCATTACAACCACCTACTTACTCTCATCTGTACCCAAAGGTTCTCCTTTTCTTTGGTTCCTAGAATTGAATTGCTAATGCTTCTATCAAGGCAACACCACCAGCTCCTCAACACACTCACACTTGTACTTGAACTTCTGTCCCTCTCTCATTCAAAGATATCAACCATGGCCAATATTTTGCCATATCAACCATTTTTCTATTTTTCCTAGAACTACATAGCATTGAATCTATCATCTTACAAAACAGAAAAAAAAAAAAAAAACTTTCTGATCTCATTTCTCTTTCTAGCTACAACTCCATTTCTCTGTTCTCATCTGTAATCATTGTTGCCTATTCTCCCATTTTGCCTGGGTCCCAGGTTTTTTTCCCCTCCACTCTACTGAAGTGCCCCTTGTCATATCACCAGTGACCTCTAGATTGCTAAATTCATTAGTCAGTTATCAGCCCTGGCCTTACTCTATTTATCTGCAGCATTTGACAAAGTTGACTATTCTCTGCCACTTGGAAGGTAGAATGGGAAGGAGTTACAGACAGTGAGAGGGAGAGACAGAAAGAAAGAAAGGTCTTCCTTCTGTTGGTTCACTACACAAATGACCACAATGGCCAGAGCTGCACAGATCTGAAGCCAAGAGCCAGGCGCTTCTTCCAGATCTCCCACTTGGGTGCAGGAGCCTAAGCACTAGGGCCATCTTCTACTGCTTTCCCAGGCCTTAGCAGAGAGCTGGATGGGAAGTGGAGCAGCTGGGACTAGAACCTGCGCCCTTATGGGATGCTGGCACCGCAGGTGGAGGTTTAAACTACTGTACCACGGCGCTGGCCGAGACTTTTCTATCTTTGACTTCTCTAGGTCCCTACTTGACAGCCACTGACCACTTCTATTTACTTCCCTTTCTGGTGTTTATTCTTTTGATCTTAAAAGGTGAAAGTTCTCAGGGCTTTTCTTCATACCTCTTTTCCATTTACACCGATAACTCCCAACATTATGCTTCTAGCCTGACTGTCTGCCCTGAACAACATATTCATACCTTCAAGTATATACTTCACATTTAAACCAGGATATCTAACAGGCATCCAATTCAATGTATCCAAAACAGAATACATGATTTTCCTCCATCGCCTATACCTCCTGAAATCACAGCAATTTTAGTAAACGTGATGCCACCCTTCCAGGCTAAAAGCCTTGGAATCATCCTTGATACAATTCTTCTCTGTAGGCTTTACCTTCCAAAAACAGATAACTTTTCCTTAGCATCAATAAATATTCTTGAGCACGGGATGTTTTGCACACAAAAAGCTAACTGGGGGCCTATTTCACATTATTCCAAGTGAAAACACGATGAGCTATGTGAAACCAAAAGTCCCCAACTAAATTTTTCATATACCTAAAACAATTAAAAGTTGTTAGGTTATAAAATGTTCTAAAATCTTTCATAGCAAATAACATTTTTCAAGGGGGAGAGACAGGTAAAAAACAGCTGCCTGTAATGAACAGCTTACCAAGTGAGGTGGGCACTTGAAGCTTGGAAAAAGTTGGGAAGGAAGAAGGGGAAAATATTAAACTTGTCTTTGTCCATCACTTGCTGTGGAAAGTGACAATTTTGATGATGAATGGACAATTTCAAGCACATTATCAGAGATCCCTTATCAATCGAGTATTTGTAAAGACTTTTGAAGGGTCAAAACTTGAACAATTTGACACGTTTGAATAGCAAAACTGAGTTTTACTTAAATTTCCATTGATTTTGCACAGGAGTATAAGGGATGGACCACTTCATACGTTTCCTTATGCTTGGGGATAACGCTTATTGTTCTATATAGGACTCAGCATCAGCAACATTTATGTCGCATCTTGTTTTTGACAACTGGTTATGATTCTCATTATCATGATATGATTCTGATGCTCTAATAACTGTTTTTGAGACAGTTTGGTAATATAAATATTAATTTTTCTATATTAACATCTTAAAAATGCATGGGGAGATGTGTGTACTACGAAATGACACTGAAAAACCAAAAGGTCTAACAAAAAATATTTATTAGGGATATTTTGTGTAAGATGTGCCTTTACATTCAAAATATTCAAAACACTTCTTTCTACACACCACCACTGTCAATGTTTTCCAAGAGTCTGTCCCTCTGCTTGGACTGTCCATATAGCCCTCCAGCTCTTCTCCTCATTTAGATCCTTGTCTTCTTCAGCATTTAATCCACAAAGAAGCCCAAGTGATCCTTCTAAAAGGTAAGTCAGAGCATGGCACTCCTCTCATAAAAATTCCTTAATGTATTCCATTTACTCAGAGTAGAAACCCGTCTTTTAAAAGTCCTGTTGATTTCTCTCCTACTTTTCTGCCCCTGCCCACTCTTGGAACCTATATTGGCCTCTCTGTTAGTCCTTGAATGGTCTAGACACAGCTCTGTCTCAGGGCCTTTGCCCATGCCTCTAGCACTCTCCCTTGCAGGACCTATGGGACCTCTTCTCTGGATCTACATTGAAAGGTGTTCACTAGCATCCTGTATTAAGGACAACAGCATTGTCTATCCCACACTTCATTTTCTTTACTTTGTTTTTGGTTTCTGACAGTACTCGTCATCACTTGATGTGTATAAAAAGAGACCTTCTAAAGTTTCACTACCACTGGAAGGAACATTTTGAGACTGAAAGGGGCTCTATTCATAATTACACTGAAATCCTGAGTTCATTCTTCATTGCTTTCTAGGAAAATGGAACTTTATGGGAGGGTAAGCAGCTCATCTATTTCTCTCATAACTATACGATAAGCTACTATCTATACTGCCTGATGGACAGGAGACACTTAAAAATATTTATAAATGAATGAATAAATAAATGAGGGAGTACACTGGTTTGATGTGTAGTTCTATTTAAGTAGAATTGGGAAGAATGATCCGTGCATTTTTCCCCAAGGAGCATCCTGCCCTCTCCAGGTGTCCAGACTTTCTATGGAGCGAATTGAATATGCAAGATTTTCCCCAGTAAACACAAAACTGGCAGCTTTTACACAAAAATAAGGCTGTCAGTCTTATTCTAATCTAGAAGAATTTAACTGAGACATCCTAATTTAGAATCCTATTTAAAATGCTAACCCAATATATGCCCATCTTTTAACTTAAGTAGGTAAATTGTTAGGGTTTAATTTAAAATTTTCTTACAAATTCTATTTTGTGTTGCATGATTTAGTAAAGGAAAGTGTAATTTATATGAGACACCGTTATTTTATAAAATCTTAGTCTTCTGGCTTAAGTTCCAGTATATCACATATCACTGAAGTCGAATCTTTTACTTCTCATCTCAGTTTGAGAACTGAATTTCTTTTTCCTTTGAGTGGTCCTATGGACTCCATTATACAACTGCACAAAGCTATTTTCTCTTCTTTAAGGTGCATAAAATCCTAACCTGTTCACTCTCTGTAAGTGATGATGAATGAAATTTATTAAAAGGCTAAAAAAATAACTATGGTTCAAATCAGACCACTTTGTCTAAAATGTTCTATTTGGACAAAAATATAAGACTGAGGTTGAAATACTAGGTACAATGATGGACGATTTAAGGATCATTATACCCTTTACCTGGCCTGGGATCAAATTAAATATTTAATTTCTTTAACAGTACATGTTCATTAACCTTTACTGGACTTTGTGCAATAATAAACACAAATCATTCTCATTTTCTTCTCTGACACCTACAGTATTTAAAGCATACTAGGACATTTTTATAACCAAAGACACCAAGAAAGATAGAACAACACATGTAAACAAGAAAACCGATCCCAATATATTATGTTATTGTAAAAATCTTTTAATCTTAATAAAATAAATATTTTTGCAGCACTGACCAAGCAATTGTACTTTTATTTCACTATGAGGCAAATCTGAGGTCTTATTGTTGTGTTTGTGTGCATGTACAGCTTCTCAAGTCTTTGAGGCATAATTTCCAGAAAGAGTTTAAAGTACCAAACAGATGGAGTACAACAAGGTACATTCATTTAAAAATGCACGCAAATATATGTGAACATATGCCCAATTTTGTGAAAACCTTTCTGAGGCCCCATAAATTTCTCTTCGTGTTTGAATAGAATATATTTGAATTTTGAAAATTCTACTTAGTAAAAAAAAGGCTTCTTAAAAATGTTTATAGGATTTTATGAATGTCCTGAAATTATATAAAAATAATTCAAAATGCTGTATTCTAATCATTAGTTTGAGGAAAGGATTAGGAGGTATCTAATTTCAATAAAAAGTGATAATTAATGAATTGCCATTGTGTATAATTCTGATTTATGCAAACATAAACAATAGCAATTTGTCTTCTGTGGTTTTCCAAATACCTCAATGGTATAATTATTATTTTATTAAGTCCTAATCTTGGTTATTTTCATTAATCTTTCTTTGCATTACAATGTCTAAACCATATCAAATCCTCTAAACTAGGACTATTAATTTGCAAGAAATAGAAACTCATGAAAACTAACTTAGAAAGATCAGTAAAGATGGTTATCATAATGGGAAAAGAAACTCTACTAGTTATTTGTTCCTTTTCTAGTTTACCTTGCATATGATTTTGTATAACAGTAATGTTGACTTTGTGACCATGCACATGGAGACATTCCTTGGTGAACTGTTCTTAGCAAGCATATCAAGAAGAAATCCAGTAGGCAATAACTTGGACAACATCTAATCCACCTTCCTTCACTGTGTTAAGTAAGAACAATTCCTCCTGGTCTCCAACGTGTATGCAGAGGCCCAAGCCTTTGAGCTGTCTTCCACTGCTTTCCCAGGCCACTTGAAGGGAGCTGGATGGGAAGTGAAGCAGCCGGGACTTGAACAGGCAGCCACATGGCTTAACCTGCAACAGTGCCGGCCCCTCAAAGGCAATTTAATAGGAGTTATACAAGATATTTTTTCTTTTACTATGGTAAAGATGAGTTTGATATATCAGGCATGATGGAATGTCAAACTAACTAGAATTTTATTCTCTCTATTTTCTTTATAGTATTTATGGCAGAGTAGCTCTAGAAATGGTAGGATGATGTCCCAAAGGCACCCTGTTAATCCCAAGACTGCTAGGAGTGTCTTCCACGTTTATTCTTTATTGTGTCTTTATCACTTGCTGCTCATGTTATTTCTCTGTCCTTGCAAATTCTAAAACTAAATTGTTTTGAGAAAACAATATCAATTGTTCTCAAGTGTCCCAATGTCATCTGTAGAGACTCAAGTTTTAGTTTGAAACAGAGTAGTTAATGATTTCAAAAACTCAGTAATAAGTGTTTAACCTGTTGGAATCACTTTCTAGCATCTGTACTGGAGACAAATTGATGCTGCCCGAGTTGGCTTCCCTACTGTCAAGGACATTGTATATAATTCTTTCCTTTGCCAAAAACTTCACTTAGCCTCATGTTGTGTGGAACCTGTTTTTATTTCCTTGGTTCATCTTTTCATCTTTTTTAAACCTCATCCCAAAAATACATCTCTGAATTTCTGAATTGAACATAGCCATATATTGTCCTAAAAGGACCTTAAAGGGCAAGAATCAGTTTCTGTTGATATCTTAAATAATGTCTATGACTTTGAAAATGTTGTGGTTCTGAATCTCACCTTGATAAACTCTGTGCTTCTCTTCTTGCCTTATAAAGGGAAAGGAAAGCCTCTGAGGGGTGGAATTATTTGATATATCAATTAAGGTTAGACATCATTATCAGACTTCTCAGACTTTATTAATTTTCTGAGATTTCAACTAACCCATGTGACTAGAACTGGGCTTCTTGATAATCACAGGACTTCTGCTCACATGAGTGTAGAGAAAAGTCAGAAAAGTTTCTGCTTCTGCCCAAGGGAAACCAACCAAACCTCTTACTTGCATATCATAAAGATGCAGCACATTTTGGGGAAACAAGAACAAGCCAGGAGGGTGGGAAACTGATAGCTTTAAGAACTTGCCCATAGGTTTTAAGACCTCTCCACTATTTTCCCCTTAGGAATTCAGCAGCAATGGAAATCATCTGCATTAGTTTCAGATCTTTGACTCTGCAAAGAAAGTCTCTACAAAGAGTGGTCCCTAGATGCCAGACACAGCTTCGGGGAAAGACGTCTTTGATATGTACATAACATGGGATGGTGAGATACATAATATGAAGTTCACATTCCTTTCCATACTAATGTAATGCTTCAACAAACAGTAAACAGGAGAGAAGCTTTTGGAAGCCCATGGGGAAGAAAGTTGGCCAGGAAATGATGCCCTGGCTGGAGGTAAAACTGGAATAAAGAGAAGGAGGCTGCAATGGAAAGGGAACAATGGAAATATGTTCTACTTCCCACAGCAAAGTTGCTGAGTTTTACGAGAAAAAAAAAAAAGAGTCATGAATTTAAAAGCATGCAAAACCAATCCCTAAACATCTGAGTGGACCAAACTCTAGTGTTAGGCTGTACAAAAGAAAAACACAATCCCTGGGGACTGTAAGGAGAGAAAGCCAGAAGCATTTGTCACAGTAAAGACATTTCAGTGGTCACACTTGCACACAAGCAGTAGTACCAAGTAACAGACTCTTCACTGACTCCTTCCAAAAATAACTAGAGAGTTTCTCATCTAGAGAGATTTTGTGATAAATGAAGAAACCGAAATGAAAAATCTTCAAGTATCTTATCATGCGGTAGGGAAGCTAACATACAAAATATAAGAAAAGACAACTATCCTACAATATGCTGGAGAGAGGAAATCGAGGGAAGGAGACCTTTTGTGTCAATACAATTAGAAATCTATTGACTCCAGAAATGAGATGCATTGTAGTCAAAGGATATTAATATGTACCAAAGTACTGGCCCATCTCAGAACACGAGGAAGACTAGAACAGAAACTGCAGGACAAGAGGCAGAAAAACAAATCTGTGACAATGTAAGGAAAATCGATGTTTCTCTGTTCATTATTTCAACCAGTGAACACATGCTGCTCTATGGTCTTTAAAAGTTTGACTGTGACTCTGTGGTAAAAATGAATAAATAAAATAATTAAAAACCTATTCTGTGGTTCAGATGGTCTCAAGCCAGAAAAAAAAGTAAGGAAAGATTATTGCAACCCATCAGTTTTCCATGAAAATAATTAGTGGTGACAATGTATAAAAATTCAATGACTTTTTATCCTGGTGAAAAAATAGGATATCTCAAGTGTTTTCTCAAGTGCATGCCCCTTTCCTCACTTAGAAATTATTTTATCTTAAAAAAAATCAAACACATACAAAAGCAGAACTTACAATGATTCTCTACATAACCATCATTAATTTGCTTCATTTGATTCAGTTATTTTTTTCATCTTTGCAGAAGCATTCTAAATTCCAGAACTCCTTTTATTTTACTTTTATATCTTTCAGTGTATACCTTTTTAAAAATATGACATTTTCCTAGGCAATTATGATGCCATTATCACATCTAAAACATTAATGATAACTTTTGTCCTCATCCAATGAATACTTCATAATCAAATTTCCCTGAGTGTTTCTCAAAAGTTATTTGTACTCTGGGTTTATCTTAATAAATATTCAAACATGCTCTACTCATCAAATCTGGCTGTTTTAAAATTTATATTTAAAAGTCTCCTGTCCCTCATACCTTTTTTCCTCACATCATTGCTTTGCAACAGAAACTGGGTTATTTATCCCAAATAGTGACTAACTTGGGGGAGATCTATACTCTTTTTGTGATGCTATGTCTCTCACTTTAGTTTCCATTTTTCTCATACATGGAAGTTAGCTCTCAAGTCTTGGTTATATGCACAGTCACTTCATTGTGTGGCAAGGACCCTCTACGCTTTACTGATCACTCGTACAGGTATCCTTCACTGCCAAGTTCCACAGAAGCATGCCACTAATCCTCTATTCCATTGCAGTTCATTGTCTCCAGCAAGGATTTCACCGAAAGTTGAAAATTTATGATACTCTAGTTTTTTCCAGATGTAATAACAGGCATTCTTCTGAAAACAAACAAATAAATAAATAATTCTTCATCAACTGGAACTACTTGCTTAACCTAAAATATATCTAATATGTTAAAGAGAGGATAATGTTTAACAATTTCCTTCTAATTGCAGATTATCAGGAGTTAGTATTATTACCTTTTTTTTTTTTTTTAAATATCACTTAGTATTGTCCCATCAGGGAAAATAATTTTCTTAGGGAAACCAGGCAGACAAGAAAATTTGGACTTGACTGTATTCCTTCTCCACATTGACACTCTTAAAGGTAAAATTTATGCTTGCTATGTCTATATACACAGTTAAATGTGGAAACAAACCCTGAATAAAATCTTAAACAATTTTATAGATATAATTTTGTCACTAACCAGGAATATACTTCAATGTGATCATTTTACCATTATCTCCCACTCTGAGCATTTGTACGATATGAGTCTATGAAAGAAATCAATATATGGTTCCATCTCCTGTTCACAAGAGATTAGAAGGAAAGGAAGCCAGAAAACAGGCTGTCTCTTTCTATGCCTCAATTTTGAAAATTCTGAGAAATGTAAATTCAGGCACTAGATGTATGGGAATTCATAGCACATGCCCCACACTCAAAGAATTGGCATTGCCAATTTTTCATTGTAATCCAGAGAGCATACAGACTGCCACACCACAGGAATAAGGCATGGGAGTGGTTTCATGGAAAGATTTGGGGGCCATTCTCAATTATATTTTCTCCAAATAGTATCATTAATAACTGGCATTCTTGGGTTCTGTTTCTGCCTCCCCACAAAGAAAGTCTACAAAATTGAAAAAAAACTAATTCAAAAAACAAGATCATAAATTTCTCCTCCAAAAGATAAGCAATTTCATCTTGACACAAAATAGCTACAACTATTTTTTAATCCTGAATATTAATGTGTTGTGAAAAAAGCATGAACTCCACAAGCAGATGGATCATCAACAAGGGGATTAAACAGCCCTCAAAAGGCTCTCCAAAGAGCCATTAAAAATTGTCAAAGAATCAGAAAATTTCATAGTAAATGACCCAAATGACTTTGAGATGAAAAATAAGGAAGCTGAAATAGCAAACTAATAATAGTACTTGCTACTTACATAATAGCTTTCTTGAGAAAATTCTGAAACACTTTCCAAACATTAATCCAATAATTTTTTTGTCATTAGTCTACTCAGCACAAGGGGGCCTTTTATGTCATTTCTCACTGAGCACTTGGGGAAACTAAGGCTTAGAAAGACAAAGATGGTATGACTTTAATAGATTTGCCTCTGATGTCGGAAGTTCTAGAAGAGAATTGTCCGAGAAAAAAATGTGGAATCCTTTCCTGCTAATATTAATAGATGGCATTGATTCAAAAATAATTTGATCTATTAGTAAAGAGAGCCAATATAAAAATAATATCAGTAGTTATCTAAAACTAGAAGAATGCTTAAATTCTTTATTTTTATTTCTTTAGTTTTTTTTTTTTTTTTTTTTTTTTTTTTTTTTTTTTTTGACAGGCAGAGTGGACAGTGAGAGAGAGACAGAGAGAAAGGTCTTCCTTTTGCAGTTGGTTCACCCTCCAATGGCCGCTGCGGCCCGTGCGCTGCAGCCGGCGCACCGCGCTGATCCGATGGCAGGAGCCAGGTACTTATCCTGGTCTCCCATGGGGTGCAGGGCCCAAGCACTTGGGCCATCCTCCACTGCACTCCCTGGCCACAGCAGAGAGCTGGCCTGGAAGAGGGGCAACCGGGACAGAATCCGGCGCCCCGACCAGGACTAGAACCCGGTGTGCCGGCGCCACAAGGCGGAGGATTAGCCTAGTGAGCCACGGTGCCAGTAGAATGCTTAAATTCTTACAATGAGAACACGCTTACAATGAAGAACTGGGGAGAGTGCATACCCTACATGTGGAAAACTTCTGAAAAACCATTTTTACAATGAAAAGATTGCACATTGGTTCTTTTATTAAAGAATTACAGTCCATTAGGTTCCAAAATGCCACTTAGGAAAGCGGCTCAAAGCAATGGTCATTATTATGCAAATCTAACCAGAAAAGTATCTGGCTAATCATAAAGGACAAACCAGGTAACCAAGACCTAATTTCAGGCAGGAATCGCTGCCTTCTGGTAAGGCATTCACAGCTTCTCTGACACAAACTCGCAGTTTAATATCAACAGCAAAGCACCAGAGACTCACAAACTGCTGCTGATGGAAGTAAACCAGGTAACGAACTCTGCAGGGGAGAACAAGACCAACCAGCAGTAACAGGAGGGAAGAGCAGTTTGTGGTAGAGATGGTATCCATGCCAAAGAGCATCATACAACGGATGCAACAACTGCACAGCCAGGGGAACAGAGCATGCCTCCTACTGTTTGCAAAGAAAGGCAGCTGACTGCCAGAAAAACCCGTGTGGGTTTAGATCCTGTTCTGAAGAGACACGTTCCTTTATGCCGAAAAGAAAATATTGTTTTTGTACATGAGGATAATAAATGCCACAAACTACATGCAGAAAGAGTTGACTGCATTTTGATGTGAAGAGGTGTAGAGGTGTGTGGGTGTGTGTGTGTGCTAAAAGTAGTGGTCAGGAGTGGAGAAAAGAAGGTCTAGTAGTACTTAAGACACTAAGAGAGCCAGGATGCCTCTTTCTGTCCCCAAAGAAAAAAAGAACAAAAGACAAATTTCTGAAACAGGAAGAATGACATCATTGTGGGTCAAGCCTGACCATCGTTAGGCTTTTTTATGTTGATTTTTGGTTTGTCGTTCTTGTTACTTGGGATTCAACATCCAAAATGTGCCTTAACTTCTTGAAGGCTTGGGACCTTGAAGGCACAATCAGAGGTTGCACATCTGTGTAAGAACCCAGCTTCATGAAGATAGTTTTGGGGATCTCATTTCATTGTGGGTGATACTTAAAAAAAATTTTTTTTGGAGGAGAGGTGAAGGTTTGATTTGTAGAAAGTGGACCTGGGAGCTGTGCATTTCTTCTTTCTAATTCTGCAGAACCCATGGTGGCTGCCTTTGGCAGGAGGGAAGCAGAAGCCCTGAAGTCAGACTGCCTGGTTCAACTGCATACTAATATGATCGTAGCAGATTGATGAGAAAATGCAATGAGATTAAAAGAGATAACACCTCTTTAGTCTTAAAATGGTGCTGAGGCCTTCATAGGCACTCGGAAGTGTTGGGTAATTTTCAGTCACTTCTTACCAAGGTGGCTGAGTCCACAAGGCACTGTTCTGACTCATCCTGACACCCAACTCACTGGAAAGGACGACTCATTTGGTTGGAAATGGAGGTCTAGTAAACATTTTGCCACAGTTTTGGAAAGTGGAACTTTTCAGTTTAAAGAAACGACCCCACGCCTTTGCCCCGGACACAGGTGGTACCTGGCAAAGATCTCCTAGATCCTCTCAACAATTCTGTGCTCTTTGTACTCCTCCCCCAATGCCTGCCTACCTTCCTTGCTCCAAAGAATTGCCTTTGGTTTGAACAGAATCCAACCTGCCCCTGCCTGGGGTTTGAAACCATTGTTTCTAAGCTCCTCTGTTCCTGATGCACTCTGCCATGTACCAGATGATAAGAGATAAAAAAATTCCTGCTCTTTTGCCTTGTAGGGCAAATGCTCAGACTCTGAGGAGTGGCTGACCCTCCACCACTGGACTGAACAAACTGCACTCAGGCTAGTCTAAACTCTCCTTCCCTTTCCTGCTGCCTCCCTTCCTTTAATGGTTTCTCTAGGGAGCACATCCTTTTAAAAGCATCACCAGTTCTTCAATCCTTGGCTCAAGAACTTGATCTAGGACAGCTTTAATTTGAAAGTATCTTCTGAGAAAGATGGCCGGATGGAGCAGAATAGAGTATATTTCACCTTAGGAAAGCAAAGCTTGGAGTCATAGTTCGATTCCTTCTCCCATTCCTATTTCATGCTGTCATTTTCTCTCTCTTTTTTAAGATTTATGTATTATTTTGAAAGTCAGAGTTACAAAGAGAGAGAGGGAAAGACAGATAAGGAGAGATCTTCCATCTGCTGCTTCAATCCCCAGATGGCTACAATGGCTAGGCCTAATTCAAGACCCAGGAGCTTCGTCAGGTTTTTTCCACATGGGTAGCCAGGGCCATCTTACATTGCTTTTCCCAGGCCAGTAGCAGTAACCTGGATCAGACATGGGGCAGCCAGGACACAAACAAGAGCCCATATTGGATGCCAGCATCGCAGGTAGCAGCTTTAACCAGTAGGCAACATGCTGGCCCCCAAACTCTTTCCCATTTTCTCCCAAAACTTCTTTCCTCCACCAGTACAGCTGGTAAGAGGCAGAAGCTAAAGAAGTTAGGATATGCAGACATAAGTTGATGGAGGAAAGAGATAACTAATACCTTTTCCCCTTCCTGAGAAATATGTTGAGGCTGAGCTAACTGACCTGGCGGATGCAGTGTTGAGAAGAAAAATACAAGAAGACCAAAATTAACTATAAAGTTCTGCCCTAAAGTCAAAACTGATGAACAGTTCACAGAAACACATCCAAATAAGTATCTTAACGATAGAATCTGAAAAAAAAGATTTAGAAGACAAAGACCATAGCCAAGGTGAATCACACAGTCAAGGATAACTAAAGGAATACCAATCATTTGGTAGTATAAGTACCTGAAGTTAATTTACAGAAAGAAGCATATGCCTTTGCATTATATATTAATGGTCTCTGACCCATGTCTTCTAGGATCACCTTAACTACCCAGAGTGGCACAGACCATGCTTTTATCATGATCACTTAGCCAAACACACTAGTAAACTCTATTGTGTTTCTCAGATAACATGTAGGTGTTTGTGCCTTAACTTTAGGAATGTGCCATGGGTGTTGGTGACAGGAATGAATATAAGTTACCTTCAACAAGGTAACTTATATTCTAGGCATCAGAAAGGTATATATAGACTGAGAAGAGAGCTTTCTATCAAATACCATCATCATCATCATCATCTCTCTCCCTCTGTCTCTCAGATGTCCGGAGGAAGAACTATTCTCTATCACTCCTTTAACACATTAAAGTGGCCTAAAAAGCCTCTACTTAAGTAGTCACTTATCTTAGGTTGGTAAAGTATGGGGTGTGTGTGAAACTGGGAAGTCAAGGGAGTAGTAAACTTGTGGGTACAGTTTCTTCAGGGGAGGTTAAGCTGGTTGTAATGAGATGATTCTTTAGTAGCTTGATGTGTAGACTATCCAAATTGCCTTTAAGTATATGAGACCATAAAGTACTTTTCAACTTTTTGACAACAGCCCATATAGTATTTCTACCTTAACCATAGGGGATATGTTCCAAGCCTCCCAGAGCCTTCCTAAAACCACAAGATAGTACTGAACCCAATACATACCATGTTTTTTTTACTGATACATATAAATGGACTTCAAAAAAGTTAAGGGAAAATGAAATTAAATGATGAATTTATTTTGGTGAAAAATAACTTTGAAATCCATCCACATGAGGGGTCTTTAAAAAGTTCATGAATAATTCATATCATGAAAAACTATGCACGGATTTCAAAATTTTAGTATACCAAAATAAAAATCTTTTTATTCCAATTTTTCCATGAACTATTTGAAATACCCTCATACCTATCTATGACAAAGCAAAATTTATGTTAGGATAGGGATTAGCAATAATAACTACTAACAAAATAGAACAATTACAACAACACTATAATAAAAGTTATTTAAGATGTATTGTTTCTGGAATATTCCATTTAGCATTTTAGAGCTGATTGCCTTTGGTAGTTGTAACTGCAGAAAATAAGCTTGCCATTAAGGGTAGACCAAGTTCATTAATAAATACATTTGAATCATGACTCAGTAACACATACACATATAAGTGTGGATTAAAAAATTTGCCAAATTAATATTGTACCTTATTTTGTATTTACATGGTATGTTCCGTTTTATTATTTTTTTTCATTCAAAATACTGGTCAAAATCCACTAATTTGATTTTATGAGACACTCATAATTTGGAAAACATTGTTCTACTACCCAGATGATAAATTCCATCTGGGCACTGTTGGTCCTGGGGAGGGACTGGTAGTTGACAGATGGATGTACAAGTGAAGGTTATTGGGCAATATCTTCCCAAACTGAGATACAAACTGTAAATCAGAGTCAGAGATAACATGGGATGTGAGATTAATGAAAATACTTACAATAAGTTTTTGGAACACTGAGACACATCCTCTGTGAATGGTGTATATACTATTTTAAGGATTTCCTTAATTGTACTTGTCTTTCTCCAGAATTTCTTCAATTTCTTGTCCCCAGATATTAGTATATTTCTTCACACCCTCACTAGGTCCGAACTACCTTAGGTGTTCCTTAATGTGTTCAGGTATTACAGGATATCAGGAAGTGAACTATGTATGGGATGGATACTATTAGAACAGATAAGAATGGGATAAAGATAAAAGAACAAAATGTCAGCTTAGATACAGGAAGAGAAATTTAAGAAAAAGAATTTTTTAATGAATCTTTTTCTCTACTAAAAATTCTTGAGTATTTTACTGAATTTTGAAAAATATCTAATACAAAAATGTAAGTCATATTAAAGAACTGATTTTAAAGAATCAAGCAATCACATGGGTTTTTACTGTCTAGAAACCAATTTGAAAATCTTGTGCCTAACTTATCTCTTGTTCTGATGACAAACAAATCAATTAATGTGCTTTTATCATTAATGACAAGGCACAACATGTTTTTGAAAATATCTTTTTGGTCTGTATTCTCCATAAAATGACATATCACAGCAAGCTGCCCTTATGGCCTTTTGCATCAATTATTTAAAATCAAAGAGCCATTAATTCCTATAGCTGCACATCTGTAATAGTATTGTTTTAGAAAAAGGAGAGTGAGAGAAAATCTGTCAATAAAATCATTGGACCTTTCAAGACTGATATGATTTATATGGAATCATTGCAATTCTATTCAGAGTCCTGTGATCTTAGTGGCTAGGTATGAGAGAGCTGAATTATTCATGTTTTCTTGGTCAATACATGCACACACACATACACACAAACACACACACACACACACACACTGAAAAGTTCTTCATTTTAGGCTGCTTGCATAGATTTTTGAGTCTGGTTCCTTTTGGAGGGATTCAGAGTCCATCAGTAACAAGCAGCACTCTCTGCACATGGATACCAACAGAGGCTTAAAAATAGGAGCCATGTGCACAAAGCTTCTTGTGCCAACCAACAGATTCTATCTGCATCTGCTACATATGGATTGACAGGAGAGGGGCCAAGTATACGTTGGTGTGAAGCAGCTTGCTGCTTCTGTTTTGAGAAAAGCTCATCATTGTACAAGTCCTGAACAAATTAGCCTTCCAATCACAATGCAAAGATATTGAAATAGGGTGAAAAACCTAGATGGTACCAGGCAGTTCTTGCCAAATTAGTAGAAGATTAAAGAAGAAAAGAAAATCATTTGAAGACCGATAATTAGTAAGATAAGAAAAGACGTGAGAGTTTGTTCGGATTTGTGACTGATCCTTGAATTAAATTTAAAAAAAAAAAGAAGAACTTGTTGCCACTGGTTGGAAAATAGCTAACGTCAAGTGGGTGCAAAGGATCACAGAGCTTTGAGGTTCATCTTTGGTTAGAAACAAAGGAACTTCATTTAAGGCCTTAGAGCCAAGGTTGTAAGGGAACTTCAGGTAAATCTGTGAATCCAGAAGTAATTTATCAAACCTCACTGGACAAGCAGTTGACAATATACAGGGAAATGAAATTGAATTCCTATTAAGATTTTAGTTATTATGAAAAAAAGCATTAAAGTATTCTGTATAGTATAAAACCATGTGCAGATTTTATTTTTAATTATTTCATTACCTGAGCATTCAAATCCTTTTATAACCTTATTACCATTTACTACAGAAAGAATTTATTCATTTTCCAAGTGCACATATAATTAAACAAATTTGTCAGTTGAAAAGTTGTGTGACAAGACTCATATTTCTATACCTTCCCTTGTCTCCTGAACAAATGGCAAAATTTCTCCATCTTGGACACAAAAGGGACAATCATGGTGGATAGAGTCTTTACCCCATTCATTATTTTGCTATCAGAATGTATAACATTTCACTTTATATCTTTTAAGTTTGAGTTTATATCAGAGAACATGTTCATATATTCTTAAGAATGTGGACATTGAAATACAGTAATTTGCACAGCTAACCTACTTAGCTGATTCTCAAGAAAAAAGTTACAAGAAAATTATTAAGCACTTAACAGTATGCAAGACAACGTTCTAGGCACTGAGCACACAATGTTGCCTGCCTGTCAAAGTTTGTAAACTGGGAGAGAATGGGAATAAGAAAAGAGTGCAAGTGTCACAGTGTGCAGCTGACACATGGAGAAGTACACGATGTTTGGGAAGTGTGTGGGAGAGACAGGAAGCCTCCACTGTGGTGATCATAAAAGGCATCTTTGAGGAAGCCACAGTAACCTACCCTGGAAAGAACAGGGGAGTAAGTGAAAAGCAATCATAATCTTGAAGAAGAATGAAGAGGGCATCCCCCAGCATGGAATTCATGGGCTGGACAGCAGCAGGACTTAAGAACACCTGGTTTCTTGGTTTGGGTAGAGTTCATGAGGGTCTCCCATTCTCTTTAACAATCCCAAAGGGATCACTGAGGAACTCTACAGTGATATGAAGACAGTGAATCTTCTGTAAGTTCTTCTGTGAGCAACAGACCTGTAGGGTCATGCCCTTGAGAATATCTAATGGCTTATATCCTAACATATTCCTTGCATATATGCATGGAAGTATTAATACTCTGTCACTCTTTCCTTCAAGATGGAAAATCGTATATCAATCCCCATAATTAATAGCTAAGACATACTGAGTATTTAACATGTGGCAGGCACCAAGTATCTTACATATTTTACCTGTTTTAACCCTGAGAATACTATGCATATGCCTACTATTATACATATTTCACAGAGAGGTGCAGGAAGATCACACAGCTTGCACAAGGACACACACTGGCAGAGCCGTCTTCCAACTCCAGGTGTCCAGGACACTAGTCTAAGCTTTTAAACACTCTGTGGTCTTTCCCACCAACAATTTCATATTGATACTATCATTATCATCATTATTAATTAGATGAGTTGCCATTTTATCATTCTATAATTAATTTGGGAAGCTTATAAAGTTTTTGATAGAAAAAAGTCCTAATTAAAAAGACAGTGGCATTTCCCACTATTTTCTATATTACCTTTTGAGAAAGTAGCTAATACTGCACAGTAAAGAAGTTGGTGGGGGGAGGGAAATTGTCTTGTCTGAGCTAGAAGGGATACATACTGTGGCCTTAGTTATTAATTAAATGTTTTAAAACATTATTTATCAGTGTGCTTTTTCACTGTCAGAATGCCTTCAGGCTCTGCACAGCAGGTCCTCCACAGCTTTCAGGGAAGAGCTGCCAAGAGTCTTTGCCCAATGTTCACGGCTATATTTGTTCATTCTATTACAATATATACTTTGCTTCTCCTAGTGATTTCCCTTTAATCTATGTAACAAATTATACAAACATTCAGAAATATCTCAGTGCGGTAGATAACAAAGAAATTGAGATTATGCAAATGGGACATTTTCTCTTGTTCCTCAAGAAAACAAAATATTTGTATGCCTGTTCATTAAAAATTAGCCAAAGGAAAATTGCAAGAATGCCATTTCCTAAACTCTGCACTTTCTTAGTGATTTGAGATGAAAATTACACATTCAGTAAAAATATAATGATGTGAGTAAACATGAGCATAAGAGCATCATTACTCAATGCTGTATATATTCCAGCATTATTTTCCAATAACTATTTCAGAGATACTGTTTGCTAAAAGTACCATTACTTTTATTTAATTTATTCCTTTGTGTAGTTAATATAGTAGTAAGGAAAGGAAATGTTGAGCTAGTCAGCTTGTAAAATTGAAACCAATTGTATTATCAGTGGAGTTTCAGAGACAGAGTACATAATAAACCCTATCATCCATGTGGCCATGTCAGCAAAGAGATGATGATCTGGCTTCTGCTCCTACGTCAATCCAACTAATAAGGAACTGAAGAACCTGAATTAAACAATTTGCAACTTGTCAAAACTTAGCAAGATCAAGCACTGAGACAAAATTGAAACTTTGGGGAGGAGATTAATTTTCATAATATTTTAATAATTTAAAATTCAAAAGAAAGAAGAACCTCCTGTCTTTTAGGGGACTCCGATTGAGAACATCCCATTAAAAGGAACTTCTACTTAAGGTATGCCATAAAAGAAAAGATTCCTGTGAGTATCTGACTTACAAATACAGTCTTATTCCTGATATCCACATAGCTTAAAAAAATACTTCAAAAGCTCCATATAAGCATTGGCTACTAGAAGAGGTAAAGAATGATGGACAAAAATCTCATGTGAATAATGCAATCACCAAACACTGAAGAAATTCTCTACATTCCTGTCGGGGAAAATATTCTTAATCTTCCAATTTAAGGATGCTTCATATAAGAAACTCTTCCTAACCTATCATAAGAAGCTGGGCTTCAGAGGAGAGGCAATGAAATTAAGGAGACTCCAAAGAGACAGGAATCACCTGAGCCCCTTTTCTTGAGTAGCATGGCTAGTACTTACCTTTGTTTCATACCCCTATCTGCCACCTTCCTGAAATCCAAGTGCACATAGTGTAAATTGGACTACCAAAACCTCTAAGCTATAGAACCATGAAAGTGAAGTATGCAGCTGATGCCAAGAGCCCCACCAATGAAGGAATAGAAAGTTTTCTTTTGAAAGATAATAACTAACCATAATTATACACTTCCCATTTTGCTTTCACGTACATTATATGGTTTTTACATCTCCAACATAGCTAAAATATCATTAAGTGTTTACCATGTGACCAACACTGACAATTATAAGTTTATGAAGGAATTCTTCAAATTTTCTACTTAATGCTTTTATCCTCTGAGTTTAGTCCATCTAATTTTATTTTCCCTTCTTTACTCACTAACAATATTTTCTCCTTAGAATAAAATCCTATTTCCAGTAGACCTCTCTGGTGAAAAATGTGAGTGCACAATGTGAAAGGCCACACTTAACATATATAGTAAGTATAAGATTCATAAAGGAAGTTTCTCATACAACTTGGTCTCTGTCAACAGTGTGCAAAAAACAACATAGTGTTAATTAAGTTTAAAAATGCTCTTTCCATTTTGAGACTAATTAGCATATAGCACTTTCATCAGGTTTATTGAAAATTTATACCAGGGAATTAGCTTTACTGAACACAGCTTCATGGCATAAAAAACCCCTCCCCCAGTAACTCTCCAAATGCAATATTTGGATTTAATAAGTTGTTAACTAGCAGAAGAAACTTAGAATGCTTTCATTCCTATCACTTTTCTCCATCTTCTATGTTATTGATGTCTAGTATTTTAGTTCTATCTTGTTTTAAAATTCCCTCCAAATCAGTCCTTATGTTGTAAAGCTTGTCAGGATTGCTTCCACTGCCATCTTGAGAATTGACAGTAATGCATTCATGGGAGAAGCAGTCAGGGTTGCAAGATTAAGCTGTTAACAAAATTCCAGGTCAGAGATAATTACAGCATGGACTGAAGAATATAATGGACATGGCCAAATGTACTTGGATTCAACAATGTATTTGCAAGGCAGGGTTAATAGATTTCACTAATTGCATATGTAAAAGGTCCTCAAGAAATTCATGGAAAGTGCATATTATGAGAAAACTATGCATGACTAGACTTTTTGTTTTAATTACTAGTATATTGATTGCTTTTATTTAAAAGGCAAGGGGCTGGAAACAGAGAAGAAAGGAAATCTTCCATCTTCTGGTTCACTCCTAATGCCCACAATATCCAGTATTACATCAGGGTAAAGCCAGGAGCCAATAATTCAATCCAAGTCTTTTACATGGGTAGTCCAAATACATGAGCCATCACCTATCCCTTCCAGGGTCTGCAATACCAAGAAGCTGGATTTGGAAGTAGAGCCAAGATTTGAAACTAGTCAATCCAATATGGGATGTGGGCCTCCCAAGTGTCATCTTACCCATTGCACCAATTACCTACACTGTTATGACATTTCTAGGATGTAAGTGAGAAATTCGTGAGGTAAAGAGAGAAGCAATCATTTGATGAAGAGGTTGCAAGAAGAGAAAAACCAAGGAGGTAATATAATATACTCAAACTATCAAAGATGAAAGCACAGTATTTACTGGAGAAAGTAGCAGGAAAAAAAGACAATGGTCTAGGAATTGAAAAACAGACAGCAGCTATTGAGTGCTTACAATGAACCAGATCCTAATCTATACAAACATTGACTCCTTTAAACCTCACACTGCCCTATGAAGTACCACAATTATCATTTCTCAAACTAAGAAATAGGGGTGCAAACAACTTCAATAATTTGTTGAAAATCACAAAGCTAATAGTTTGAACTGGAATTTGATCCCAAGATATCTGAATCTTAATATTCCTAACCACTCTGCTATGCTTCATGGACAAATAAGGAATGGCTCATTTGTATGTTGGACTACAGAAGGGGTGGCATCAAGTGGAATATTTGATGACATGAAACATAAGGCAGGGAAGATTGGTTTGTGTCCATAAGAAGCAAGGAGACTCAGCAGTTTGGGAGGTATAATCAACTGAAGTCAGTCCTACATGGAAAATTCAAAGGGGGGAGAGTTGGGGAGCTACCTGCTCTGGAAAAAGTAAAGAAGAGGTGGCTGAATGGCTCAGAATCTTTGCCTACAGGTGTTCAGCTCATGGGTATCTAACACATAGCATGTCCATACAACCACCCAAAGGAACTCCAGAAGTAGTTAATGACAACACTGTTTGTTAACAAGATTGAGTGGGGTTGGAGGTGAGGTATCTGATTAATTTACAAAAGTACACATAGATTGAAAGAATAAACTCTAAATGTCAGGTAGGCATAGATGGAGTGATGCTACTTAAGTCAGAACCTTCCTGCCCCAGCTTTCCTTACCTCCAACACTGTTCATAGCACACAGCAACTACACAATGAATAGGGGAAGCAGAAAAGTTGCCAACCACAACCCCTTCCCAGATTTAGGCTTTCCAGGTGCAGAAGACTTTTTTTAAAAAAAATATTTATTGTATTTATTTGAAAGACAGACATACAGAGGGAGGGGTGAGGAGAGAGAGAGAGATCTTCCATCTATTGATTCACTTCCCAAATGGCCACAACTGCCAGGGCTGGGCCAGGCTGAAGCCAGGAGCTTCATCCAGGTCTCCCACATGGGTGGTAGGGGCTCAAGCAATTGAGCCATGTTCAACTGCTCTCCCATGCAAATTACCAGAGGGCTGAATGGAAAGTGGAGAAGCTGGGACTAAGCCAACATCCATATGGGATACTGGCAGTGTAGGCATTGGCTTAACTTGACCCCCCAACAGGACTTTTGAATGAAAACTGAAGGGTTGATTGATCTGTGCGAATTCATACTCAGATAGAAAACACATAGTAAGTTAAACTTGGCACTGATATTTCATTGCTTTTAGAATAAAGTTCAGGGCCGGCGCCGCAGCTCACTAGGCTAATCCTCCGCCTTGCGGCGCTGGCACACCGGTTTCTAGTCCAGGTCGGGGTGCCGGATTCTGTCCCAGTTGCCCCTCTTCCAGGCCAGCTCTCTGCTGTGGCCAGGGAGTGCAGTGGAGGATGGCCCAAGTGCTTGGGCCCTGCACCCCATGGGAGACCAGGAAAAGCACCTGGCTCCTTGCTTCGGATCAGCGCGATGCACCGGCCGCAGCATGCCAGCTGCGGCAGCCATTGGAGGGTGAACCAACAGCAAAAGGAAGACCTTTTTCTCTGTCTCTCTCTCACTGTCCACTCTGCCTGTCAAAAAAAAAAAAAAAAAAGAATAAAGTTCAGGGGTTGGTGATGTGGCATGGTAGGTTAAGCCACCACTTGTGATGCTAACATCCCATATATGAGTGCTTGTTCAAGTCCTGGCTACTTCACTTCCAATCCAGCTACCTGCTAATGTGTCTGGAAAAGCAGTGGAAGATGCCCAAGTACATGCACCCTGCCACCCCCGTGGGAGACTCAATTGCAATTCTATGTTCCTGGCTCATGATCATTCCAGGAATGAACCAATGGATGGAAGCTCTCTCTCTCTCTCCCTCTCTCTCTCCCACTCTGCCTTTCAAATAAAACATATATATTTTGAAAAAGTGAATAAAGTTCAAACTGTTTTGTAGCCTACAAGGCCATATATTATTTAATGCCTACTGTCTCAGACCTCATCTTCTACCACTCTTCTCCCTCTCCCTGTCCATTTCCATAACAGTCCAATAACCATTTGAAATTATCTTTCTCATTTGTCGCTTTTTTGCTTGTTTGTATCCCAGCTATCCAAGTAGAATATAAAGCCCTATCTAATCAGGAATAGTTTTTATCTTGTTTACTATTTTATTTCCAGTGGTAGAGATTTGCCTAACACATCACAGGCACTCCATCAATGTTATGCAAATATTTCTAGCTTTTCATCTCAAATATGTAATATTGTATTCATAGTTTAATATTTATAAAGGAAAGTTCTTTATTGGATCAGAAAATTTGCAACAGACCCATGCAGAAGACATGGAAACTAATCCTCCTATGAATTATGTTCAGGAAATTGGCTATAGCACATTAAGCTGCTACTTGCAATGCTGGCATTCCACATAATATGTACTTGTTCAAGTCCCAGCAATTCTGCTTCCAATCTGGTTTCCTGTTAATAAGCCTGGGAAGGCAAAGGAAGATGGCCCAACTACTTGGACTGACCCCTGCCACTCATGTTGGTGATCCAAATGAAGTTTCTGGCTCCCGGCTTCAGCCTGGTCAGTACCTGGCTGTTACAGCCATTTGGGGAGTGAACCAGTGCGTGGAATATCTCTCTCTCCCTCTCTCTCTCTCATTCATTCTCTCTCTCTCTGTCTCTCTCCCTCTCCACCCACCCTCTGTTGGTTTGACTTTAAATTATATAAATAAATGATATTATTTTATAAAAAATTTTCTGGAAATCACATTTGTGTATATGATAATTTTTTTCTTCTTTACTGACACATAATAGTTGTACATGTTTGTGGAGTACAGGGTGATGTTTCAACAAATGTACACATTGTATAATCATCACAATATTTAACATATCCATCATCTCATGTATTTATCATTTCTTTGTGAGGAGAACATTCAAAATCCTCTCTTAGCTTTTTATAAACATTCAGTACAATACTGTAACCAGAGTTGCCCAGCAATATTGACATGGAAAGTTGTTCTAGTGTATCAAGCAGGTTCAATCAGAGAAGCAAAATTACTATGAACTACAGAGAGTTTCATTATAGAAATTAGACCTTCCACAATGAATGTCTGAAAAGGAGAACGGGAAATCAGAGAAACCACAAACCAGTCCATCTGAGAAATGAAGTATGTTCAGACATTCAACCAGAACTGGACAGTTTGAGCTGGTGACAAGTATCTGGGCTGAGGCTGGGGTCTCCTTTAAGACTCTGGTGCTAGGCATGAGGCTCCCATTGGTCAACAGTGTGAGCAACCAGCAAGAGAGCTGGATGTGCAAGAGAGGAGCTGAAAGTACTATTTGGACCCCACCTCTGTTTATCCTCACTCTTAGCACAACCTCAGATCTCATCACAACATTGCCATAACAACCTTCAGAGGTTCAGAGACCTGTGGACACTGGTTTCCTCCTACCACTGAAATCTCACACAAACAGCATCTTAGCCAACTATAATGCAGAGTCATAAAGAAGGGAAAGTATAGGTCCAGCCTAGCCAAGTGAGCAGTAGGATGATACCTCAGAGTTAGGGTTCACTGGACTTGAAATAATGGAAAATCAATAATATAACTACAAATACATAAATTTATCAGGAAGGACATGTATGCGTCTCTTAAAACCCTAAAATAGGAAAGGCTGGAAACGAGGAATTAGAAATCCTTTCAACAATCTCTAATCTTTGTTTCTCTTTGTGTATCTTTCTTCAGTCTTTTGGCAAAAAAAAAAAAAAAATCTTCTATTTCTTTCATGTTTTGGCAAACTTAGGCAGAGTCTGCCTAAAAATGTAAAGCCACATGAAAAGCAACCGAATGCTCTCTTTGTCTTCCTCCCTCCCTCTTCTCAGTTTCAAACTCCCAGAGAAGAAACTCTGATTGACTCATATTATCAGTCACTAAACTAACCAAGTGTGGTCGTTGCTTAAAATAGATGTCAAGAAACCACAGCTATTCTCACAAAAGAAAAAACTCAGAAAATGAGTAAAAATAAAGGTCATACATATATAAAACAGTTTTATAAGTTTTCTAAGTTTATATTATACATAATATGTTGGTGTTATTACAGGAATTCCAAGAAGGTTCTTCGTCTCATGATGATAATGAAAGACAATGTGGGGAGGGTGCTGAGAAAAGCAAGTAAAAGTAGATTTTATTGAGAAACAGAGACTTCTGCTTTCCAGGAGGGATCTCCAAGGGAGGGATTAGTATGGATCTGGGTATTAGGAGCTTATATAGGAACTCCATGTCAATTTATCAATAATTCTTCATCATTTTGATATGTCAGAGGTCTGTTTTATTTTTTTCCATCTCTCGTGTAGTGGGCATGGTTCCTGACCAGTTAACAAATGTTACCATCTTGGCCACTTGGGAAAGGTAACTGTTGAGAAATATTGTCGGCCTGACCGATTAAGGCAGGTTATGCCTACCTGACCAGTTGCTAAGCATTTGCGACATGCCACTTTGTGGTGTGTCGTAGTATGATGCCAGAGCCTACTCTCTCATACAGTTACCAACAAGTATGGGGCCCATTGTGTCCCCTACCTATCAATGTTTTCATTATCTTGAGGCAATATCTTTTGTCTAATTAGCAGACAGGTTTCACCATCAATAAGTAATATTTGGCTCCTTATTCCCAGAGAGGCCTTTCGTAAATGTCTATTTAAACCCTTCTGACTCCTCAATGAATATTGCATTGAAGAGACAGCAGTTGTATATCTAACTTAATAATATGATTGTGAGATTTTACAGCTTTTAGGAAATAAATAAGAATTTTAAGTTATAATTTGTGCATCCCTTCAACAAATAGATAGCAATAACAAATGCTTTAAATTTTTCACCCAGAAACCTTTTATTTAAGATATACAAACTTCATGCATTTCATAAATGCAACTTTAGAAACAGAGTGATTCTTCCTACCCTACCCACCCTCCCACCCTCACTCCCACACTTCTTCCTCTTCCCTTTCCTATTCCCATCCTTATTTTTTAGTAAGATCTATTTTCAACTAACTTTATAGACATAAGATTAACTCTAGACTAAGTAAAGAGCTCAACAAATAGCATGAAAAAAAAATCCTCAACAGTTTAGATAATGGCTGTTCAAAGTCATTGCATCTCAAAATGTCAATTTAACTCCTATAGATTACCTTTTAGGTGCTCTATTAGTTACCATACATCAGTGAGAATATGTGGTATTTGTCCTTTGGGGACTGGCTTATTCCAAGTATAATGTTTTCCAAATATTTTAAATTAAATGAGAAAAAAATACAACCTGGCTCCAAAAGAAGATAAATAAACTTTAGATCCTCAAATAAATAGATTGATGGGTGGAGCTAAGATACAAACCCAAAGAAATTTTGATTCAGAAAAAGCCATAGGGCTGGAAGTTTCTAAATGGCATGTTGCACTGAAGTATCACACATTAGGAAGAAGACCAAGGTAAGTAGTTAAAACCAGTGGCTGAAATCCCCTCTTCTAGAAAAAAGATTTTAAAAGCTAGCTTCTTAGGTTAGATATTCTATGAATATGTTACCAAGGGAGGAGGATGAACAGAAATATAACACAACCTAAAGAAGTATACCAACTGCTTTATAATTGGTTTTAAGTTGCTATCATTTCACAGTAGCTTGTTCAAAGTCAACAGAAGTTTCTTGAAAGCTCCATGGTAACCAAAACATAGAAATCTGTAATCAATGTAACAAAAATCAAAAATCAAAGTACACTGCTAGAGAGAATTACTTAGTAATAATAAGAAAAAAATATAAACAAGGGAGAAAAAAATGAAAGGAACTATAATAAAATGGGGGGGGTGGTAATCAAAATGTAGTACTAAGACCTTACCTATCAGTAAATATAAAAAGAATAAATTCTCCAATTAAAAGACATACGGTGGACTAGGTATTGTGGCATAGCAAGTTGAACTATCCCTTGGACTGTGCCAATTTAAGGCCTGGTTGCTCTGCTTCCAATCCAGCACATTGCTAATGCACCCGGGAAGACAGTGGATGATGGCTCAAATGCTTGGTTCCTACTCCCCATATGGGAGATCAGAATGGAACTCTTGGCTCATGGCTTCAACCTGGCCCAGCCCTCTCTTTCAGGCATTTGGGGAGTGAATCAGCAGACAGAGAATCTCTCTCTCCATCTTTATCTCTCTCTTTCTCATGTTCTACCTTTCAAATAAAAAAGTAAATAAATAAATATTTTAAAAGTTCCCCTTTGAGGGCAGAGGAGGATGGCCCAAGTGCTTGGGTCCCTGCACCTGCATGGGAGACTGGGAGGAAGTACCCGGTTCCTGGCTTTGGACTGGCAGAGCGCCGGCCATAGCAGCCATTAGGGGAGTGAACCAACGGAAGGAAAACCTTTCTCTCTGTCTCTCTCTCTCACTGTCTATAACTCTCTTTCTGTCTCTCTCTCTCACTGTCTAACTCTGCCTGGCAAAAAATTTAAAAGAAAGTTCCCCATCAAAGAAAAGTCCAGAACTAGATAATTTCACTTTTAATTTCCACAAAGCATCTGAAGAAGAATTAATATCATGTTTATTAAATTATTTTTTAAAATATGAGAAAATTTTTCCAAACTCATTCTGTGAAACCAGTATTATATTAACAAAACCAGACAATGATACAACACAAACAGAGGCTACAAGCCAAAATTCTTGAAGAACATAGATGCAAAAATCCTCAACAAAGTACCAACAAATGAAATACAATAGGACACTAAAAATATTATTCACCACAATCAAGTACAATTCTTTCCAAGGATGCAAAAATAGCTCAACTCATTTTACTGATTCAAGAATAGCTCAACATATGAAAATAATAAATGTGACATATAATATCTACTTAATGAAGTATAAATCACATGCTCATCTCAATGGATGCAGAAAAGGTTTTTGATAAAACTCAACATCTCTTCATGATAAAAGCTCTGAATAAATAAGTATAGAAGGAAGATACCTCAACACAATAAAGGCAATATATTATAAGCCAACAGCAAACATTGTACTGAAGGAAGAAAAGCTGAAGATTTTATAATATCTGGAACAAGCCAAGGATGCCCACTTTCACCATTTTTATTTAACCTAATCCTGGAAGTCCTTCCAGAGCAATTAGTCAAGTGAAAGAAATAAAGGGTGCCAACTCATTAAGGAGGAAGTCAAATTCTCACTGCTTGAAGATGACATGATCATACAGAAAAACTCAATGATGCCACCAAAAAAAAATTAGACTAAACAAAGTCAGCAAAGTTGTGGGATACAAAGTTAATGTGGAAAAACCAGTTGCATTGTTACAGATCAAGAGCAAATTATTTGAAAATGAAATAAAGAAGTAACTTCATTTTGAGCAGTTACCAACAGATAGTAAAATACCTAGCAATAAATTTAATGAAAGTGATGAAAATCTCTAAATTAAAACTATAAATCACTGGTGAAAGATGTTAATAAAGACACAAAGAAACAAAAAGATATCCTATGTTCATGGGTTTGACAAATCAACACTGTTAAAGCACCCATTCTACTCAAAGTTACTGAGTCAATGCAATCCCTATGAAAATATCCATAATAATCTTCAAAGAAATAGACAAAAACCATTAAAATTTTACACAGAACCACAAAAGACCCTTAAAACCCAAAACAGTCTTGAGCAAAAAAGAACAAAGCAGGAGGTGTTACTTTACCTGACTTTAAAATGCATTACAAAGGTACAGCAATTAAAATGTCATAGTATTGGCATAAGCACACGGACAGGCCAATGTAACATTATAGAAACCTCAGAAGTAAACCCACATGTCTACAGCCAACTGTTCATTGAAAAAGGCAGTAAGATCATTCACTGGAGAAAAAGTACAGTCTTTTCACTAAATGGTTCTGGGGAACTGGATATTCACATGCAAATAATGAAACTAGTTCCATATCACCATGTACACAAAAATCAATTGAAAATGGATAAAATCCTAGTTGTAAGACCCGAATCTTTGTAGCTTCTAGGAGACAATGTTTCACAATATTGGAACAGACAAGTTTTTGTTATTTGTTTTATTGGGGGGGGGGGCAATCAAACTCCAAAAGCACGAGAAACAAATGCTAAGATAGAGAAATGGATGGTAAATTATCAACTTAAAATACTTATGCACAGCAAAGGAAGCAGTCAACAGAGCAAAGAGACAACTTCCAGAATGGGAGAAAATATTTGTGAGCTATAAATCAGAAAAGGGGTTAATATCTACAATAGATGAGGAATTTATAAGTAAATATGTGTATTAATTTTCTGAATAACAAATGAGTACAAACATAGTGTCTGAACACACATGCATTTATTATTTTGAAGTCTCTTTGGTCAGGAAGTATGGTGAAGCTTATTGGTGTCCTTCAATCAGGGTCTCCCAGAGTATAAGCAAAATATTGACCAGGGCTGAGGTCTTATCAGGGTTTGGGGGACCTCTTCAAAGTTCACGGGTTTTGGGAAATATTCCTTTCTCTGGAGCTGTAGAAACTATGGCTAGCTATTTCTTAAAGGCTCAGAGAATAAAAATCCTTCTGAGCTCATTTCTTACATCTGGACTCTTTTTATACAGATTTAACTATAAAATGGTTAAGAGATTCCCACACAGGATACTCTCCCTTTGGATTACCCCAAAATCAGTAGATTAAGGACTTGGACTATGTCATATGAAGATTATCTTCAGCTTTGCCACAAAAGGGAACATAATTATGGGAATAATATTACATCACCTTTGTCATATTGGATTGGTTAGAAGCAAGTGAAACGCCCCACCTAGACTCAAGGGAGGGGGACTAATATAGGGTATGGGTCACTAGGGTTGTCACATTAGATCCACCAACCCTACTCCAGGGTTTATATCCAAAATACATGAACACATTACATCAAACAGAAACCTTTATATCCATGTTCATAACAGCACTGTTCATAATAGCTAAAATATAGAATCTTCCAAAGTGTCTATCATCAAATGAATGGGTAAATAAAATGTGACCTATATATTTTTTTTCCAATGGAATATTATTCAGCTATAAAAATGAATGAAATTCTATCATTACATCAAAATTGTTGCAAAAGGAGAACACCATATTGAGTGAAATTAGCAAGACACAGAAATATAAATACCAGGTGTTCTCCCTTATAGGTGGGAGATACAATTTTTTTAATATTAAAAAAGGAAAAGAATTGTCTGTATTGGTCAGTTTTGCAGCAAATATAATGTTTTGTCAAACTTTGTTTTAAATTTTTGTTGCATTATTAAGAATGATGTATGTCTATAATTTTAATGATGTTTGAGTAATTTAAAATTTACTGTATATCAGTGTAACTGACATCTTTTCATTTTATTATTTATAGCCCTTGCCTATATTCCTGTTTATCTCATCATTCTCTCCTAGCCTGTAGGTTTTCTGATGAGAAGTCTTGTGAGTCTAATTGGAGATCCTTTGAAAGTAATCTGGCATTTATCTCATGCACATTTAGAATCTTTTCTTTATGATTTACTGTGGAGAGTCTGATTACAATGTGTTGTGGAGAAGATCTTTTCCAGTCATTTCTATTAGGAGTTCTATGTGCTCCCTGTACTTGGATGTCCCTTTCTTTCTCCAGATTGGGGAAATATTCTGTTATTATTTCACTAAATAGGCCTCCTAATCCTTTCTCTTTTTCCATGCCTTCAGGAAATCCTAGAACCCATATGTTGGGTCGTTTGATAGTATCCTGTAGATTCCCAACAGTGTTTTTTAGTTTTCTAATTTCTTCTTGTGTTTGGTCTGACTGTATAATTTTCTGTGCTTTGTCTTCTAAGTCATATATTCTTCCTTCCGCTTCACCAACTCTGTTGTTAAGGCTCTCTACTGTATTTTTTATTTGTTCTACTGAATTCTTCATTTCCAAGATTTCATTTTGATTTCTGTTTAAGATCTCAATTTCGTGGGAGAAATTTTCATTCATGTCATGTATGGATTTCATTAGTTTGTGCATTTGCTTCTGATTACTTCTGAGTAATCCTATGATCAATGTTTCAAATACCATTTCTGGTATTTCTTCAGTCTCATCATCCTCACAATCTAGTATTGAAGTGCTATGTTCTTTTGGGGTTGTCATGTTGTCTTCCTTATACTTGTTTCTTAAATTCTGCTTTTGTTATTCGGCATTTGTGGAGATATGTATTGGTTTCTTCTATGTTTTTTCACTGTCACAGCTTTTATCTTTGGACTATGAGTGGATCATGGGAGTGTCTGCTTTCAGAGAATAACTGAAATAAATAGAGGCGTGTGGTGGGTGTGGCCAGGGATCTCCGTTCAATGCTCCAGGGTGAAGTGGATATCTGAGGTGACCTAACCAGGCTTGGCATGGTAAATCTTTTTTTTTTTTTTTTTTTTTTTGAGAGGTGCAGTTTCTTCTTTTTTTATATCAGATTTATTTATTTATTTGAAAGTTAGAGTTGCACAGAGAGAGAGAGTGAGAGTTACACAGAGAGAGGCAGAGAGAGAAATCCTCATCCGCTAGTTCACTCCCCAATTGGCCACAATGGCTGGAGGTGCGCCCATACGAAGCCAGGAGCTAGGAGCTTCCTCAGGGTCTCCCAAGTGAGTGCAGGAGCCCAAGGACTTGGGCTGTCTTGTACTGCTTTCCCAGGCCACAGCAGAGAGCTGAACCAGAAGTGGAATAGCCAGGACCTGAACCAGTGCCCATATGGGACGCCGGCACTGCAGGCGGCGGCTTTACCTTCTACGCCACAGCACTGGCCCGTTGAGGGGTGGTTTCTTCTTGTCTTTGGAAAAACTCAGCTGAGCTCCTCTCCTCAAAGGAGAACAGTGCCTGGGCATTTGCCCCAGTGAGTATATTATTTGTCTTCTCTGCCACAAGGACCACTCAAAGGTTCTGTGACGTGCTCAATGTAGTCTCAGATTCCACAGCAATGTCCCTCACCAGGTAACCAGGAAGCCCTGATTATGTGGAGCCTCCCATGTGACTTCCCAATGTCTCTACCACACCCTGAGTCCTCCCACGCAGCATCAATGTTTTCACAGTCCCAACATTACAAGCCTCCCACATTCCTGAGCACCTACCCCCCTGTACTCCCCACCAGATTCAGCAGTCTCTGCTTGGCTCATTGCTGGGCACGGACATGAGCTGGCACAGCTGTTACGTGTGTCCAAAATGGCGCCTGCTCTTTGCCAACTTGTTAGACGATGCCTTTACAGGATGAACACGGGGAGAGAAAACCTTCCCCTCTTTTGTTTTTTCTCCTTTTTTTTTTTTTTACTTTTATTTAATGAATATAAATTTCCAAAGTACAGCTTATGGATTACAATGGCTTCCCTGCATTACGTCCCTCCCACCCACAACCTTCCCCTTATCCACTCCCTCTCCCCTTCCATTCACATCAAGATTCATTTTCTATTCTCTTTATATACAGAAGATCAGTTTAGCATACATTCAGTAGATTTCAACAGTTTGCTCCCACACAGAAACATAAAGTGAAAAATACTGTTT
Source organism: Oryctolagus cuniculus (assembly GCF_051225735.1). Taxonomy (NCBI): domain Eukaryota; kingdom Metazoa; phylum Chordata; class Mammalia; order Lagomorpha; family Leporidae; genus Oryctolagus; species Oryctolagus cuniculus. The sequence continues at coordinate 72,993,166 of NC_142873.1, forward strand.
GAGTACTAGTTATAGCATTGAATCTCAATGTACAGCACACTAAGGACAGAGATCCTACATGAGGAGTAAGTGCACAGTGACTCCTGTTGTTGACTTAACAAATTGACACTCTTGTTTATGGCATCAGTAATCACCCTAGGCTCTTGTCATGAGCTGCCAAGGCTATGGAAGCCCCCTGAGTTCACCCACTCTGATCATATTTAGACGAGGCCATGGTCAAAGTGGAAGTTCTCTCCTCCCTTCAGAGAAAGGTACCTCCTTCTTTGATGACCCGTTCCTTCCACTGGGATCTCACTCACGGAGATCTTTCATTTAGGTCTTTTTTTTTTTTTTCCCAGAGTGTCTCGGCTTTCCATGCCTGAAATACTCTCATGGGCTTTTCAGCCAGATCTTCATGCCTTAAGGGCTGATTATGAGGCCAGAGTGCTGTTTAGGACATCTGCCATTCTATGGGTCTGCTGTGTATCTCACTTCCCATGTTGGATCATTCTCTCCCCTTTTTATTCTATCAGCTAGTATTTGCAGACACTATTCTTGTTTATGTGATCCCTTTGGTTCTTAGTCCTATCATTATGATCAATTGTGAACAGAAATTGATCACTGGGACTAGTGAGATGGCATTGGTACATGGCACCTTGATGGGATTGAATTGGAATCCCTTGCTATGTTTCTAACTCTACCGCTTGAGGTAAGTCAGCTTGAGCATGTCCCGAATTGTACATCTCTTCCCTCTCTTATTCCCACTCTTATATTTAACAGCGATCACTTTTCAGTTAAGTTTCAGCACTTAAGAAGAATTGTGTATTGATTTCAGTATTCAACCAAAAGTATTAAGTAGAACAAACAAAAAAAATACTAAGAGGGATAACATATTAAGTTGCTCATCAACAGTCAGGGTGAGAGCTGATCAAGTCACCGTTTCTCATAGTGTTCATTTCACTTTAACAGGTTTCCTTTTTGGTGCTCAGTTAGTTGTCACCGATCAGGGAGAACATGTGGTATTTGTCCCTTTGTTATTGGCTTATTTCACTCAGCATAATGTTTTCCAAATTCCTAACAGGGATCACTTTTCAGTTAAAATTTAAACACCTAAGAATAATTGTGTGTTAATTACAGAGTTCAACCAATGGTACTAGAACAAAAAAATACTAAAATGGATAAAGTATTACATTGTACATCAACTGTCAGGACAAGAGCTGATCAAGTCACTGTTTCTCATAGTGTTCATTTCACTTCAACAAGTTTCCCCCTTGGTGCTCAGTTAGTAGTCACCGATCAGGGAGAACATATGATATTTGTCCCTTTGGGACTGGCTCAATTCACTCAGCATGATGTTTTCCAAATTCCTCCATCTTTTTGCAAATGACCGGGTTTCGTTGTTTTTGACTGCTGTATAGTATTCGATAGAGTACATGTCCCATAATTTCTTTATCCAGTCTACTGTTGATGGGCATTTGGGTTGGTTCCAAGTCTTAATGTGAATTAAGCTGCAATAAACATTAATGTGCAGACAGCTTTTTTGTTTGCCAATTTAATTTCCTTTAGTTTGGTGGGTACACTATCCACCATGGGGCTCCAAGCCACATTCCCTCTAGGATCTTCCTGCAGCTTTTTCACCAGTGGCTTGGGCTGCTGCAGTTTGGTCTCACCTCACTCTCCAGTGCTTGTGTGGAAGCTCTCAGCTGCTGGTGTCCTAAGCTGTGCGTTTCCTTACCCTCCATATAAGTCCTCTCTGTTCCTCCAATTTGTGTAGCGTTTCCTCTGCTGTTTTCTCCCTAACTCTTCCCTGAGATCAAGAATTTTTTGAAATTGAAAGTAGATAGGCAAATTTTTTCTCAAATTCAAAGTGTTCAGGAAAGATGTTTAAAAAAAAAACTTGAATATGAATGCATAATTGTGAGATGTAAAAACATCGAGAATAAACAAATCTTGAAAACTGTCACAGGAAAGAAACAGATTATTAACAAAAGAATGAGAATGAATTATACAGGGTGTTTCAGTGGCAGAAATAGATAATACAGTAATATTATTAAAGTGCTGAAGAATAAGAGCTATTAATCTTGAATTTTAAATCCAGATATAAAAAAAATTTTCAGACACTGCAAAGACAAGAATTTATGCTACAGACCTGCACCAAAAGGTTGTTGTAATGACATTTCCCAAACTTTTACACAGAATGGCACAATTAAGAAATCATAATGTATAGTTCATGAGGATAAACAAGGCCATAGCCAAATGGAAGGACCTGGTCACCTCAGAACCACTGAAACACATTTAGGACTGAGGCGAGGCAATCAATATTTAACCACCCAGTGTGGTGAGGTACATCCATTTGGAACTATTAAAGGTTATATATAATCAAAGAAAAGTATGCCTTGAAGAAAGGTTGATATGAAAGAAACAGAGAACAGAGAAATAAAAATTTGATTCCAATTGTAATTAACTATTAATATTTTAATTATGATTAATTACATACTTTTATAATTTTGTCATAAAGCTTATTTTCTCAATACCAATGATATAGTCAAATATTTTTCCAATTATTCTAGATATTTATCCTTTCATATTTTTCATAATCAGACATGCCACTTTTTCTAAATATCCATACTTTGGAGTATATTTATCCTTTAGACAATATATATTTCCTATTTCTTTTTGACATTACTGTTTCATTAGTTTTATTATGCACATATTTTGGGTGTGAGTGGGGTTTTATTTTACAGTTTTTTATAAATCTTTTTTTTAAGATTTATTATATTTATTTGAAAAACAGAGTTACAGAGAGAGGTAGAGAGAGCAAGAGAGGTCTTCCATTTGCTGGTTCACTCTCCAGATGGCCACAACGGAGCTGTGCCAAACCAAAGCCAGGAGCCAGGAGCTTCTTCTGGGTCTCGCACGTGGGTGCAGGGGCCCAAGGACTTGGGCCGTCTTCTACTACTTTCCCAGGCCATAGCAGAGAGCTGGATCTGCAGTGGAGCAACTGGGTCTAGAACTGTGCCCATATGGGATGCCCGTGCTTCAGGCCAGGGTCTTAACCTGCTGCGCCACAGTGCAGGCCCCTATTTTATAGTTATTAAATGAAACCATTGCTCTACAATAGCAATAGCTATTGGATGAATGTGTGCACTTGGAATTGGGTGAGAAATTCAAAGGAAAATTAAAGATTTCTAAGATAGTTGTATATATTTGAGAGGAAGAGGGAAATACTGGGTAAATTTAGGCTTTGCTAGAAATACCTATGTTTATATATATAAAACAATTAAAGGTAACCTCCTCCAAAATATAAATTGAGAGGTCAGTGTTGGGTACAATGGTAAAGATACCATTTGAAATGCCTGTATCCTGTGTCAGAATGCCTGCGTTGGAGTCTTGGCTCTGCTTATGATCCCTCTTCCTGCTAATGTGTACCCTGGAGGCAACAAGAAATGACTCAAGTAATTGTGTCTCTGCTGTCTACATGAAAGACCTGGATTGAGTCTCATCTGAGATTTGACCAGGCTCAGCACTGCTCATTGAGAGCATTTGGGGAGTGAAATAGTAGATGGAAGATCTCTGACATTCTGTCTCCTTCGCTCCCTCTCTCTCTCCACACCTCCTTTTGCAATAAATAAAATTAAATAAAGAGTAAAGCTTGAAAATAAGCCTGCAAACCATCAAAAGAAATAGGAAATAAAAATTGAATTTTTAAAATTGTCAAACCAAAAAAAATAATGAAAAGAATACCAAGAAAAAATTACAAAACAAAATGGGAGAAATGAGTCTAAATATGTTGATATTTACAATGAATATGATGAGCCCTTTAAAACAGGAAGAAAATGTTAGCAAGATGCCAAAAATGAACTTAAAACCACATAAAACTTTAAAAAAGATTTAGTAGGGGAAAAGTGAATGTTAATTATCATTAGCAATATTAATGTTAACCAAATAGAATTTAAAGCAAAAAAAATCCATACTATAGCATTAAAAATATGCATAAGAAATAGAAATTCACCTGGATATAATAATCGTCTTATAAAAATACAACCTACAAATGCCTGTTCCAGTAAATGATGGAATAACAAGAGGAAATTCACAGGACTATTCATGTAATGATAGATATAATGTATTACTATCAGAATCTAATAATAGAAGAAAATTTTTAGAAATTAGAACACCATGATAATGAGACATCATCTTTCACCTAATGGGAATCATAGAAACAAATACAAGATCTGTGCTATTGTTAACCAAAATGCATAACCTGAATTTAATCAGAGAAACACTAGAAAACCCTGAAATGAATGTTATTCTACAAAATATCTGACCAGAGTTCTTTTTATGTAATGAGATATTGACTATGAGAAAAATATTTGCAAACCAAATATCTAAAAAGCAACTTGTATATGGAATAAAGAACCTTTGAAACTCAACAAGACAAACAACAATCTCCTAAAAACTGACAAAAGATTTGAAAATATACTTTCTTAAGGAATGTATATGGATGGCAAAAAAACACAGGGAAGGAGGTTCAAAATCATGAATCATGGGAAAAATGCAAACTACAACTAGAAAGAGACACCACTTCAGTCCAAAAAGAATGAGTAAATAATAACAGTAAAGAAAAGAGTATATCAACTGCTGTCAAAGATGTAGTCACTGAAATCTCATATGTGCAATATGATACATTCATTCTAGAAAACATTTTGACAGATTCTTATAAATAAACACTTATCATTGGTATTTATATTCGAGAAGTGAAACCATATGTTGACACACAAACCTGTCAAGAATGTGTATAGGTAGCAAAATATTTGTAATCACCCATAACTGAAAACAACCTAAGTATCTTGCAGTAGGTTAGCAGGTCAATAAACTGTGGTATAGCCATAAAATAGAATACTATTTAGCAATAAAAAAAAGCAAATTATCATTATATGCAGCAACTTGGTTGAATGTTATGCTAAGAGAAAGAAACCAGACTCAAATGTTACATATTTTTGGATTCCACTTGCGACTTTCTGGAAGAAACAAAGACCACAGAGCTAGAGAACAGGACAGTGTTTAGGAGTGGGTGGAGAGTTTGACTGCAAGGGTCCAGCCAGATGGAATTCTTGGGGTGAAAAAGATGTTCTAAATCCTAAATGTTGTGGTGATTACATGGATCTGTGCATCTATAAAAGCTCAAAAAGCTGTTCAAAAAAAATAAGAGAGATTAGAAGCTTTATATAAATTTAAAATTTTAATTTTCGCATTTTACAAAATTTCACATTAATTGAAGACCTAAATGGAAAAAAATCAAAGCTAACATTTTAAAAACAGAAATCACACACTATCTTCATGGCATTGTAGTTTCAATGATTTACAAAATTTAGAGGAGAAAAGAAAAGAAGTATAAATTTAATTATGTTAAAATTAACAAGCAGAGGCCCCGTGTTGTGGCACAGCAGGTTTAGCCACTGCCTGAGACACCAGCATCTCATATGGGTGCCAGTTCATGTCTTAGCTGCTCCGCTTGCTCTCCAGCTCCCTGCTAATGGCCTGGAAAAGCAGTGGTTCCCTGCATTTACATGGGAGACCTTGAAGAAGCTACTGGCTTCTGACATTGGCCTGGCCCCACCCTGGCTGTTACAGCCAAAGGATAGATGATCTCTCTCTCTCTCTCTCTCTCTCTCTCTCTCTGTAGCTCTGCCTTTCAAATAAATAAACCTTTTAAGAAATTTAAAATCTTTTGTGCAACAAAGGAAAAAGTAAAAAAAGTTAAACAGTGGGAAAAGATAAATACACATAAAATTAAACATGAATGCCTAACAGTGGGAAAAGATAAATACACATAAAATTAAACATGAATGCCAAAATTAATAAAGAAACATCAAAGAACCCAACAGGAAAAAAAAAAAAAAAGAAGAAGAAAAGAAATGAATAGGAGTTCACAGAACATGAAAAGAAAATGGTCAGGAACATGGAAAATATACGTTATCCTACTGATTATGATTTAAATGTTATTTAAAGTAAGACACATTTTTACTGCTTTATGACTGGTACAAGACATCTGAAAATAAAACATTATACTTGTAGATCTACTAAACAGGCCACCCAGAAATCCAGTTTTGTGTATGTCAAGAAAAGCCTTCTCACACATACACAAATATATGTATTCATACAGTGAAGCTATATAGAAGTTAAAATGAATAAACTATATGTACAATATGCATAAATCTGAGAACCACAACACTGAATGAAGAAGGAAGCACTCACAGAAAGATTAACTCTCATATAACAAGTCTCTTGGAGAGGAAGAAAGAAAATTGTATGGATAAATGACTAGGCAGGTTTCATATAAAATCATAAATGAGAGTCACCCACTCACATTGCAGAATAACTGAAGTTATAAGGAATGAGTGAACACAGAGGGGATATACAAAGACAATTTTGAATATTTCTAGTTTTTATTTTTTAAAAAAAATCTGAAGCAAATTTTGCAAAACTGTTAAGATTTGTTAAAGTTAAATGAGAGATTAGAATTAGAATATATTTTATCATATATATTTTTCAATGAAAGAAATAAAACAAAAAAATGGATTTGTATGTCCCTCTCTAATACTTGTTATCCTCCATACTTGAACTAAATATTATCTTTGAGCCAGACATACAATTGGCATTTTCATCTCAGGCAGCTTATAAGATCAATGTTTAAAAAAGAAAGAACATATTTAATTTCTATTCATATTTAATAGTTAAACTTTGATCAACTCTTTAATTCTTTGTATGTTTGACAGGGTTCACTTCTGTAAATAAATAAAATACACACCAGATATAGGGGATGTTGAATATTTGCGATGATGCTTCAACACTGGGGTGGATACATACCAGCTGGGAGTGTGTTTAAAATGAAGCTTCCTGCGCCCCACACCAGGTGCTTCAATTCAGTGAGACTAAAGTTGGAGTCTGGGTCTACAGCTTTAACAACCACCTTGGATGACTCTGAGGCAGGTTTTAAAGGATGATATTTGGAAACTGCTTGCTTTACTAAAACAAGACTCTCATAAACAAATATCACAGGGAAAAAGGTGGCACCTGCATTTCTTTAAATTTCTGTTCTTCAGCAAGTTGTAAGCTTTCTAGATGATGTTTGATGTCAGTGACAAAATGTCACATTAGGCCACCTATTTTCTATTTCCATTGACAGCAAAAGAAAGAGATATGGCTTTTAAGATAATTTCCAAAGAGGTTTTCTTTTTTTAACCACAGAGAAAAATAATTGAGTGGAAACTTCTACTCTGTGTATATTCCTTTCAAAAATACCCTGCCCATGATCAGAAAGAATAATTGACATTATCCTTACAGCGTCTGCCCTTGGAGACCATTGGGAAATTATCTCCGTTGATCCTCACAACAGTTTGGTGCAACATACATCTTCAAGCTATTTTACAGGAAGAAAACATAGTAACAAGAGACAGGGCAAGAAGAGAATCTGAGTGGACCCAACCTCAAATGCCCTACACTGCAATATGTTCCTCACCCCATCATCTTGCATAGCTAGACATAAGGGTGAGCACTACTGTGCCATTATCTCCCAGGAAATCTAAGTAGTGTGAAAATTCTACAGAAATTTAAAATTCCTAGAGAAAGAGGTTGGATATGCAAGGTATAATTTTGCCACTAGTTTATTTTTAAATTCTTGGACCAACTTGAGCACCGCACCTTCTGAATCCCAAAGCAAAATTAGGATTACTAGGAAATGAAAATGAAGATTGGGAGGATACAATCTTTTCTTGTTGATCAAATCAGCCTGCCTTGAGTCAACTGTTTGCTGACCCTGATATTCTTCGAGTTCAGCCTGCGCCTGCCCTGAGGGATGATGCAGTCTTACACTTTGGAGATTTCACAGCAAGGTCTCTAAAGAGGACTAGACTTATGCTTGTGAGCCTCTAATTATCACCATATGGGAATTCTGGGGACAGGAAGTATGTTTATCACCAGACATTACAGACTTCTTATTCAGCAAGGTTTCAAGGCATTTTTAAATGTCTTGTTAGAGTACTCTGCTAAATGCTAAAGATATAGCAGCAAAGAATCCTCAATGATCAGATTCCTTTCTGTTATTGTTCACATTGAGCCAACATCTAAAACACTTCATTCTTGACCTGCCTATAGTAACAGCTGCTGTTACCTGGAGGAGCAATTTGGGGTGTGTGTGGGAGGGGGGAGTAGAGAAGAACAATGCACAAATGCATTCCAGATTGTGATAAATGGCTTTGCTACTTTAAAATATATAATATCAGTGAACTTCACTGGGTTGTACCTGATATCTGATTCAAAGTATGAGAAAAACCGAGTGAAAAATATTTTTATAAATACACATGAAAAGCTGGAGAGGATTTTGTCCCTGTGGCCTATTAAGATCTAGCCAAAAGTCATTGCTTTCTCCTATTCATAAGAAATCAGTGAAGGATCAATGTTAAATAAACATTTTGTTTTGAGTAGAATACAAATCAATGAGGTTTGCCATATTACACATTTTTAAATGTGTAAAATGAAAAAAGGAATTTGAGGACCACCATTCAATTAAGCAACTTCTAATGAGTCACACTTAGTGAAAAAAAAAATCTTTGAAAGAAAAGTGGAGTTCCCAACTTAAATTTATCATCATACACTTTTTTTAAAGTCAATGAATATTTATTAATCACTGGCTCTCAAATCTTTTTTGTTTTGTTTCCAAGATTTCTTTATTCAAAAGGCAGAGTGCAGAAAAGGAGAGACAGAGAGATCCATTCTCTGGTTCACTCCTCAAGTGACTGCAATTACTGAGGCTGTGCCAAGCCAATGACAGGAACCTAGAAATCGATCCCATATGCCATGTGGGTGACCAGAACTCAAGTACTTGGGCCATCCTTTGCTGCTTTTGCAGGGGCTTTAGCAAGGAGCTGAATCAGAAGCAGAACAACCAGGCTGATGCTCCGTTATGGAATGGCAGTATTGCAGGCATCAGTTTAACCTGCTGTGCCGCACTGCCACCCCCCAATCATACACTGTTAAAGCTATGGTATAAAACCTTAGAATTTATGGGCAATGTTGCCCTTAATTAAACAAGGAGATATAGAATATGACTGTAGAACTTCTTGCTCTTTGAGGGGGAGAGATTCATCCTCACCACCAAGCTCACATGTATTTTTTCACATGTAATATGTATGATAAGACACAATATTCTTTTTTTAAAGCATAAGTTCTTCTGAGTCCTTTTTACTGAATTTCATAATATTATCACAGGCAGTTTTGGATTTGATCATTGAAAGAGAAGTTGCTACTGGCAAAGAAAAACAGAATTTCAGATCTGGGTCATTATGCTTTGCTTAAGCTTAGTTTTAAATATGAGCTCTTTCTGGAGAAAAATGAATATATTTGATCTAAAATATGTATCTCATGTGCCAGAAAAGTGTAAAAACAGTAGAAAAAGTCAAATGGGTTGTACCTAGAGTTAGTATTGTGAAACAGCAGGTTAAGTCATCACTTGCAATGCTGGCATCCCATATCATAGTGCTAGTTTAAACCCCCAAGGCTACCTTTCAAATACAGGTCCTTGCTAATGTGTCTGGGGAAACAGAAAATAAATGAATAAATAAATAAATAAATGCTCCCATACTTGGAAACCTGCCAACCATGTGGGAGATCAGGATGGAGTTCCTGGCTCCCGGCTTCTACCTTGCCCAGACCTCCTACCGTCTCGGCCATTTGAGGAATGAACCAGCATATGGAAGATTCATTCTCTGTCTCATTCCCCCAAAATAAACATTTTATAAAAATTTGTCATACCTGGAAGAAATCACATTTGTACACTTGGTTTGATATGTATACTGATGATATTATTTGTATTTTTAACAGATTATTTATTTCAAAATAACATTGTTTATCAAGAACAGGACAGGGGACAAAATAAATATCAAAGCAGAGAGATGTTTTGTATTTAGTAAAGGTTACCTCAGTAATTTGGGAGTTACTTGGAGTACAGTAAAAAGTAATACTCTTGGAGACAGAAGTTCATTTGCCCCTATTCGCCCATTCATTGATTTGTATGCATTATTGGGGATGTCTGTCTCCTTATTTATTAGCATGGGTGCTTACATGTAGGGATCACTTTATGCTCACTTGTATACCTGCAATAATGTTTAGAAGAGTGATACGTTCAAAACTTTGTGAAATATTTCATTTTTTAAATAAAATGATTATTTAAATGTATTAGCTATAAAATACAGTAAGACTCAACTATTATATTTAAAGAACTATAAAAATGTAACCCAGGACAGCAATTATTAGTAGTAGGATCTACATTCATATTACCAAAAAAACTCAAGTATAGTAACTAGCCTAAATTATTCCTGCAGATATCCGCAGTCATAATTTTGGTTTACTTTGGAAAGGCAAACATGATTTTTAGTTGCTGAACTGATAACCACATAAGTCAATGGCAGTAAAATAATTCTATTTGAAAGTTTTATTTTGGTTGTTTTGAGATTATAAAATCTGAATATCCAGGTATCTTGGACAAAACAGTGTTTGAAATTCTATGACAAACTGTTTCACTTACCCACTTTCACATTTTCAAAAGAGAACAGAAGATCACTAAATAAACAGACTTAGAAGCACATCAGTCTGTGGACAGCTGGGGAGCCATTATGTTGATTTTTGCCCTGCTAGATTGAGAATTCCAAGAGGGCTTGGCTCTAATCATAACTATGACTGACTATAACTGACTGACTTGTTCAGACATTAATTTGCTTGTGGTAAGGATATCAAGACCTATCTTTACCAACAGTTCACAACATACTTGCCCTGCATTGCTGAACTATTTGAACAGGGGATTCCAATACAATCCCATCAAGGTGGCATGCACCAATGCCATCTCACTAGTCCAAGTAATCAATTTCAGTTCATAATTGATCACACTGATAGGTCTAAGAGTCAAAGGGATCACACAAACAAGACTAGTGTCTGCTAATACTAACTGATAGAATCAAAAAGGGAGAGAATGATCCAACATGGGAAGCAGGATAAACAGCAGACTCATAGAATGGCATGAAAGATTCACAGATTCTAGCAGAGAGAGAAATCCGGAGCCCCCGCTGATTTTTGAGACTGGCTGGGAGGATTGACAGGGGGCTGGTTACCCATGTAGGAATGTGAGACACCCCCAGCCTCCCAACATACCATAGGATCTAGGGCTCAAATTGCTTATGTGGAGCACCCATGGACAGCTGGTGTGGGGAACATTTGCTTCTCTGTGGACCAGACTGGCTGGTGGGGTAGAACGGAACCTCTCCTCCCAGAGACTGTTGAAGACTTCTGTGCTAAGACTTGGGAACTTGATGGCTGCACAAGAAGATTAAGAGTATAGCTTGATCTATGGACAATCAACATATGTGGCTCCACACACTCAGAGCTCCTCAATTGCCTGAAGTAGGTCATTGCAGCAGGACCCATGTTCAGAGTGAGGACAGTGCAGATCTTTTGTGTGGTTCATACAGAAGCATGGATGAGTGCTGCACCTGCAGAGGGCTATCATCTGGACATTGATCACCTTGAAGAGGGGCAGTAAGAGAGTGTGTGATCACACCCACAGAGGTGACCATTCCCCAACCACCCTTTTGTTAAGAAGAGGAAATCTACCACATCCAACTAGGATGTTACCTTGGATATGCACCTCACCCTGGAGCACTGACAAGAGATCCCTGGCCACGCCCAACACATGTCTTTTGGTATTCATCGAAAATGCACACACTCCACTAAGCCACAGAGTCATAGTCCAAAGACAAAAACCATCAGTAGGAAAAAAAAAAAAAAAACAAAACAACAAATATCTCCACAAATGCCAAAAAATAAATGCATAAATTTAAGAAACAAGAATAAGGAAGATATGTCCCAACCAAAGTAACACCACAGCATTTGGATATTAGAATATGAAGATGATAAGACTGATGAAATGCAGAAACTGGATTCAAAAGATTAACCATAGATTTACTCAAAAGCAACCAGAAGGAAATCCAGAAACTAAAAAAATACAGACATGATGAAAATTTTTCCCATAAAACTGAAATTTTAAAGAAATTACAATGAAATATTAGAAATGAAGAATTCAATAGATCAAATAAAAAGTGCAGTGGAAAGCCTTAACAACAGACTTGGTGAGGCAGAAGAAAGAGTGAGCTAGAAGACAAATCTTTGGAAATCTTTAGTTGAAGAAGGAGGAGGGGGAGGAGAAGGAAGAGTAGGAGAAGGAAATAGAAAATTCAAAAATAGTGTTGGAGATTTAAGGGATACTATCCAATGACCAAAATATGGGTCTTAGAATTTCCTGAAGGTATAGAAGAGAAAATGGTCTAGAAGGCCTAGTTAGTGAAATAATTACAGAAAACTTCCCCAATTCAGAGGAAGAAAGGGGATCCAAGTATTAGAAGCACATAGAACTCCTAAAAGACATGAACAGAAAAGATCTTCACCAAAACATATTGTAGTCTTTCAACAGTAAAATATAAAGAAAAGATTATAAAATATGCACAAGAGAAAAGCCATATTGCTTTCAGAGATCTCCAACTAGACTCACAGCTGACTTCTCATCAGAAACTCTACAGGGTAGGAGAACACAGAGAGATATAGTTCAAGGCTTAAGAGAAAAATACTGTCAACCCAGTATAGTGTACCCTGCAAAGCTCTCATTTATGAATGAATGTGAAATAAAGACCTTCCATAGCAAATAGAAATTAACAGAATTTGTCACCATTCAACCAGCCTTACAAAAGATGCCTGAAGACGTGCTACACATAGAAACACAGAAAGATAGTCATCATTATGAAAGAATGGGAAGGCAGAAAATCTCCCAATAAAACTACAAAAGAAATCCAAAATAAACAATAGGAATATTTATGGGAAAGTGGCAGGACCAAGTAATTATTTATCAATAGTAACCTTGAATGCAAATGGCCTCAAATCTCCAGTTAAAAGATACAGATTCATTGAATGAATTTTAAAAAGACACATCTGTCTAAAAGAAACAATTCTCACTAACAAAGATAAAGGCAGACTGAAAGTGAAGGATAGAAAGATATTCCACATTAACAGAAAGCAAAAACGGACAAGAGAAGTCATCCTAACATCAGGGAAAATAGACTTTAAAACAAAAACTGTTAAAAGAGACAAGGAAGGGCACTATGTAATGATTGAAGAATCAATTCAATTGGAAGATGTGATTATAATAAACGTATATGTACCCAATTACAGGGAACCTGGCTATTAAAAAGAAATGTTAATGGATCTAAAGTGAGAAATAGACTCCAATACAGCAGTAACAGGGAATGTCAACACTCCTCTTTCATCAATGGACAGATCAACAAGATAGAAAATCAACAAAGAAACAAGAGAACTAATCAACACTATGGACAAAATTGACATAATTGTTATCTATAGAACTTTTCATTCCACAGTTGCAGAAAACTCATTCTTCTCATCAGTGCATGGAACTTTCTATAAGATAGACCATATGATGGGGCACAAAGCAAGTCTCAGCAAATTCACCAAAATCAAAATTATACTATGCATGTTCTCTGAAAACACTGGAATGAAGCTGGAAATCAATGGAGACTAAACAACATTCTCCTGAATGAACAGTGAATAAATCAAAAGAAAAATCAAAAAATTTCCAGAAATGAATAAAGATGACAAAACATCATATTAAAATTTATGGGATACAACATCATATCAAAACTTATGGGTGCCAGCACCGCGGCTCAATAGGCTAATCCTCCACCTAGCGGCGCCAGCACACAGGGTTCTAGTCCTGGTCAGGGCACCAGATTCTGTCCTGGTTGCCCCTCTTCCAGGCCAGCTCTCTGCTGTGGCCCGGGAGTGCAGTGGAGGATGGCCCAAGTGCTTGGGCCCTGCACCCCATGGGAGACCAGGAGAAACACAGGAGAAGCACCTGGCTCCTGGCTCCTGTCTTCGGATCGGCGCGGTGTGCCGGCCGCAGCGCACCGGCCGTGGCGGCCATTGGAGGGTGAACCAACAGCAAAGGAAGACCTTTCTCTTGGTCTCTCTCTCTCTGTCCACTCCGCCTGTCAAAAAAAAAAAAAAAAATTATGGGATACAGCAAAAGCAGTTTTAAGAGAGAATTTTTTTTTTTACCAGAAAAGAAAACTTTATTTTATAAGAATAATAACAAATCTACATGAAAACTACAAGAGCAATAAAATTACAGGCCAGTCTCACTCATGAACATACATGCAGATATCTTAAGGTATCTGTCAAATAGGTTCATACTCTATGAAAATGGTCGTGTGTCATGACTGATAGGAGTTATCCCAGGAACACATGGGTGCATTCACAGTAGAACACCTCTTGTTAGGTATCACCATGTTTAGAGGACTTGGACGAAAACATGTCCACAGATGCAGAGTCTCTGTACAGAGTACTTACAGGTGGTCAGTAGTGAAAACTGAGAAGATTGGTACTGGCAGGAAACTTCCTGAATCTTTTTTTTTTTTTTAATGAATATAAATTTCCAAAGTACGACTTATGGATTACAATGGCTTCCCCCCCATACCGTCCTTCCCACCCACAACCCTCCCCTTTCCCACTCCCTCTCCCCTTCCATTCACATCAAGAGTCATTTTCGATTATCTTAATATACAGAAGATCAGCTTAGTATACAAGAGAATTTTATAGCAATCGGTGCCTACATGAAGAAATTGGAAAGGTAATTGAATTGAAACTGAAAAAACAATACAAAAGATCAGCAAGATGAAGAACTGGTTTTTTGAAAAAATAAACAAAATTGATATACCATTGGCACAACTAACAAAAAAAAAAGAGGGAAAAGACTCAAATCAATAAAATCAAAGATGAAAAAAATGTAACAAGTACCACAGAATTAATATGAATCATTGCAAATTACTACAAAGAGCTGTATGCCAACAAACTGGGAAACCTAGGAGAAATGGGTAAATTCCTAGACACACACAATCTACCACAATTGAGTCATGAAGACACAGAAAATCTAAAATGACCAATAACCAAGACAGTGATTAAATCAGTGATAGAGATCCCCCCCCCAAAAAAAAAAAAAAAACAGCCCAGGACCTGATGGTTTCACTGCTGAATTAGACTAGAATTCTTCTTTTAAAAAAGAACTAATTCCAATTCTTCTCAAGCTATTTAAAACAACTGAAAGGGAGGGAATCCTCCCAAACTCCTTCTATGATGCCTTCATGATCTTAATTAATAAACCAGAAAAAGATGTAACAGAGAAAGAAAACCATAGACCAATATCCCTAATGAACTTAAATGCAAAAATCCTCTACAAAATATTATGATTATCTCAAAAGATGCAGAGAAAGCATTTGATAAAATACAACATCATTTCATGATGAAAACCTTAAGAAAATTGGGTATAGAAGGAACATCAACCACCATATTATTGACTGGGGAAAAGTTGGAATCATTACCCCGAAGATCTGGAACCAGACAAGGATGCCCACTCTCACCATTGCTATTCAATATTGTCCTGGAAGTTTTAGCCAGAGCCATTAGGCAAGAAAAAGAAATCAAAGGGATACAAATTGGAAAGGAGAAAAATCAAACTATCCCTATTTGCAGATGATATAATTCTCTCTATATAGGAGATCCAAAAGAATCCACTGACAGACTATTGGAACTCGTCAAAGAGTTTGGTAAAATGGCAGGATATAAAATTAACACACAAAAATCAATAGCCTTTGTACACACAGACAATGCCATGGCTGAGAAAGAACTTTGAAGATCAATCCCTTCACAATAGCTACAAAAATAATTAAATAATGGAATAAATTTAACCAAGGAGGTCAAAGATCTCTACAATGAAAATTTTAAAACATTGAAGAAATAGAAGACATTAAAAAATGGAAAAAACTTCCATATTCATGGATTGTAAGAACCAATATTATCAAAATGTCCATACTACTGAAAGAAATTTATGGATTCAATGTAATCCCAATCAAAATAACAATAGCATTCTTCACAGGTCTAGGAAATATGATGCTAAACTTCATGTGGAAACACAAGAGACCCTGAATAGCTAATACAGCCTTATACAACAAAAACAAAGCCAGCAACATCACAATAGCAGATTTCAAGACATACTACAGTACAGTTAAAATCAAAACAACCTGGCACTAGCACAAAAATAAATGTGATGTGTAGATCAAAGAAACAAAATAGAATCTCAAAAGAAAATCAATTCACGCATCTATAACTGACTCTTTTTGACAAAGGAGTTAAAATCAATCCCTGGAGTAAGGAAAGTCTGTTCAACAAATGGTGGTGTATAGGGGGAAAAGGGTCTCTGTGTGAAGAAGTATGAAACCAGACCCCTACATCACACCTTACACAAAAATCTGCTCAAAATGGATCACAGACCTAAATCTGCTACCTGACACCAGCAATTTACTAGAGAACATTGAGAAAATTCTGCAAGACATAGGCAAAGACTTCTTGGAAAAGACCCCAGAAGCACAGGCAATCAAAATCTAAATTTAAAAAATGGGATTACATCAAACTGAGAAATTTCTGAACTGCAAAAGAAACACTCAGCAAAGTGAAGAGGCAACTAACAGAATGGGACAAAGTATTTAAAAACTATACAACTGATAAAAGGTTAATATCCAGAATCCATAAAAAGCTCAAGAAATTCAACAACAATAAACCAAACAATTCAGTTAACAGGCAAAAGGCCGGCATCACGGCCTAATAGGCTAATCCTCCACCTGCGGCGCCGGCACCAAGGGTTCTAGTCCCAGTCGGGGCGCCGGATTCTGTTTCAGTTGCTCCTCTTCCAGGCCAGCTCTCTGCTGTGGCCCGGGAGTGCAGTGGAGGATGGCCCAAGTGCTTGGGCCCTGCACCTGCATGGATACCAGGAGGAAGCACTTGGCTCCTGGCTTGAGATCGGCGCAGCGCACCGGCAGCAGCGCACTGGCCGTGGCGGCCATTTTGGCGGTGAACCAACGGCAAAGGAAAACCTTTCTCTCTGTCTGTCTGTCTCTCTCTCTCTCTTTATCTCTCACTGTCTAACTCTGCCTGTCAAAAAAATAGAAAAAAAAAATTTTAAAAAGAAACAGGCAAAGGACTTGAACAGGCATTTTTCAAGAGAGGAAATTCAAATGGCCAACAGACACTGGATAAAAGGCTCAGGATCACTAGTCATCAGGGTAATGCAAATCAAAATCACAGTTTGTTTCACCTCATCTCAGTTAGAATGGCTCTCATATAGAAATTAACGAACAACAATTGCTGGTGAGGATGTGGGGGAAAGGTACCCTAATCCACTGTTTGTGGGAATGTAAACTGGTGCAGCTACTGAGGAAGACAGTAGAGATAACTCAGAAATCTAAATATAGACCTATCATATAATCCAACCATCCCACTCCTGGGAATTCACCCAAACCAAAAAAAAAAAAAAAATCAGGATATGAAAGCTATATTCACTCCATATTCACTGCAGCTCAATTCATAATAGTTAAGATATAGAATCAACCCAGATGTCCACCAACTGATGACTGGATAAAGAAATTATGGTACATGGACACTGTGGAGTTTTACTCAGGTTTAAAAGAATGAAATCCTGTCATTTGCAACAAAATGTATCCTACTGGAAACCATTATATTTAGTGAAATAAGCCAGTCTCACAAAGTCAGGGCCGTGCCACGGCTCAATAGGCTAATCCTCTGCCTGTGGTGCCGGAACACCGGGTTCTAGTCCCGGATGGGGCACCGGATTCTGTCCCGGTTGCCCCTCTTCCAGGCCAGCTCTCTGCTGCGGCCAGGGAGTGCAGTGGAGGATGGCCCAAGTGCTTGGGCCCTGCACCCCATGGGAGACCAGGAGAAGCACCTGGCTCCTGCCTTCCGATCTGCGCGGTGCGCCGGCCGCGGCGGCCATTGGAGGGTGAACCAACGGCAAAAGGAAGACTTTTCTCTCTGTCTCTCTCTCTCACTGTCCACTCTGCCTGTCAAAAATAAAAGATAAAAAAAATTTTAAAAAAGTCAGATATCATTTGTTTTCCTTGATCTGGGGTAACTAACAGAGTACCTAAAATATAATGTATCAGAGTGAAATGGACATTTTGAGATTTTATGACTGTTTACAGCCCTTGTCTCTTCTGTTGAGGAACAGTGTTTTATTCTTCATACTATTTGATGAACTTGTATACTTAGTGTAGGGTGAACTTTATGATCAATATATGAACTGCATGTAGATCTTTGTAAAAATTAATAGTGGGAATGGGAGAGGAAGTTGGAAAAAGGGTTGGAGTATGGGCAGGAAGGAGGGTAGGGTGTAAATTATCACTATGTCCCTAAATCTGTATATTAATACCTGAAACTTGAATACATAAATAAAATTTTTAAAAAAGAAATTCTATATACTAGATGACAGTTTTGCCATATAAATGCATAGTTTTAAAACAATACATTAAATTATCAAATTTTAAGTTGAAAATTTAAACCTCGCTTCTATCACAAACTTCAAAATTTCTCTCCCTATGTATTGATGGCCATGTTAGTTAATATTATGGAACAAATGGATGTTTAAAATTATAGAAGTAGGAAACTCTAATGAAGGCTCTTAATGTGAATAAAAATACCCTATTTCTCAAAGTTCTTATGGATGTAAATCATGTGGCATGATAAAGAGGTTCAACAACCTTTTAGATGTTTATGAGAAAGAAAGTAGCTACTATTTCTTAAACTCTCATCAGGTCACACACCATGCTGAATGTATTATGTGTATCCATTATCTATTTTTAAAAGTTTACACACTCCCCAGAGATGAGTAATTATTATCTACAATTTTATAGATAGGAAACTGAAATTCAAATATGTACCACATATAGCCTAAGGCTAAGTAGTAGACAACTGATATGACACTGGTTGTTACTGTTTTATGCTTCTCAAGCAAAGATATAACTGATTTTTTTTCTGAAATAATTAGAAAAGTCAGCAAATATGAGTAGTGGAACATGAAAGAAGACAACATTTCACATGATATAATGCATGGAAATGTTAACAAAGGTTTTGGTATTGAATGCAGAAACCATATCAAGTATAACAAAAGCACAAAATACCCCTGTACCCACTGAAATTACTTGCACAGTTCCTGTTTTAACAGACAATAATAAGTACAAGGAAGCATCAAATAAAGGATGTACCTTTTGAAGTGAAGTTAAAATCAAAGTAAACCTGTTATTACTGATAATATCTGTCAGATTGATATAGATATATTTTTAATTTTTAGTTTGGGACGGATAGATGAAGATAAACAGCATTTAAAATTTGTTCAGTGGTGTGGGTTCCTTACAGTAAAGCCAAAAAAAAAAGTACATTTCTTAATTTGTATTCATTGAAAACATTCCTTTGTATTTACTCCTCCAGATATCTAATGAATACTTACATGTTCTTACTAGGTTTTGTTATTTGATGTGCTTTGCAGGGATCAACAACTGAAAAGAATATCCAAAAGGAAGAGGAAATAAAGGAGGCATTAGTGTCTACAGTTTCCTGTATTTTTAAACTGTAATGAATGCACACCCTGTAGTTGTAATGTTTTCCATCATTTAAAATATAATAAAAGGAATTTTTCTGTGCTTTAAACCATTTGTGACAATATAGTTTACTTGAGATTTCTCAATTATCTAACTACTTTGACATTTCAATTTAATGTGAAAGTTTAATGTTGACTATATTTTTGGCTTTACTTCTTCAATAAAAAAAAAATTGTTGAAATTAGCAGACTTTGACCCTCCTTGATACATTTTCCCAAATACATACATTTACATTTACTTAAAAGCAAAGAATTTTGAAGTATTTCCTTGCTAACTGGAAAATACAGCATGAATCAGCTGTGGACACACAGAGAGAAGAGTCCCATATTGCACATGATCATTGACCAGTTATGAAAGCCACTGATTTCCATTAGCAATATAAATGACCAATCATGTATGTCTGTGTAGGATAAACTACCAATTTATATCGTATGGTTGAGGGATGGATAGGGAAGTGAGTGAGATTCTAGGGAGAATTCTAGAGAGATTATACAGTATTTCAAAAGGGTGAGATTGAAACAGTCTATCCTGTGGAAGTCTCAAACACTTATTCTAATAACCAGGGAAAATGTGTAATATTATAAAACATTAGAATTAAGAAGGATATCATCTAGGTAAGAAACCAGGAAAATAATCACTTTATTTGAAAAACACATCAAGTTTGTTTTAAGAGTTTCAATTTCATTCTATGACTTCTTTCTTGACAATATCCACAAGACACATGAAAAACTACTATTACACTAGTGCTACTTCTAACCAAATCATAGTATATTGATTTATTATATAACTATTATATTGAGTAAGCAGTACTCATACTGTGTAATTAAAATTTTGTATCTTGCTAATCCCATCTCAAATTCATTCCATGGAAGTAATTCTTTTCCTACCTCAATGTAAAACCCAGAAATTCACACAGTAGTTCTGATCATGTTAAGATGATAAATGCAATTTTAAAATTAATTACAAACATATTTTTGTTTTACAATAACTTTTTATTTAGGAACTAGGAAAAATCTCAGCTAGTGAAGAATTGAGGTGGGTAATTTGGTAAGAAATTATATACAAAAAGTATTATTCTAGAATTTCTATTTTTTAACATTTCCTGGAGTATCTGTTTTCTGGTTATAATTTTATTTTTTCTAACGTTGCTATCAAATTACTTTATCCTAGGCACAGGATATTATCACCCATAGTGCAATTCATTTACCTGTGAATTATGATGCTATGTCAACACCAAGACCGGAAAAGTAATTTATCAAACTTAAAACTTAGCCTATTTCACATTGGAGAGATCATTATTCATGTGGCAAATTTATCCAAAGTTTGCATTTCCTTGGACTTTTCATTATGAAAGTATCTATCCTCTCATGTAAATAGTCCAGCATTCCACAAAGAAACACTTTCAAAAAACAGTGCAAGAAGGTGGAGCCCATGAATAGTTGAATTAATGAGAAAAAAAAAAAAAAGCCATGCAAGGTTATTAAAGGGACTCACGTTTTCAAGACAGAGTGTTAGAAAAGCAGTGGCTTGTGGCTGATGCTGGCATCCCAAATGTGTGCTGGGTTCTAGTCCCAGTTGCTCCCTTCCAGTCCTGCTCTCTGCTGTGGCCTGGGAAGGCAGTGGAGGATGGCCCAGGTGCTTGGGCCCTGCACCCGCATGGAAGACCAAGAGGAGGTGCCAGGCTCCTGGCTTTGGATCGGTGCAGTGTGCCGGAAATGGCAGCCATTTGAGGGGTAAACCAACAGAAGGAAGACCTTTCTCTCTGTCTCTCTCTCTGACTGCCTAACTCTGCCTGTCAAAATAAAAAAAATAAAATAAAAGAATAATAAAAAAAAGCAGTGGCTTTTCAAGGAGGAACAAGAAACATCTGCCTGAGGATTTAGCAAGAGTATTAATGAAGGACTTCCGGGATTGGGGGAGAGGGAGGAAGGAGAGTCTTTAGCAGAGATCTAAAGCAAGAAAATTCAATATCTAACAAAGTGATACTATGAAACTAAGATTTATATATGGAAATTATGCAAGCCTAAAGAAAAATACAGTTTAGGCCCATCCAGAATGATGAAATCTCAGTGAGCACGTCAAGATGGCAGTGGAAATAGACTACGCCTAGGGTAAAAATTTGTATCCTAGCATGATGTCCATGTCCTAGGACTAATAAAAAAGAAATAGTCCCATCCTACCAAAGCATAAACTAAGTCTGAAAATATTAAAAGTTCCCACAAGTGATTTAACTGCCTACCAAAATAAAGCTAAACACCATTTAAAGGAAAATAACAGAATACAGCTTCCCCCTAATATATCATCACAACTACCAGAATACATGTAAAATGTACCAGACCCATAAAGAAACAATAAAGGGCCCCAAATATCAAGGTGGAATACACAATCAATAAAAACTGATCAAGATACTGAAATTCATAAGCAAGGGCATTAAAGCTAGTATTACGAACATATTCAAGATCATACAAGAAAAGTTAGACCAATAAGTAAACAGCTCAGTAATATCTCAAAAGATATGGAAACTATCAAAAGATTCAAATAGAAATTGAACATACAATATTTTAAATAAAAATGCTTGACGGGCTTAACAGTTGATTGGACATTAAGAAATAATCATTGATTTTTTTAAGAAAGATCAAAATAATTACCCAATCTGAAAATCATGGTGTAAGGAGATTAAAAAGCAAAACAGCTTCAGTAACTAGTGGAAAAATACACACACACACAAACACATACTCATTAGTGTAACCAGTTAAAAAGAGAGTCAAAACAGATAATGGGGCTGATAAAAATCTGGATTCATCATCAAAAAATTCCCCAAAAAGGAAAAAAAAATCAAACTATAAATCCAAGAAACTTGGCAATCTCAAAGATGGAAATATTTGAAACAAACCACTTTTAAATGCATCATTGTCAACTGATAAAGCCAAATTTGAAGAGAAAGTCATAAAGGCAGCCGGAGAACAAAGACATAACATGCACAATTAATGATAAACATAGTAACTTATTTTCCATCAGAAGTAGTGGAGCCTAACAGATAATGAAGTGATATCTTTACATAGTTGCAAGAAAATCAGATTTCTAAATCCTGTGAAAATATTCTTCAAATATGTACAATGAATAAATATATTTGCAGATAAAGAAAACTGAGAGAATTTGTGTCCAGAGATCAAAATTTCTTCAAAATGAAGAGAAATGATACAATGTAGAAGTTAATATTTATGAGATTTAAATAATGCACAAAATGATAAATATGAGGTAAATATTAAAAACTTCATTTTTTCTTGATTTTTCAGAAAGGAAAAACACAAATTTCATGTTTGGGAAACACAACATTTCAAAGCACAAACAACATTTTTGTGGAGTTTATAATGTATATCAAGTGAAATGTGTGATATTGAAACAGTAAATGAAAGTGAATGAAATATATTACTCTCTGGTATTTATATTTTATCGTAGATCATATAATATTCATTCTAACTGCATTACAGTGTGTTAAGAATGCATACTGTGATTTCTAGAGCAACCATTGTCTTTTAGGCTTTTAAGAAAACAAAATGATGCAAAAAATAAATTCATGCTTAGCTTTTATCATAATATACATTTCTGTAAAATTTTGAAGAACTCTCATATACAATTTCAATTTTTCTAACCAGAATAAACTCATCTTTTAATTCAATTTTCCATGAACATTTTGAAGTGCCTTCATAGAAGACAAGCAGGGAAAAAAATAATAGGGAACAAAAAAGCTTACTGGATGACAGACTTAAATCCAACTATATAAATAACCATACTAAATGTAAGCGAATAAAACAATTCAACTAAAAGCAGAGATTTTCAAACTGGATGAACAGGCAAGTGTATATATTCTATAAGAAATATTCTTTAAATCAACATTTCTTGCACATCCATGATACATGTAGGACTCAGTAATGAATTTCTATCTCATAAAAGATGTAATAATCTTGGGAAGTTTAAAATCTATTTGGGAGCTGGATAAAAGGAAGATACTGACTATAAAGTTTCCATACACCTTTAGCTCAGTTTTCACTGTTATCAACTTTTTACATGAGTTCAATTAATCTGTTACAGTTAATCAACCAATACTGACATTATTATTATTATTATTATTATTATTAAAGCCCTTTCTTCATTTCCCTACTTTTATCCTAGTGTCCTTTTTCTCCTCTAGGGTAGCACCCAGGAGGCCATATTACATTTAATTATTTTGTCTTCTACGACCCTTTTTGCTGTGATAATTTCTCAATCTTCCCTTGTTTTTAAAAACCTTGACAGTCTTGAGGAATTCTGATTGAACATTTTGTAAAATATCCCTCAATGGGAATTTATCACATATATTTCTCACAATTAGACCTGAGTTACTAGTTTTAGGGAGAAATATCATGGAGGTAAAGTACAATTTTCGTTGTATTACATCAAGAGTACAGACTGTCAGCATGTTGTGTTACTGTTGATCTTGGTCTTGATCATCTGGCTGAAGTACTGTCTAGTAGATGAAGTAGATTCATTCAGTGTTACGTTACTCTTTCCCTCCTGTCTTTACTGTACTTTCTGGTAGGCAGTCACCATGTATTTACACACTTGTACTTCTCACACTTAAGCAGAAATTTACATTTCCCCTTTGTGACAGTCAATACTTTACAGAGAAATAGAACCAATAGAATATGTGTATATTTATATTTATAAATAAACTATTTTTCACATATATATTTTAAGTAAGTATGTGTGTGTGTGTGTGTGTGTCCATAGGGGTAGAGAGAGAGACAGAGACAGAGAGAGAAAGAAAGAACTGAGACCAGGAGAAATTGATTGCTTCAAGGCCTTTTATAGACTATTTGGGGGCATATGTATATATCTCACTTAAAATCAATTGATTATAGCTCTTACCAGGGTGCCTGGGAGAGGGTAAGCAACAAGGCCAGGCCATGGCCACTCCTCTCAGCCCAGAGATAACAGAGTGGAGCGGGAGGCCTGGGCAGGAGGGAGTAGAGGCAGGTGGGGGGGCCAAGAAAGAGCTAGAAAGAGGAGTGGGAAGAGGAACCAAGGGTCCTTTTGTGGAGCAGGTATTGCCCAGAAGCAATGTTGGTTACAACAGAATGGTCTCTGCCTGGTTGGGAAAGAAACTTGGAGCTGAGGGACAGGGAAAGGGCTTAACACCACAGGCCATCGTGGGGCTTAGGAAGGGCAAAGACGCCCTGTTCCACACCATTTCCTGTCTTCCAGGCCTGGTCTGGTGGGTACCATGTGAGCTCCAACATGGGCCAAGTCCCAGAAGCTTCTGATTGGTGGGACTGGAGCCGTGGGCTGCTTCCACTTGCCAGGGCATGCTCAGCCGTCACATCCCCTTCAAGCTTCAGGGCCTGACCCACTTCATCCTGGATGTGACCCCCTTGATCCTTGCATCCTCTAGCATCAGGCCCCATGGCTGGTCCTGTTTCCAGTGCTGGTGGGCTTCTGGCTCCTCCTAATGCTGACAGTTGGTGTCTCTCTTCTGCCTCTGTGTAGTTCTGCCTGTTAGAAAGTTTTCCCTAATGTGTCTTCAAGGCTCCTCCACTCTGAGCCTAACTTCCTTTCCTCCCTCCCCGTCTACCCACTTGGTCTCCAGCGTGATAGTAAAGCAAATGTAAGAAAGGAAGCTGCTATTGGAACATCTACCTCCCCTGACACTTCACCTAAGCGATCTTAATGACCATTGCCACCTGAGGCAAAGTGAGCGGCTGACCCTGCACTCTTGCCAGTGAGTCAAAGAGCACCTAGCATGGGCCACACATAGGAGGCCACGAGCAGAAGATGGTTAAGGTTGTTCTCACTAGCATGTGTTCCCTCCTTCCTTCTTTGCTCTCTTCCGCCTCCTTCCTTCCTTTCCTTCCTCCCTCTTCCTTTCGTCCTTCCTTCCAAGACTGATAAAGCACTGGATGTGTGCCCAGCACTGTTCCAGTCTGGGACTGTGGCAGTGGACAAAACAGTGCCCCACCCCACCCCGTGGAGCATATGTTCTCCCCCTCCAGGAGATGAACAAGCCCCAAGCCAGGCTACAAGCTGACATAAGGTGGCTCAAATTCTACCATGAGCTGACACAAGGTGGCTCAAATTCCACACAGCAAGGTGGAAAGGGGTGTATGTGTGTTACCCAGTGGTCAGAGAAGGCCTGTAAGTGTATGACTTTTGACAAAATCTAGAGGAAGATGAGGGCCACCATTGTGGCTTTAATAAAGATACCACCTGTGAGGCCAACAGCCCATATGGGTGTTAGTTCCCATCCCAGCTACTCCACTTCCCATCCAGTTCCCTGCTAATGGGCCTGTGAAAGCAGTAGAAGATGGCCCAACTGCCACGCAAGTGGGAGACTCAGATGAAGTTCCTGGCTCCTGATTTCAGCCTGACCCAGAGCTGACAGCCATTTAGGGAGTGAACTAGGGGATGGAAAACTCTCTCTCTCTCTCTCTCTCTCTCTCTCTCTTTCTCTGACTCTGTAACTCTGCTGTTCAAGTAAATAAATCTTTAAAAATCAATTGATTATATATATATTTATCACATATACAAAATATCTTCACAGTCACATATGGACTGTTTGATCAAACTACTTGGCAACATAACCTAGGCCAGACGACATCTAAAACTTAATCCTCACAACCTCCTGGAGGTGTTACATCTACAAAAATTATTTGGATCTCTCTGCATGGTTAACCTTTTCTACTCTTTCTAAAATTTTGTTATTTATTTTATTTATTTGAAAGGCAGAGGGAGAGACAGAGCTCTTCCATCTGCTGGTTAACTTCCCAAATGCTTGCAATAGCCAGGACTGGGCCACAACAACAGCCTGTGGGTAGCAGAGACCCAATTACTTGAGCCACCTGTTGTTCCCCCATCCCAGGGTGCACATTAGCATGAACTTGAAATGGAGACTGAACTGGGACTTGAACTCAAGCACTCTGATACAGGATGAACTTTCCAAAGTACTAGCTAACATTGTACTAAATGTTTGCCCTCTTTATTTATTGATTTAACCATTTTAGTTATATTAATATGGACTCAAGAATATTTTATACTTTGAATTCTAAACCAACACTACAGGCCGGCGCCGCGGCTCACTAGGCTAATCCTCCGCCTTGCGGCGCTGGCACACTGGGTTCTAGTCCTGGTCGGGGCGCCGGATTCTGTCCCGGTTGCCCCTCTTCCAGGCCAGCTCTCTGCTGTGGCCAGGGAGTGCAGTGGAGGATGGCCCAAGTGCTTGGGCCCTGCACCCCATGGGAGACCAGGATAAGTACCTGGCTCCTGCCATCGGATCAGCGCGGTGGCCGTGGCGGCCATTGGAGGGTGAACCAACGGTAAAGGAAGACCTTTCTCTCTGTCTCTCTCTCTCACTGTCCACTCTGCCTGTCAAAAAAATAAATAAATAAATAAACCAACACTACTTATTTTGTCACTCAAAACATTTCATATTTGGTTACTTTAAACACTTAGTTTACTCTTGTGTCCACTGATATAATTCCATCATTTTTGACACTTTGTGTTTTTGTTTTTATTATAAGACTCTTGTATTTTTTCTGACCCAGACTTAGAATCAATCATTTCAGGGCTGGTGCTGTGGCTTAGTGGGTAAAGCCGCCGCCTGCAGTTCCTGCATCCCATATGGACACTGGTTCGAGTATCGGCTGCTACATTTACAATCCAGCTCTCTGCTATGGCCTGGGAAAGCAGTAGAAGATGGCCCATGTCCTTGGGCCCTTGTACCTGGCTGTTATGGCCAACTGGGGAGTGAACCAGAGAATGGCAGAACTCTTTCTTTCTCTGCCTCTCCTGCTCTCTCTGTTTAACTCTGACTTTCAAATAAATAAATAAATCTTCAAAAAAAATTAATCATTTCTCCAAAGAACCCTGGCTCATTTTATTGGAGATGATATTAGAAACTAAGACCTTGGTGCTTGATGTAGCCTTGATACTGGGGTGTCTTGGCTTTCTGTCTAGAGGCCTAGGAAATACATGTGTTTATTCTACCATATTTCAATGATATTTCTTTATGTAACCACCTGTATCCATATTAAACATCAATTTATATTGATGTCATCAATTCTAATTCATTATCATTTCCTTTCTGTAAACTCCTACTCCAATAGTGAGATACCTTGCTCTCACTGTCCACCATCCATTAACATTCAATTCCAGTGTATATGTACAGCAGCATCAGAATTGTCAACTTCTTTTCCCACTGAAAACAACTTTATCAAATAGAATATCGTACTTTATGTGCAGTTCTTTTTGTCTTTAAAGACACTACCAATTCCAAAGTAACTTAATCTAAAGTGCCATTTTGCCCCCATCTCATTTCCTGAGATTTCAACTTAAATTTTTATTACAGTTTAGATTCTTTTAGCATACCCTTCATATCTCCTGGGATCTCCCAATATCCCAAATTATTTTTTTAATTTGCACTATAAAAATCTATATATTTTGAGCAATACATAATGCCATAATGCACAATTATGAAATCATATAAAATAGATTCACTACCCTAAAAATCCCTCTATGCTTATTCTATTCAATCCTCTCTCCTGTCCCTTAGCATTCCAGAACTCAGTCTGTGGAGTTTTGCTTTTTTCAGAATGTTCTACCGTTGAAATAGTACAGTATACAGCCTTTTTAAGACTGACTCATTTTATTAAGCAATGTGGATATAAGGTTCATCCATTTGTTTGCATGGTTTGATATCTTATTTCCTTGCATGCCTGAAATACATAATACGCACATACTGTGATTTATTATTCATTCACCCATTGAAACATATTTTGGTTGTTTCCAGTTTGGGACAATTATTAAAAAATTACCACTTGTGCTCAGGCTTTTGTGTGGACATAAGATTTCAAAAAAGCTGTAAGACCTAGAAGCATGATTTCTGGATCTCATGATAAACTGTATGTATCCCAGCATTATAAGAAACCAGCAAACCCTCTTCCAAAGTGAACATAGTATTTTGTATTCCAGCAATGCATGAGATTTCCTATTGCTCCAAATCTTCAAGATCATTAAGTATTATCAGGGTTTTAAAAAATCAATTAATTTTTTAGTTAATGTTAGAAGTAGAGGCAGACAAGTAGGCAGAGCGACTATCTACTGCTTCTCTCCCCAAATGTGCTTATTGGCACTGTGCTGGATTGACAGCTGAAGTAAGGAGTGGCATTCAAGTTCTCCTTCGTGGGCAGCAGAAAGTCAAGTACTTGAGCCATTACCACTGCCTCCCATGGTCTGCATTAGCAGGAAGCTAGAGTTAGGAGCCAGAGCTGGTATTGAACCCCGCCACTTCACTATTGGATATGACTGTCTTAACTGGCGTCTTAAACAGTATCTTTGCTGGTGGGCCAAATACCCACCCCGTGTTTTGTGGTTTTTGCTTTTAAATTTAGCCATTTAATAGATGAATTCTCATATTGATTCATATTCCTTAATGACACATGATACTGAGCATCTCTTCATATAATTTTTGGCTATTCATTTATCTTCTTTAGTAAAGTATCCGTTTAGACTTTGCCTACTTTAAAATTGTATTGTTTTCTTATTGATAAGTTTTAAGAATTCTTTGTAGTGATCACTATTTTAATTTTAATATCCTATTGTCTACTGGAGGAACTCATGGTAGTCGTAGCCATCCATTCTCTGAATTACATTTTTTAAACTTTTATCTTAGTAATTATTTAATATGATGGACCTACCATGAGGAAAATTTTAGTAATATTTTTGAACATACTGGTAATCATTTTTTCACAATCATCCAATCATAAAACACCAAATCCCTTAGTCTTTTCATAGTTTTTCACTTCCCCAGTAAAGAAATACGGTCCAGCCTATAAAATTTTGACTGAGCTAATACTTGGGTAGTTCATACTTCTAGCCAAGAAGCCCTAAAAGAAAGTGGAGTAGAATTATGGTTTGTCTCTGGCAGTTAGAATCACAGGAGACTTTTTTCCCTTGTAGAAAGAGTTCAAGAAACAGAAAGTTCACAAATGGAGTAGCAGGTTATTCACCAAGTAGCTCTTCAGCCACACATAATACGTATTTTGATGATTTCATATTTTATAAGCCCCCAAATAATACCCTAAACTGCTTCAGTTTGTATCCACACCCTCATAAATCACTCATAAATCACTCTTGTTTCACACAGCTAAAAGTAAAAGGGAAAAAGAAAACAACCATTTTCCCAAACCTTTTCTTATTTTTCTGGCTTGTGAGCCACTGAGAGAAATTTTCTGGACATCTCTGACAACCAGCAGGAGGCAGGATAGAAAAGTGGCTAAGAGGTCAGTCTTCGAGCAGTCCTGCTTGGGATCTTTCCAGCTGTGTGGCACTGAAGTGCTGACAGTCTATGGAAAATCCTATGATGCCCTTGTATCTCAGTGCCCCCTCATCTCTAAAATGGAGACATCGTAATAGAATCTACTCCATAGAGCTGAATTACATTAGTTAATATATTTTTCTAAGAAGAAAATCTTTCAATATCTGAAACAGAAAAGATGAATGTATCTACACTAAAGTAAGAAAGGTTTACTAAAATTATCTGGGGTATTTGAGAAATATTTTGTTTGAGGACATCTTAGTTATTGAGATAGGCATCTAGACACCTGCCTTGGAAGTGTGGTATGTTGGGGCCGGGGCTGTGGTGTAGCAGGTAAAGCCACTGCCTACAGTGCCAGCATCCCATATGGGCACTGGTTCGAGACCCGGCTGCTCCACTTCCCATCCAGCTCTCTGCTATGGCCTGAGAAAGCAGTAGAAGATGGCCCAAATCCTTGGGCTCCTGCACCCACGTGGGAGACCTGGAAGAAGCTCCTGAATCCTGGCTTTTTGTTTACAATTTTGTAAGAACATTTAATAAACTTAAACCAGCTCTTTAGGTTACAAAGAGAAGATCCCTTAGTAATCTTTAGTTACTAAACCATCATCATACTCATATACCAAACGACTACAGCCCCTTGAACAAAAACAGTACTAATTTGTCATTTGATTCTTCCTTTGTACTCAACTATTGAAATATACTCTATGAACCTCTTTCAAGAGTTTCTCATTAATTATCCTATAACCACTAAAATATCCATTAATACTCCCATTTTTCAGATAGTAAAAAACATAAAGCCATATGTCTAGAGTTAATCTTCTAAAAAACTACATAAATCCGAAGAGAGCCCAAATTTTTTTCTTAATGTTGTGAGGAAACCAATACTTATAATTCTTTTTCCCTTTGGAAACACATTTCCTAGAGAATTTCCTCCAAAAAATTGGGGCTTCCATGTCATTTTGCACAATAAGCTATGTATAAAATTAAAACTTGATATCACAAGTTGTTAGACATCCAAAAATAATTCAGCAACATTGAAGGGAAAAAATGACTTGACTATGCAACATAAGACAATTCTAAATAATTTCCCCCATTAACATATGTGTATGTGGTGAGCGATAATGAATGTCTTAGGTGATGAAACATAACTATGATGCTGTGAGGTGTTGTCAGGAGTTGTTTTTTTTTTTTTTTTCCAATTAGTGTTTGGAGAGCTTTCACTACAATGTCATCAGCTACAGGCCTGTGTGAAGGCATTTTCACTGCTGACGAAACCAGAAAAATATCATTTCTTTCCAAGAGTTACAAAAAGTGAGAAATGTAATGTTGCAGGCAGACTTTTTCAGGATGGTAAATGACATTTTATAAAACTTAACTGTGTTTCATTGACTTTGCATTAACTCTTACTGGTCATCATTATTGTTCATCAGCAAGGCGGCATTAATGGAAAGAATATATTTTTCTATCCTAAATTCAAATTTTTTAAGATAGATTTTAGCATGCCTTCAATGGAGAGGTAATAAGAGAAAATGATGTTTGATAGGTCAAAAATAATTTCTTTAATTTCAGGAGAAAGAATGTTTCCAGTGTGTCTTTCAATAATTCAAAAGACTGCCTAGAGAGTTTTATGTTGTTGGTCATTCCTCAGGTATTATAAGCTACAGACTAGCTTCTGAAAAGAAATTCCTCTTATTTACCAAGGGGATAATGACATAGCAATACACATAATAATATTCACCCTTAATCTAACAGTATATAATTAAATATAATAAAAATGATCCTGAGAAAATCCAATGAGTAGGCAAAACATTTTGTCTTAATGTTATTTCAAAACTAATCTTTCAAATTGCAATCCACAGTGAGATATTAGGCTATATTTCTTAATATTAATGTCTGAATTCTATCTTGTAACCCTATTGCAGTGTCTATTCTCTTTGCTAAATTATCTGTCTAAATTCTGAATATTCAAAAGGTGTATCATTATTAAAGAATAAGATAATTTTATATTCAACTAGAAAAAAATTAGCACAAAGAGAACATATTAAAATTTGGTATAATTTTAAAGGACACTTTTAATCCTTTTGACCAAGTAAATACAAATCCTGGAATTTGCTAGAACTGAAGTTTACATGACACAGATTCTCTTATTTCTCAGAGTTTATAGAAAAGAAAGCAAGAACAAACGTATTTGATGAAATATCTCAACAGTAATGCATGGCATTATTCCTTATTATCATATCTTTAGTATTTTTTTTCTTAAAGTGTGCTCAAAGACACCAAGATATAAAAGGAAAGGAAATTGGAAGGGCTCAAATCATGGTTCTGCCTCTAAATAGTTAACCATTCTGGAATTCAATTTCTTCTTGTTGTCAATGCAGAGGCGTATATAAATAGTTTCTTAGATTCCTTTGAACTTCACAAAGGTAGATTAATGTGAACTGGAAAACTTGGAGAAGCTGTGCAAAGGAGTTAGGATTTCATGGGTCACAAAAATTGGGAAAGATTTTATTGGGTTGAAAGAATCACAGAAAATTGCATTGGTACAAACAAAATCTGGAAATCAAACCAGACAATGCTGTGGTCATGAGACACTGTCAAGCTTGGCTAGAATGCTAACAAAAATGGATGGAGAGAGGCTTAATATGGTAGAAGTTAAAGTTTATAATACATATTTAAACTTTTTCTGTAGGTTGCACTGAAGGATGAGAGATTTTTGAGCAGGATAGTGATAAAATCATAATATTGGGAATATTAATTACATGTGATGACAGGATACAAGAAAGCAAGTAAAGAAAACAAATGAAAAGATGGTTGTTTTTGTCTTGATAGGAAGACTTTCACTGAGGTGACCAAAATGAGAATGGACACAAAGCACTGATAGAAAATATTTTTCAAAGAATAAGCAGATCTGGTGACTGGCAGGTGCTAAAAAAGAAGGAAAATGCAGAAATGCCTCCAAGTCTGGGTCCATGAAAGAAGGGTGAAGGAAAACAGAAAATGGGAAGAATTCATATGAGGAGGCAGGGAATGGTCATGAAAATATAGTGACAGTCGTCTCTCTTTCTAGGGAAATGTAGCATTATAAAAGTGGCCTTAAAAAAAAAAAACTCAAGTGTAATACCTAGAGGGTAATTATGGAAATTCTCACAAGTCTTGGCAGAGGTGAAAGGCCAAGCAAGGAACAGTAATATCTTCAGTAAGTTACAGCTTACAGGTTGAAAACATTTTCGTACATTTTCCCTTGAACAATGAAAAGAGATATTTTCCAGTATAAAATTGCTTTGACAATAATTACACTGATAAATTTCATTAATTTAAATCATTCTTTCAGGAGCATTTTCACAGCAAAAAAAGAAAAATCAATCTAAAACTTGGCTCATAGCTAACTACTTACTCCATATAGCATATATTTTGTTAAGCTAAAATAAATCTACATAATTAAGTTTACTAGCAACTTGTGCCATTATATTTCATCAAAATCAAGAGGTGACATGCAATTAAACTTACTTGGCTTTGTAACTTTTCCTGTTAAGATGGGTCTTTTAAGCATGTCACTGGCAACTCTTCTCAGAAGCAGGATTGTAGGAGCAAATACATAGTTGAGAAAATAGTATTTGTTAGCACAGAATCCTATTACTTTGTCTTAATGAGAATCAGTCAGTGTTTACTGAGTAGAATTTATCCAATATATGAACATGAATGCAATTATGCTCTCTACTTACAAATGTCAAATGGTCCCCTTACCCATAATGGTCACTTATCTAGAGAACTTAACAGCAAAAGTGAACTAAATCTTTACACCTGTAATGAAGCAATTATTCCAAATTTTTTCATGGATGTCCCCAAAAGTAAAATAACAATGTTTCTATAGGGAAAAGGGTACTCTCTGTCAGGGCCTGCTAAAGCTGGTCTTGTGATCCCCCTCTTAAGTGTTTTCTTCCTGTACAATACTGAATACACTGTGGGTGCTAAATATTTAATCTGTGAATTTACCTTTTTTTACAGATTTATTTTACTTATTTGAAAGAGTTATAGAGAGAGGTAGAGACAGAGAGAGAGAGGTCTTCCATCCACTGGTTCACTCCCCAGATGGCCGCAACGGCCAGAGCTGCCCTGATCCGAAGCCAGGAGCCAGGAGCTTCTTCCAGGTCTCCCACATGGGTGCAGGGGCCCATGGACTTGGGCCATCTTCCACTGCTGTCCCAGGCCACAGCAAAGAGCTGGATCAGAAGAGAAGCAGCCAAGACTAGAACCGGGGCTTTAACCCTCTGCGCCACAGCGCTGGCCCCTTAATCTGTGAATTTAAAGTTCTAGGATTTGCTTACTGGAATTGCCCTCTATTTTCAGGGCTAAGTAGTGAATGCTCAATAGATCAGCAGGTACAAAAGAAATATTTCTGAATAAATGAGTACATTAGCATACTTTTCTTCTAAGGTTACTCTTCCTATCATAACTTGTGTAATGAGTATCTTATTCGAAAAGAATGATGCTAATGAAGGAAATAGATATATATTTGTTAGAATAGTAAGGTAGCTGCTCTTTTCACCTTTACAGAGTATGGTCCTAGAATGTGGAATTTAGTGTTAACGTGGGCATCAAAGCAACCCTGCAAAAGTTTGACAGACCATTTCCCAACCCTTTCCATACTTCCTGTCTCTGACTAAACAGTGACAAAGTAGCAAAAAACAGCAGGTGGCACAAAATGTACCCAGTTTTGCTCCCACCATCCCACCTGCCCAGAATGAGACTCCAGCAGTATTACTAGGACATTTGGGATCCCAAAACAAGCTCCAAGTCTCAAAATGAATGAAAACATAGACAATGTTAGAATGGCTAAAAAGAGGATTAAATAAATGTCTTTTGTTTGTAAGAGAGCCTGTTGCCTCAGAGGAAGAATGAATAATACACACAATAAAACTCACTTAGGATGCTGAGTTCTTAGAGAATGTCACTCTTTAGTTTTCAAGACCATGTTCCAAATGAAGAAGGAAATTGTTCTGAAGAGATAGTGAAAGTATTCAATCAGGATTTGTGCTGGGTGACAGGCAGACAAAAAAAGTTTAAAGGTAGCATCCTATGGTTCATTCATATTTGTCCTTTGGCAAAAATCTTTGGGGACTATTATCAAGTTTCCAACTTGGGGGAAGGAAGAAATCTAGCAATGTGAAAGATGTAGAATAAAATAATAATTTTCAGATGTACAACAAAATAGTAATTGTCAGAAATGAGCTACTACCACTCAGGCATATGCAGCACACAACATTCTGTTGGAATGAAAAATGGCATATTAGAAATTCCAATTATACTTTTTATATAAAATATAGAAACACTATTTTAAATAATATGTATTATACATCTGGACATTGACACCCATT
The DNA here is from genome assembly GCF_051225735.1 of Oryctolagus cuniculus. NCBI lineage: Eukaryota > Metazoa > Chordata > Mammalia > Lagomorpha > Leporidae > Oryctolagus > Oryctolagus cuniculus. Next base: position 73,028,481 of record NC_142873.1, read on the forward strand.
CTAGAGCCATAAGTCATTAGCATCAAATTACATACACTGTACCAAGTATTCCATCATTTGTTAACTTTCAGCATATGGTGATATTGTGATTTTCTCCATTTATAGTGAGTTATGGGTTACAAGGTATTCAATAATGTATGATCACAATTATATGAAATAAGATGGAGAGGACACATGAAAATCTTCTGCACAGTATGTGTGTATACTATTTATTTGAAGCAATGTATTTAAAAGAGCTGCCCAAATCTAAGGTTACTTATTTATATACTTATCAGGTTTAGTTATACACATTCATCTATCTTCATCAATCTCCCAAGACTTACTCATCTGTTAAGCTATCCACCCAGCTATCTATCTAAGAAAGTGTGTTCTGAAAATGTATAAATGAGGTACACACTCAAAACGTCTGGCCACTGGAATAGAAAACATACTGCACAAGCTTGTTCCACCTTGGAACCTCATATTGTTCTTTCCAGCAAATTGAGAGAGCTCATTTTCTCTGCTTCAAGATTAAGGCAACATACAGTACCAGAAATTACTTTAATAGAAAGAAGCAATGTCGGACGGCGCCGTGGCTCAATAGGCTAATCCTCCACCTTGCGGCGCCGGCACACCGGGTTCTAGTCCCGGTCGGGGCGCCGGATTCTGTCCCGGTTGCCCCTCTTCCAGGCCAGCTCTCTGCTATGGCCAGGGAGTGCAGTGGAGGATGGCCCAGGTGTTTGGGCCCTGCACCCCATGGGAGACCAGGAAAAGCACCTGGATCCTGGCTCCTGCCTTCGGATCAGCGCGGTGCGCCGGCTGCAGTGGCGGCCATTGGAGGGTGAACCAACGGCAAAAGGAAGACCTTTCTCTCTCTGTCTCTCTCTCTCACTGTCCACTCTGCCTGTCCAAAAAAAAAAAAAAAAAAAAAAAAAAAAAAAAAAAGAAGCAATGTCTTCCTCCAGGAAAAGTCAGAACTATCAAATGACCTGGAAGCTATGCACTGAGAAGGGTTGGAAAAAGTAAGACATTTCATGGAAGAGAGGATGAGAATACTTGTGCTGGCTGATAATTCTGATGACTTCTAAAGTGAGAGAGAATTATTTTGTCCATCCATTCTTTAATCAACTGCTGCAAAACATATTCACTTTTTCTAGGTTCTAGAATGTGGAAGTAAAGATGATACTTTCCCAGCTTCAAGATGTTTTGGGTCAATGAGGTTCATTCATCTCAAAAAAACTATAATAACAAGATATGCTGATTTCTTTAAAACCAAAATTAAAAGGTGAAAATATAACACTGATGATTTGGTTTGTTTTTCCTTTATACAGAAGAAACATTATATTCACACAAAATGTGCTATTTTTGTTAAAATGCTTGCACATAGAAACCTGAAATCTTCTCACTTATTTCATTATTCAGAAAACAAACATGTAAATTACACAAAAATAAGTTATGTAAGTATTACACAAAATATTGAAGTTTATGTAAAACACACTTATATAGAATATTATATAGAATAATGAAGTTGTATAAGTTCATTTTTAACATAAAGTACAAAAACATCAAACATCAGTTCATTTAAAAAGTTCTTATTTTAAATTGCAATATACACATTAATATATTCTTGGTGCTAAAGCCAATATTTTTAAATGCATTTGTCAATAAATCATGCTTTTCCAAGCACAATTTGTCTAAAGTACATGGGACAGCACGCTTGATATTTAATTGAGCAAAATCAAAAGTCTTTATATGTTTTGAGTATTATTAAAGTCTATTAAAATTTACTTTATAATGAAATCTTTATAAGATACTGATCTGACCTAAGTATTTTCAAAGTACTTCTTTGTCATACATCAAAAAACAGAGAGAATTGTTTAAACATTCATAAAAATGTTAAAAAAATTACAGGTAAAATAGAGAGATAAGAGAGAGAAGGAAAGATGGAGAAGGGGATGAAGAACGAAGGCAGGAGGCCAGGAAGAGAAGAGAGAGGAGGAGAGGAAAGGGAGGGATGGGGGAAGAAGGGGAGGAGCAGAAAGACTACGAATCACCACACTGTAATACAACAGGAAGGAAGTGAAGTCTAACATTTCCTGAGCATTTTCTGAAAGTCAAGCTCTACAATATAGACGTTCACCTAGAGCAGAGGTTCTATCTTTATCTATGTCAGAGGTAAGCATTTTCTGCAACAAGAGATGATACATATTGTAGGAAGGCAGGCCTCTCAGCGACCTAAGTACACAACTTTGCCATTGTAGTGGAAAGCAGCTATAAACAAATTGGGAACAACTGGGCATGGTTGTGTTATAATCAGTCTTACTAACGGACACCAAAATTTGAATTTCTTACATCACAAACCATTCTTCTTCTGATATTCTCAACCTTTTAATAATATAAAAGTCTATCTTAGTTGGCTGGATGTATCAAAACAGGCAGCAATAGCTATTTCTACTCTGAATCTACCTTTGAGATTGAAATATTTCTAAAATGTGTTGTGAGATAGAGTGAGGTTAGCCTTCCATAGTCTACTCACATGAAGCATTCAGAAACCTTACTAGAAGGGATTTATTTCAAGGAGGGGCAAAAAAAAAATTTTACAGACAAGCTCAGTCTAAGGGAAAAGGGAATTCCAATTTCCACATGATAGTTTTTCACATAACTTTGCCAGAGGGGGGACTTTCATGTATTTATGTCCAAATTCTTATTAATGACTTGAGTTTAAATGTGTTAAAAAGCTTTCTCTTCCTCTATGGATTTTAGTAGGGCATCAGAATAGAGACAGCATTGCCCCCATGGTTTAAAAGTATTACAGAGTAAGGCGACAAAAGCATTCTCCACTTGCCACCAAACATGTCTCAGCTTTGGCATTTTAGAAACTCTGTAATAGCTGAGACCTTGCTGTGGCCCAGGAAAGACAGCAAGGTTCAATGAATGGGATGCAGAACAAGGGAGGACATGACAGAATAGCAAACAGGAAACAAAAGGAAAGCTCCTGTTATAGCCTGAAATGGCAAAGGTGTCTAGGCTAGCAGACAAGCACACATGAGGACTCCACAGACAGCACAACTGCCCTGGAAGGTCAAGAAAGGCAGAGGTCACGTGTACTGACAGGTAAGCCACTAGACGCATTGACAGATAAGCCCCTAAAAGAGAGCAAGAAATCACAAGATACATCTATAGTATCAAAATAATCATTTTAATCTAAGCTTGGGAGTTCCTCCTTTAATTTAATATTTACCACAATCCTGTGAAGACAGTGCTTGTATTCCTTTTTTCAGCCCTAAGCCCTCCTTCATAGAAAGCAAACCAAAAGGAAATGATGCTAGCAGGTGTGAAGGGAATGTATCCTCTCACCATTGTCAGTTTTTTAGTTTAGTTTTGTTTTGCTTTGTTTCACAGCGGTTTTCATTATTGAACTCAGTCTATATTGATCCAAGGATATATCTACTCTTTGGGGATTTTATTTGTGTTATTTTGTTTTTATTTAGTTTCCTTGAGAAAGTAACAATATGAATATTTAAATAAACATTTGAAGTCTAATTATTATAGGAAAAAAACTAGTTTTAAGAATGTTCTCAACTGTTGTTGGTAGATTTCTGAATGTGAGCCATTCTAACTGGGGTGAGGTGAAACCTCATTGTGGTTTTGATTTGCATTTCCCTGATTGCTAGTGATCTTGAGCATTTTTCATGTGTATGTTGGGCATTTGGATTTCCTCTTTTGTAAAATGTCTATTGAGGTCCTTGGCCCATCTCTTAAGTGGGTTGTTTGTTTTGATGTTGTGGAGTTTCTTGATTTCTTTGTAGATTCTGGTTATCAACCCTGTATCAGTCAACTTCTGTATTGGTATTTTCAAGATGTGGGTTGATGACTGAGTCCTTACAATTCAGTCCTTATTATATCAATAGAAATGTATCTCTAAGCACATTAAAAATTGCATTTTATGATTAACATTTGTAACTGATTTCCATTGAGCCATCATCACTCCATATTAGCTAGCAGCCTAGAATGCAATATTGCCATCTTTGATGACATTCATGAACACAGCAAGAAACATTTCAGAAATTTTTTTTTTTTGACAGGCAGAGTGGACAGTGAGAGAGAGAGACAGAGAGAAAGGTCTTCCTTTTGCTGTTGGTTCACCCTCCAATGGCCGCCGCTGCAGCCGGCGCACCGCGCTGATCTGATGGCAGGAGCCAGGAGCCAGGTGCTTTTCCTGGTCTCCCATGGGGTGCAGGGCCCAAGCACTTGGGCCATCCTCCACTGCACTCCCTGGCCACAGCAGAGAGCTGGCCTGGAAGAGGGGCAACTGGGACAGAATCCGGCGCCCCAACCGGGACTAGAACCCGGTGTGCCGGCGCCGCTAGGCGGAGGATTAGCCTAGTAAGCCGCGGGGCCGGCCTTCAGAAATTTTTTTTAAATTATTGAAGTCAGGGAAAGGATTCAGAAATGTATCTTTGTTTCCCAATGCTGTGAGTATACATTGTTCTCAGTTCTACATAGTAGTTTTTAACTGATCCTTAGCTGCAGGCAGAGCTTTATAATAATTTTGTGGTAAGAAGTTCCCATTATGTGTGAGTCACTGATGAAAACATTCATTGCTCTACCACTTATAGCTAACTTCAGCGTTGTTGCTGTTGTTGTACCAATGACATCAGCGCCCATTGTACTTGATTCTTACGTTTCCATGCTTGCACTCAAATTTCTAGATTTGCACAAGGACAAAAAGAGAGGAAGAAAGAGGAAGGAAGGAAAAAAGGAAAAAAGGAGGGAGGGAGGGAGGAGGGAGGGACAGAAAGAAATGCTTAGATGATAAAATGATGTGGGCTTACATTTCAGGCAAATACCTTGTGCATATGAGGGAGACCATCTATGTTCACAGATTTTATCTGGTGCCCATTAAGATCATTTGGTATTTTCTGCCCACCAAGACCCACTGTGATACTCTCAAGCTCTGTGGATTTGTGGTTAACACACACAATCTTGGGATTACAAACCTCTTCATCCATAACAAATTTTCAATCAAAAAACTCACCTAACTTATTAAGTTGCATCTCCAGCTGACTTTGTATTCCATTTTCTTCCTGCATTCAGCTGGAAGCATTCACAAATAGCAAAATATAATACTTCCCATGTTATGTGTTGCCAGGCAATCAGGGCAGAAATAATTAACACAAGAAAGTGGACTGCCAGTATCCTGCTGAATGGCTCTGGAAAGAGTTCAAATATGACAAACATTCTTAGCTGTCCCTTCTGGGACACGTGCTCTGAAATAACAGTTTGAAAGGACAACTGCCAACTCCAGTTTCAAACAGTTTGACAGCACTACAGAATTTCATTCTAAAATCTGACTCAGTTTTTATTTAAAGGAGAATTCATCTTTGCAAGCTATGTCTTTCCGTGCCCATTCCTAAAAGAGTCCTTCCTGATCTCCTGCCACCTCTGTTCAAGTCCAACTGCCTAATGAAGCTAATCCTGAGCACTAGATCTTTCTATAAATGTAGAATTCACACTGAATTCATAAAGAGACCTGGGTCTGTGGAAAGCCCGAGTCAGGCTGGCTAAGGGGATCACAGATTTCTTTGTAATGCCCTGTCTCCCTTTCTATCTAATTCCATTTAAATAAAAAGCAAGTTGGAAAGGCAATCAATTCAGTAAATGCTTCCTCAACTAGAAGTACCCAACTTGTGAAGCAAAGTTATAGGCATCTAAGTACTTTATAAAAATAAATCATAGTTAAAGTTTTTGCAAATGAGGTCAGCATTTACTAAGTAATTGTAAGGCATAGAACCCCACATTAAATGCTGGACACAGTCCAAACTCTCAGGTAATCTTAATATGGTGAGAAAGGCAAAGATATAAACAGTGATTTCACTGAAATCCAGTAAATTCTAAAATCAAAATCTTAGTAGGATGGGGCAGGGTAGAGATTGGGAACTCCTGAACAATTTAGTTTCATAGATGCTAGTACTGGAAGGGGCAATGGCAACTATCAGGTACAACTCATTCTCTTTTTTTTTTCTTTTTTGACAGGCAGAGTTAGACAGTGAGAGAGAGACAGAGAAAGGTCTTCCTTCCATTGGTTTACCCCTCAAATGGCCGCTACGGCCGGCATGCCACAGCAGGTGCAACACGCTGATCCGAAGCCAGGAGCCAAGTGCTTCCTCCTGGTATCCATGCGGGTGCAGGGCTCAAACACTTGGGCCATCCTCCACTGCCTTCCTGGGCCACAGCAGAGAGCTGAACTGGAAGAGGAGCAGCCGGGACAGAATCTGGTGCCCGAACCAGGAATAGAACCCGTGGTGCCGGTGCCGCAGGTGGAGGATTAGCCTAGTGAGCCCGGCGCCGGCCTACAACTCATTCTTTTTTTTTTTTTTTTTTTTTTTTTTTGACAGGCAGAGTGGACAGTGAGAGAGAGAGACAGAAAGAAAGGTCTTCCTTTTGCCGTTGGTTCACCCTCCAATGGCCGCCGCAGACGGCGCGCTGCGGCCAGCGCACAGCGCTGATCCGAAGGCAGGAGCTAGGTGCTTCTCCTGGTCTCCCATGGGGTGCAGGACCCAAGCACTTGGGCCATCCTCCACTGTACTCCCTGGCCACAGCAGAGAGCTGGCCTGGAAGAGGGGCAACCGGGACAGAATCCGGCACCCCAACCGGGACTAGAACCCGGTGTGCCAGCGCCGCTAGGCGGAGGATTAGCCTGTTGAGCCACGGCGCCAGCCACAACTCATTCTTAATGCATAAAATGACCGAAGCATTGTCACAAACCTTCTGTTTAAATACTTTGAACTTAAAACATGAGGTTCAAGTTCTGTTTATGTTCATTCATCTATTCATCCAATATTTATTGGAATTCTATTGTTTGGGCTAGGCCTGGGATATGAAATAAGCAAGACAGTTGAAGTCCCTGACTTCATGGATAGAATTAGTTATGTAAAGGGAAAGAAAGTTATTTTGTCAATAATCCAAAAGTGTGTGCAGGATTATGCAAGAGGAGCTTTATGTCCTTAATTCTCCCTGAGAATTTGAGCTTGCACACTTACTTCTCATGACTTTAATTCCTCATTTGTGACATAAAGAAGTTGAGTTCATCTCTAAGGTCCCTTCCAACTCTAATGGTAGCATGATTTCCACAGTCAGAGAGCTAACTGCAGTTTGAAGAAGTCTTCTCTTTTTGAAATCACTGAGTTTCTCTAAAACTTGGAATAGTGGAAAGAATTTGTAGTTTTGGAGCCCAACAGACCTGGTTTAAAATTTCAACACCAGTCCTTACTAGAAGTATGAATTGGGGATATATTGCAATTTCTCTAAGCATTAGTTTTCCTTATTTCTAAAACGTAGGTCTGCCAAGGTGATTTCTTAAAAGATAATAACTGCCAGTTCATGTCCTGGCTGCCCTACAGCCAATCCAGTTCCCTGCTAATACACCTGGGAAAGCAGCAAAAGATGGCCCAAGTCCTTGGACTTCTGCCACCCACATAGGAGACCTGGAATAAGCTTGTGGCTCCTGGCTTCAGATCTTCCCAGCTCTGGCCATTGCAGCCATTTGGTAAGTGAACCAGCGATCAAAGACTTCTCTGTCTCTCGGTCTCTTTTTTTCTCTGTAACACCACCTTAAAAAAAAAAAAAAAAAAAAAAAAAGAGGGCCAGCACCACAGCTCACTTGGCTAATCCTCCGCCTGCGGCACCCGCACCCCGGGTTCTAGATCCAGTTGGGGCGCCTGATTCTGTCCCGGTTGCTCCTCTTCCAGTCCAGCTCTCTATTGTGGCCAGGAAGGCAGTTGAGGATGGCCTAAGTGCTTGGGCCCTGCACCCGCTTGGGAGACCAGGAGGAAGCACCTGGCTCCTGGCTTCAGATAGGCGCAGCGCGCCAGCCACAGCGCACTGGCCATAGCAGCCATTTGGGGAGTGAACCAACAGAAGGAAGACCTTTCTCTGCCTAACTCTGCCTGTCAAAAAAAGATATCTCTCTTTCTTTCTCTCTTTCTCTCTCGCTCTCTCTCTCATTCTGCATTTCAAATAAATAAATAAATCTTCAAAACATATTATCAGTTCATAAAGAACAAACCAAGTGAAAATAGTATTTTACTTTTTCCCTCATTGTTACCAGCACAAATTTCAAAAGTCCACAAACTCTAAAGATTTTATCGTTTCCTTTTTAAAATGGATCAAAAATAAATTGAAGTCTATATTTCTAATAGAACTTAAATGGTTGTAATACCTTTACAATTGTTTATGATTATCAATATTTCTCTAAATGTGAATCGACTCACTTAATCCCTCCAAATTATCAATTTGTTTAAAAGAAATGAAATTCAAATGTCTTTGCATGATATTGAAGGACTTTTGTGATCTGACCTTGGTTTACCATTCAACTTGTATAGTCCCAGTACAACAGTCACAACAACTTGTCCTCATGCCTTAGTTCATGCTGTTTCCTCAACCTGATGTACTTTTCACTGTATTTTCTCCAAATAAAATATAAGCTACACTTCTAATTATGACTTAAAGAATATTCTATTCATGAAACTTGTCTTGATTCCATAAGAAATCAGTACTCACTTTTTTTGCCTTTGCTATATCATGTAAGTAATTTATAATCATCTCTAATCAACCAAATGTATGTATGTGTTTCCATGACAGACTTTTATATTCTAAATTGTTATCAAGACATCTTCTGTATGTCAAGTCTTCAATAAATGCTTATTACATTAAAATAAATGGAAACAAAAAAATGGAAACGATATACAAAAACATTAGCATAGAGTAGTGACTGGTAAATAAGTACAAAATACAACTAGCTATCCACATCTGTATATTTTCTGCTTGCCCCAAATCAATTAATCAATCAACCTATCCAACCTTTCTCTCCCTGTTTTTCACTTACTGGGGTCTGATATTAGTTGAATTTATTGAATCAATTACTAAATGTCTAGTTATTTCCCATGATTTATAATGTTAGAAGATGAGGATACACCAGAAATCAAGATAGTCACTTTATGCCTATACCATAAATGTCCAACTATCCTCTGTCAATCTACTTTCTTACAGAAAGCCCTTTGACCTTTGCCATTTTCAAAGGTGCCCACCAATATTTATCTGTATTCCTTCAGCAAATTGATTCCTTCTTTATGCAGTCACAAGTAAACCTTAGCTGGATTTTCAACCACATAACTTAAACAGAATATATTTGAAAAATGTTCCCACTCAAAACTTCTATCTCTTGAATATGTCTTTTTCTGATTGTTGGGAACTAAAACAGCCTTGCCTCCCAGAGAAACCAAAACCAAAATTCTAAGTACTTCCAGTTTTCAAGTCTGTACAGAGGCTCACATCTCTCCTTTAATATCTACCTCTTCAGTTTCTTTGTACGAAGTTCCATTGTCTTAACAAATAGACAAAATTACTGGGGTCACCCTCATCTTTCACAATTCAGGTATTTTCATTTATGACATTTCTTGAAAGATTTGGAGTGAAAATAATTTTCCTCCTGGTTCCTTTCAATCTATATAAAGTATTGAATGTTTTTTTTAATCTGAAATTTAATTATTAGGTGTCCTGTTTTCCAAAATAGCTGAAATGATAGATCTATTTCCCTCAAATTTCTTCCTAGGTTTCTGAAATCAGTTCATCATTTCCATCTAATGACATGCTTTTGTTTTTAAAAATAACTATGCTGGGTATGTTGGTTAGATTTTGAGTCATTTTCTTTGGGCAATATTGTTTCCACTCCTTGTAGATTAACAGAGTTGCTTTCGCATGCCCCTGTGGACCAGACAATCAGTGAATTGCACTGGTCAATGAGCTCTGATGAAGTGTGATCAGTAAATTCTCTTATCACCATGGTAACTAGTATACTCCTTAGATGGTGCCCTGTCTTGGTACCTTGGGGAGAGAACTTGATAACACATCACTGTGATCTCCTTCTACATTAACCTCGTTGTTTGATTCACCATCTTCGGGGATATTGTTGTTCAACCAATTACAAATCAATAAAAATGTCAAAATCTATAATTTTGCATCTTATCTGTTGTGGTATCCTAAGAAATTTGACAACTGCTTGAATGAAGTCAATATAGGTGATGTCTAAATTTATTATTTTAATGATTCTTTATGAAACTAAAGGAAATGATTTCACTGAATTGTCCAGTCTAGATCTCAGTGTTTTGTTTTTCCTAAGAGCTCACAAAACATTGGTTTAATTTATATTGGAGTTTTCTGTTTCTGGTTTAATCTTGACATAAGACAGGCTCTCCTTGATTTGATTTAAAGCTTTTCTTTCCTTAATTTTCCCTGAAATAATCAATACAGTTAACCCATTTTCTAATTTTATATAGAAGCTGATTTTCCACATCACGTTCCATGTCAGTGAATATCTTGGTGTGATATGGCCCAATTAAATTTCTACTGAAACAATGTTAGCTATAGAATTGTGCATCCCAAGCTTTTAGGACTATAATCATTTGCAAATGCATGTAGAAGGTTAGTTGTAGGCTATTTGCTGGTATATAATAGAGAACATGACTTGGCTTTTAATTAACTAAGCCAAAAAGTTCTGTGCATCCAAACCATAGTTTCTCAGTGATTAGCAACTTCCGAAAATCATATCTGTCTCTTTGAGACAGTGGCCTTATCCACCTCTTTCTTAAAGGCAAATCTCTGCCAGATGACAAGCACCCCACAGTCTTTAGAGTTCACACTCTGAATGCACAATAATGTAGGATGTGTTATACCTAGCCAAGACTAATGGCTTATCTACTACAAACCATAGATGGGCATTGGCAGGTTTTCAGCTTTCCACTCAATATTTTCGCAATGTAAAGCAGACTCTCAGCATCACTTGAGTGTACTTTTTGCAGTTTACTTTATCATTGTACAGTGCCACGTGTTTTCACATCACAGCCAAGCAAAGTGAATAATGGAACTTTTACATCATTATTAACCACAAGAAAAACTCAAATATTCTGGGAATTTAACTGCATATGAGTGGATCCACGGGAGATTACATTGTCACCATCAAATGGGATGGTTCATAATCCCAAATTTAATCGAAATCACAGTTCTTTCTGAGTCTGATAGTAGTTAATGAATGCATATGACATCAGTCCTCTTGTCTCTTCTCTGTGGCAACTCCTGCTTTAAGGAGACACCTTGCCAATGACAAAATCTCTGGATAGAGAGGTGGGGGTGCACCCCTCTGATCTGTACATCTCTCTAGTCCCCAAGGATCTAAAATTTTTGCCCCAAAACAACACTTTAAACATTTTTATTGCGCTCACGCATATCACTGCACTTCAGGCAGCAGTCTCAGCCAAGAATATCATTAGACACTATCTCATTTCACGTTCCAACAGGACATCAGCTTTAGCAGAAAGAGAGGACAGAAAAGATAGTGAAAGAGAAACAAGTCCACCTACTCATCCTTTTTTTTCCTCCCAGGCAAGCGCTCCCTTCCAAAAATAGCTAAGGTATAGTGTTGCTTGTGTCTGCACCAGAGACAAGGGTCACAGCTGGCACTGTTACACAAACATCTCTTTCACTGAATCACTGTTTAGTGAAGGTCTGTTTCCTTACCCCTAATGAGTCCTGGCTTTAGAATTGCAGGAACTCATCCAGCAGAAGAGAAGACTGCATTCATGTGTCATTTGCCCATCAGTGAATCACCTTCAATAGAGTCTAAATTCCATAATTTCATATGATGGATACTTGAGTATTTCATGAGTGGGCTGTAAAAATCAGGCTGCAATTTGGAAACATTGTTAAGGACCCTGCAAATGGCTGTTGTGTTACTAAGCTCACATTTGTATACTTTAAAGCAATCTCATTTACAAAGAACCGCATATGTAGGATAAAGTGATAACTGGCAAAATGCTGAATATTGTGGCTTTAATTATTCAGGATTACTTTAGATATCTGAATAGTGTATTTTCTAGAATTGGGTTGTAGGAATGTTTATGAAATATACCTTAGTGAAGCAAAGTAATTTTTCTCACCATCAAAGCAGCTCTTAGCATTGACGCCCTTATTTTCTGAACAAAGGATCAACAGCCATATCCTGCAATGCTTTAAGACATGTTTATTTTAAGGTGGATTTCTTTGTTCTCTGATCACTACTTGAATCAAGGATAGCCAAGCCAACTGGCAACCAAGTAAGTACCACAAATGAAAGAAAGCAAGTAGGAGGAGAAAACACTATTACAACTCAGATGGAGTCCAGTCCACTCCTACCCTTTCAGACTGTGATAGAAAAATGATTAAATAGAACATAGAAGTCCACAGAATATACACCTAGAAGTAGCACCTTAGGTCTGTTTCTAGCCTACTGGGTGCCTTATATATCACAGAGACCCTAGGCCAAGCTCTGTCATATTGCTTTCACTTCTAACTTCATGTTAATTAATTTGTGTCTTCTTCCAAACCAAATATACTCACTAAGTAATAACTTAGATTCATATATCTGTGAAGCAGAAATCATATTTTATTCCTATTTTCATAAGAATATTTGGGTAAAATGTGTTAAAAAGTAGTAATGAAGTAGAATACAGTTACTCTTTAACTCAGAGTCATTCATTGTTTGAAACTGAAATATGAACTCCTTCATTTTGTGTCTACATAAAAAATCTAATCATTGATAAAGTCAGATGTCTACCTTGTCCAGAAAATTTAAATAAAACTACAGATAAAGCAGTCTGCAACCAAGTCTAGTTTTCAGCTGTTTAATGGAAACTTCAGCAGTCCTTTAAGAGAGTAATAGCTAGTAAATGGCTGCCTTCCAAATATTTTTTAAAAGCTGAGAAAGGTGAGGACTGTGTTAATGTACTTTCTAATTTGCACATTTCACAGATTTTTAAACTAGTTTTGTAGATTTTGCATGTTTTGATAAATACAAAGAAGGGATATACTCTGTACCTCAGGAATACACATATGCATGGATTTCAAAATTTTTTGCATGAAAATGAACTTATCTTTAAATTCTATTTCCCAAGAACTTTTTGAAACTCTCACATAGTTATTTGGTTTCACAAATAATGTAAGATTATGATACTGCTTTTCTATCTCAAAGTTAAGCCTCTTAGAAAACAGTTACGAATAATGAAATGGTTCAGATGGCAGGATGAATTTTCAAGAAATAAGTGAATCTACCATAAATATTCATAATCATGTTAGCTTCACTTTTTAAACAATTTCTAAGATGTTAGCTTGCTACAGTGTAACTGCTGGTCACATCAGAAGCACAAAGGTTAGGCTATGCTTCCTTCATTAATGATTTGGCTCAATGCACACATCAGTCTAATGTATTTTATGAGTGAGGGAAATGATATTGGTTTGAGAGGTCTCATGTAACAGTCATATCCTGTCCAAATATAATTTTGAAAACAATCAGAGCCATTATGGCTCATACAGAAAGAAAGATAAAGACAGATAGCTGTATATGGGTTTTTAATAAGTAATTCACCCTGGGTCTTGAAACATCAGATTGCCAAGTAATGTTATTAATGTATAAGCATGTTGGTAAAATCATGTATTCTTTCCATTGGCTGCCTTTAGATATGTTTCCAATGCAAATATTGTGTAAATGTATTGAATCCAAGTTATGCAAATCAAGAATGTAATTCATCTTTCAAGAATTTCACTTGATTATTTCATATGCCAAGGAGCATTTTTCTGGCAACAGTCTACTGACTATTTATATCTAACATTTTCCACTGGTAAAATTATGCATCTTTTGCTGAATAGTGGATATTTATTGTTTAATATATTGATCAACTCTCAGTCTTTGAAGTTAGTGTCTCTTGAAACTTCTTATTTGAATCTTCCATAATGAAAATGCATGGTAAGAGATTATTGGTATTATTGAATTTTTTCTTAAAAGAAGTATGTGTGTATTCTCAAATGAGAATCTAAAGACTTAAAAATAAAACAACTTACATCCAGAATTCTTGGCCATCAATCATGTTGTTGGAGCAGATTTCAAAAGACACTTTCCTTCTTCCATGTGTCCTGCTCTCCTTACATCATGTTTGCTAAGATACAGAAGATACAGTGAGTCTCTGGGATACAGCATGTCCTTATCTTAACAACTAAGTCCTTATTTGGAACCTTAAGTGCTCACATGTAGCACTTTTTTGACATCTACTTTGACCCTCATCTTTAAACGCAGAACTACATAGGTGAATTTCTACCCTGTGCAAAATGTTTATCTTCTTCATGAAATTGCCAGCATCTCTGATGACTTCAGTCACTCTTACCTTTGCTACTTTTTCTTGACCCTACCTCTAACTTCATATGGCTTTTTGCAAACATCTGGAAACCACAATAAGCTCACATTTATTGAGCATATATTAAGTACTAGGTACTGGCCTAGGGACTTGATGCTATAATTTCACTGAAAAGTTACAATTAGCTTTCTTAGACTGTTGTATAATTATCTCCATTTTACAGAAGAGGATACTGAGGCACTGAAGGTACAGTCCTACAATTAGTGAATGGTACAGTCATGATTTGAAGGCTTGATGCCAGGAGTATCATCTTTAGCCATTTAATATGATTGTATTCATTATATTCAGCAATGGCAAGGCCAGGCAAAAGCCAGGTGCCAGGAAATTTATCCAGGTCTCCCACATGGGTGGTCGGGGCCCACATACTTGGGAAATCTTCCACTGCTTTCCCAGGTATAGTAGCAGGTAGCTGAACCAGAAGCAGGCACTCCCATTCAGGATGCCTGTGCTGTTGCTGCTTAGTTTGCTATGCCACAATCCCACCTCCAGTCTCTGTTTTCTTTTTCTTTTTTTTTTTTTTTTTACAGAAATCTGTGACCTATTGTTTCTCCCTATTAATGGTAGTTCTACTCCTTTACAAAATGATCACATTTCACACGTTGACAATTGGATATCCTAGAATCCTCTGCCCAACATCTTTTATAGACCACACTTTTGTCAAAAACAAAAGAAAAGATTATATGTTATTTTCTAGTTCATAGTCCTTTAAATCTTTAATGACTGCTTTCATGGGCCTTAGAGTTTTCAGGATAAACATTGTCTTTCTTCAACTACGTTTATTTTGGGGTCTGTCTATTCAATGTATTCTTCAGTTATCTTCTATTACTGAGCTTTTAATGACTTGCTGTATTTGGAAGCCCTAAAGTTCTTCCACACTGAGTATACTGACTACTGACCACCAAATTTAAGTACACATTTTCTCATTTGATTTGTTCCTGATTGCAGTCTAATCTAAAAATGATTATTATATTGAGAAAAATTAAGGATTTTTCTAATGCTACTGGTATATTGTTGTGGAATATCAACCCTGGTGGTAGATACTTGAGTATTACTGTTTAATCATTTAGTTACAGGGATAAATTATGATGATGATGATGATGATGATGATGGAGGTAGATGATAGGATAGATGACAGATAAATATGCATTTAAAAAGCACATTTACATACATTTGTGAAGTTCATTGCAGGATGTGAAATGGGTTTTCTATGCAAAGATATTTTTAACACACATGTGTCGAGTTCAGGAATCTGGGTAGTTGTACTAACTCTGGCCACCTTATTAACTGAAATTGTTTCCTAGTATTTGAAACCACTATCTTTTCCTTTATTCTTGGTATCACCTATTCTGTCTCTTTATTCACCTCTATTCTCTTCTTCACTTAGTTTCTCTTTAAATAGCATGTAAATTTCATTCCCTGTATTTTCCCCATGATTAATTTCCAGCTTACTCTATGCACCTACTATTAGTTGGTTGTAAATTCTGAAATCCATCATTATAAATTCATTATTTTGGATTTCAAAAGCTTTTTATTCTCAACTGTACTTTACTGAAATGAAAATTTTTTAAGGGAGAGGAAAGTCTTTAAAATTGTATCATCTGTATAAAATAACAATATGATCACAGAGTACAAGAAGGGAAAGCCAAAAATGGCAGGATTCACACCTCCACCTAGGACTCTATTGTTATCAAAGCACAAACAACCAACCAAAACAAGTCTAAATGATTATCTTTTTCCAGCTGCATATGCATTGGGCACTGGTGAAAATTAGGATAGAATAGACCCAAAAGAGATCTGTATCTCTTGATTCCTTACAAAGGAACATAATTATTAAAGTTCTGGGAGGAATCAATGAACTCCAAAGATAGGGCCAGAAATAGGTCTTAATGGCTTGACAACAACATGGATCTAGTTGAGGCTGGGAGGCATAAGCAAACAGGAACAACATTAAAACTATCAGTGAAATTTAATTTTCCACTTAGGAAAAGAATGAGCACATAAATTGTATATTTTACAGGCACATACATAAGATGAGGTTAAAGCTTTCAATAATTTCCCATGAAACATTGAGTTAAAGATAACCATAAACATTGTAAAATATACCAAAATCTCAAAGGTGAGGTTTTATAATGAAAAAGAGTCCTGTACATATAAAGCCTTCGTGCACTGCATGCTGTCATCTGTTTGACTCTTTTGCTTATTTGTTTCAACAGTGCTGTTGGTAGTGGATTGCATAATGATTCAACAGAGGAAAAAATACCTGCCCTTCCCCAAACGTGTAATTAGTTATAGTAAATATGCCCTTGCAAATAAAATTTTAATTTGATCACAGCCTACAGAGAATTTCCAACTTTGCAAGCTTCATGGGGATGGATAGTGGAAATACAGAAACTAAGAAAAGTTATTAGTGTTTTTATTTTAATTCAATAATGAATGAAAATAAATGGCAGAGAAAATTAGCATGCTACAAACCTCATTCACATGTTTGTTTATCCACTTATTCAGTCAATAACAATTTATTGATTGCCTACGTTATGCCAAGCACTATACACACATGTTCATATTACAAAACACAAACATTACCAAAATGGTGAAATATTTGCTTTTTGGAATGTGTAGCTCAAAGATCAGCTTCTCTGGAAAGCCTCACTGTCCCAAGCAGAGAGCTTTCTTCTACAGCCCAGGGATCTCTGTCTATATCCTCATTAGGATGCTTCTCATTGTTCTGTGATTAATCATAACTCTATGCACTAAGTAGTCCTTCAGTAGATAGTTACTCAAGTCCTTAGAAGTTTCTAAGGAATATTGATGTAAAATAATAAACTTTGATTTTACATATTATATATTATTTATATATATATTATATACTATATATGTTTATATATATATATATAGTTAACCTCTTAGAGAAAGCTCATTTTTACCTATGTGTGCCTTGTAGATGTCCTTCTGCCATATATATGTATTCTGTAAGAGATGAGTTTTCATAAGAATAGAGAAAGAAAAGACACATGGAGTTTAAGTGGCAAATCACTGAAAGAGGTGGGGAATAGTACTGGAAAGAAGAGAATACAAAGACCTAATTTAACTTTCTCAAAGATATTGCCTTCATTATGGAAATGGTAATAATAGACATATATGACTAGGAAAGAACTGGAAAAACTGCAAGAATGCCCACAGCAATTTCATCAAAGGATTCAAGGTGTCCACAGAAAGCAAAATTGCTATCTGCAAATACCCAATGTGAAACCTGTCCTGTAGAGCCAGGTCAACCATAGCTGACTCTTCAGTCATGAACTTATTCTGTTCTTTATGTTTTATTGGTTTAAATTTTCATAAAATATAACCTCCCATTACAGAATGTTACATTTTTCGACACTAATTTTCTGAATCTGTCTTTATATTGCAAGTACACTTCTATTGCTATAACAACAGACTTACAAAGCAAAAAATTAACTTGGTTTCATAACTAAATTATATTTTCTAACAAAGAAATGTTTCTTTTGGGTTGCATAAATAATTCTGGAACTTTTCAAAGGATTGTAAATGCCTTCAATTATTGATTTTAGTATGTAGTGCTATATGTACAAGTATAATGACAAACAGTGAAATAAAAAGATTCTATATCTATGACTCTGAAATATCATCAGGACTTTACTCATTCCACAGGCAAAGTGGAATGCCTATCTTATAATTGCTTACAGAAGTTTATCATGGAAGCCATAGACCTATGAAACAACAGACTTGAATCCAACACATTATGAATTCCCATAGAAACAGCTTCTTGCATTCAGCTAATGCTTCCTTCTTGCATAATTCTTTGCTTGTTTTCCCCCAAACCAGTTAATTCCTTCCCCATATCACTGAACAATTTCTGTGTCTGTTTCTGTCTGTCTCTCTTTGGTACACAAGAAACACAAACACACTATCACTCTTACACACACACATTCACAAAGGTTTATTAAGAGTTTGACATCTTGTCATGAACAAATGAAATACTCTTGGTTCATCAGAAGGAAGAGCAAAAAGAAGTTATTGATTATACCCTTGGATACATAACACTAACAGTTACTCCAGTGGAGGACAAACATTAGTATTATATTTATAATATCAGATGGTTTACATGGTGATTCACCTGCCTAGACTACTAATTATGGAACCTTTATAATGGGAAGCTACCATTAAAATCATCAAACTCATACTTCTTACTTAAAGATGGAAGAGCTGAGGCCCATGAAGGTCATAGAGCATGACTAAGGTGATAACATTCAGTTTTATACAGTAGAGAGATTTAGACCTTGACAGATTCCTTTAGCATAGGATTAATGCCATACCCTGAGTCATCTCCTATGAATGAGTCAGACCAGGGAGGACTAATTTTTTTTTTTTTGGAATTCTCAGTACTACTAAAATTTTTCTTTGAATAAGGTTAATGTGAGGTAGTCTTCAAATAAGTACATGGGAGATGCATATTATGATAACATTATGCAAGAATTTCAAACGTTTTGCACCTAAATAAACTTTCCTTTTAATTCAGTTTTTCCAAAAACCATGTGAAGTCCTCATTAACTTTCAAATTGTGGTTCCTGGAAAAGGAAACACCAAAATCAGTGATGTTACCATTAATGTGTACTAAGTTCTACTCAGTTTAATCTGGTTTTGTATTTATGGAAATTTGTGGAAAACTGCAGGAAGAATTAGCAGTTTGGCTATCTCATCAACACATCTTAAAGAAACTGTATAGGAAACAGATCATTGGGAGTTCATAGTTGTAGACACTGCACGGTCTTTAATGCTAGAAGAGTTGTTGTTGTAATTTCTTTACTTTTCTTTTTTTTTTTTAGGTAAAAGTTTGCTTTTATTTCCTAAAACTATTCAGAGGTCGCCAATTACTATTTCTCCTGCTCATGTGGTCTTTTTTTTTTAACTTTTATTTAATGAATATAAATTTCCAAAATACAACTTATGGATTACAATGGCTTCCCCCCCCCATAACGTCCCTCCAACCCTCAACCATCCCCTTTCCCACTCCCTCTCCCCTTCCATTCACATCAAGATTCATTTTTGATTCTCTTTATATACAGAAGATCAGTTTAGCATGCATTAAGTAAAGATTTCAACAGTTTGCTCCCACACAAAAACATAAAGTGAAAAATACTGTTTGAGTACTAGTTATAGCATTAAATCTCAATGTACAGCACATTAAGGACAGAGATCCTACATGAGGAGTGAGTGCACAGTGACTCCTGTTGTTGACTTAACAAATTGACACTCTTGTTTATGGCCTCAGTAATCACCCTAGGCTCTTGTCATGAGCTGCCAAAGCTATGGAAGCCCCCTGAGTTCACCGACTCTGATCATATTTAGACAAGCCCATGGTCAAAGTGGAAGTTCTCTCCTCCTTTCAGAGAAAGGTACCTCCTTCTTTGATGGCCCGTTCTTTCCACTGGGATCTTACTTGCAAATTAACACACAATTATTCTTAGGTGTTTAAATTTTAACTGAAAAGTGATCCCTGTTAGTGATCCCAGTGATCAATTTCTGTTCACAATTGATCATAATGATAGGACTAAGAACCAAAGTGATCAAATAAAAAAGAATAGTGTCTGCAAATACTAGCTGATAGAATAAAAAAGGGAGAGAACGATCCAACATGGGAAGTGAGATACACAGCAGACCCATAGAATGGCAGATGTCCTAAACAGCACTCTGGCCTCAGAATCAGCCCTTAAGGCATGCAGATCTGGCTGAAAAGCCCATGAGAGTATTTCAGGCATGGAAAGCCAAGACACTCTGGAAGAAAAAAAAAAAAAAACCTAAATGAAAAAAAAAATTTCTTTACTTTTCAAAAGTGTTATTGTCACAAACGCAGTATTGGAAGAGTAGGTAATTTTTCCCATCTTGAGTAAAGGAAAGGAGATGCAAATATTCCAAGCATAGTATTATTTGTAAAGGAAATGAAACAAAAAATCAATTGAATAACATACATTCCAGCGCTGCTTATTCTGGATAAACAAAAAAATGAAATGTCTTACCAATATGTATAATAAAAATACTATAAAACCTACAAATAACTAGACAGGATCTCAGGTCCAGAAGAAAGTGCATAGCCTTAAAGCAAACAGATGTTTCAGAACCCTGGACAGCTATCCAGTTGCCCTTGCCAAGGCAGAACTCTACCTCTCTGCAACCCTTCCTCTACTCCCTCACAATTGTTGTCCTACTAACTAAATAAATACTTAGCCGTTTGGTATCCATTAGGATTGCTGTAGATGATGACTTGGTGGCTCCAGCAGAGCAAACACCAACTCTATGTTAATTTTAAAGACATTCTGGACAGAATGGTTTTTGATCATGTGAACATTTATATAATATCTTATTTTCTTTTCCATATTATTTTAAAAGACAGAATAAAGAAGAAAAATGCAGATTAACTAAATTTCTCAAGAATGAAACTTTAACACCAAAGAAAAGTATTTGTAGGTGCGACATTTTGCTCTTCTAAGACAAAGAGAACTCCTAGTTGAAGTAACCAAATAGTTTCTTATGTGTATATCTATTGTGCAAGGTCTTTGCATAGAAGCATATCAGAACAAATAGCATTGAACACTCAACTAAAAGGGGAAAATATCCAAATTCATATGTGTAAAATGCACAGTAGAAGCCATATTTAGAAAAACTTTTCAGAACCGCATGAGAAACCACATCAGTTGGCCACCTGGTTTTGCTGATACAGATTACATTCATGACAGAGACTGAACCTTGTAAGAAGTGGGAGATTTCAGTAATATGAAGTAACATCCACAAATCTGTGTAAAATGAAGCAGTTAATGTCAGGCTGGCAGCATCACTTTTTTATACATTTTAAAAATAATGCCTTATATATTTAAGTAACAAATACTGGATATGAATGAATCTATAAACAAAGAACTTCAATCACAATAGGATTGTTCTTTCAGTTAATCTGTCCTTTATTTGCATTTCTGACTGTGCCAGAAAAAAAATGTCACTGGGTATAAGCTTTGTAAATAGAGAAATTACTATCTTAAAATAATATGAAGTCTGAATATTGTAAAAATATTTCTTTGGTTAACTTCATCAAATATATTATTTCAATCTAATAATACTGAGTATGCATTTATTCCTGCTAATTAAAATTTTTAATCCATGTTTGAGTAAAAAGCAGTATTATTTCTTTGCATTACATTAATTAAATTTTTGGAGATTTGGCAACCTGTTTATAATAATTAAGGGGAGAAAAAGCTTAGGAGGCTGAGGGGTCTCTATGAGTTTTGGTGTTTCACATTAAATTAGTGGGACTATCATTAGCCCTTTGCCCCAACCTACATCTAACATCTTTACAATTACACAATCTACCCAAAACTGGAACAAGTTAGTCCACCTGGAGGAAACCTGCAGCATTCACTCCAGCCTGGCAATGTCTCCACCAGCACCGCAGCTGCACATCAGTCTGAGAATTCCTGGAAACTTTTGGGAAGATAGACCAGTTTTTAGTACCAGCTTTATCATAACTCACTTTGCAATTTGCCTTCTTTACAAGAAAGCCTTAAATGATGATTGATTTCCATCCATGGGGATGTTCTTTTTGAGAAAAATAAGGAGATATTTTAATAGTTCTAGAAGTGTAGTCTTAACACAAAGTCCCACAGAATTAAATAAGAAATAGTTTAATGTAAGTAGATGTGAGTTTCTTCATCCAGCCATGATATGTGACACAGAGATGAACTGTAGCAACTTTGTATTACCTTAGCACTGTCCTATTTTGGACAGGAGAACTGGTGGATTTCTTTCAAGCAAGAGATGAGTGAGAGGTTAGAACAAGGGGGAAAAAATCATGTCCCCTACGCAATGTACATTATTTTCTTTCTTGTATGCTCCATGTGGGAAATGATAGCCATAGTTTATACCTAAACCTCTGTGTATAAATGTTATCTTTTTTCTATTTGATAAGGTTTGCCAACAAATGCATAATGGGACAGCTTTGAAACCATTTTGCAGAGGGGAAAAGCAGCAAAAGTGAGGCTCAGTGTACTGATCATAACTGTTGAAGGACCAGAACCCTAACTTCGACTCAGTGTGAGAGATGTGCATTGTGTACATTCACTCACATACAATCTGCCATGTACTCTGAAACTCAAGGTAATGTGGTCAACAACAGAGACTGTTTAACTGCATTTATATTTTTATAAGAAACACTGAGTAAATATTCAGTTTGCACAGTTGTAACAATTAAAAAAATAATAATTTAGTGCTGGGACCTCCCAGACCTGCCAGCATGTGAATAGCACAGCAGTAAACACAGATTTATTTTAGGAGAGTTGGCATATGGTGCTACTGAGAACAAATATGTAAGTTTGATTTTTCATCTGGGTCACTGATGAAACTCAAGGAAAAGACGTATTCTAGATCTGCATGCCAATATCAGTCAGTCAGTTCAAAGATGCATGACCACAAAGGAATTCAGGTGAAAGAATACTGTTGCCTTGGTGGGAAAATGAACAGAAGTTAGCCATTTACACAGAAAATTTCTAATTGGAAATTTGTAGCATAAGTTCTTTTCAAAATTCCCTTTTGTTTTCTCTTAGAAGTTTACTGATCACTTTGGTCAGCAGGTGTTAGAAGAATACCATTGTGTGGATTTAAATGCACTGGATTCTTTTTCTCAATGAACAAGTGTCATAATTCCAAAGTTTTGCAACTTGTCCTCAATATCACATTTTGTGTGTTTCTGAATATCTGTGCTTATGTCTGAGAGTATTATACATAAAAATATATCTAACTATGCAAAATTAATGGCAGAATATCTGGAAAGCAGAAATTGTTACTAATTATTGACCTAATGCAAATCTTTGTTTCTCAGGTGAGTTGTGAAAATTCACTTATTTCATATCTTTCAATTATTTTATTCATATTCTTGCTGTGCACCATACTTAATCATATACCTCTTATAAGTGTCCTACCATGAGCAAGGAAGAATTCTTCCCAGAAGTAATCACAAGGACTGAAGTGATATTTTTGTTTTTGATGTATAGAAAGTCAGAAAAATAGAATTCTTGGCATAGAGATTATAGGCCTTCTGTAACTGCCCAGGTTTTTGACTCATTCACTATCCGAGAGGAAACCTCTTTTTAAGTCTAGTAATTCTTACAATCTTACATATATAACTCTTCCTGCTGTAGGACTCAAGGGTAATCTCCATTCTTTTCATACCTACCACACATAAACATGCATGGTTTTTGCTCTCTAGAGTTAGAAACCAGTTTCTAAGATTCTGAGCATCTTCTGACTATGTCACTGTGATTTGTGGAAATTTCTGCTCAACTTAACTGTACCTGCAGGAAAACCTCCCTTTGTAACTGATTTCCTTGACATCACAATCAAAGGTCTAAATCCTCTATGCTTTGGGAATGACTGAGCTATCCAGAGAAAATGCCACATACTTTTTTTTACAAAATCACCCTGGACTAATGAACTGGTAGTATCAAGTGGAACCAAATAAAAATGAATCAAAGTCCTTTTCAGTGCCTACTACATTGCACCGTAGTCTCACAGCGTTTTGTGCAGCTCTTTAATATCTAGAGTTGCCTAATACTAATTCATGACTTTATCTTTCAGCTCTGCTTTTGAAATATTCACATATTTTTTCTGAGCAAAGAACAACTATCTTCCCCAAAATAAGAATAGAAATGTTGCTTTTAGTAGTAAATAAGTTTGCTTATTCATGAGAGCTATATCTTCTTTTAAAGCATCTCAGTAACATTCCCCAGTTTCTGTTTTAGAATAATGTTTGTTTTCCCCCTTTGCCACCTCAGTACCATGGCTTTATGACACAACAGGGCATGCTTGGTTTGTGTGTTAATATCACAGTTTGAATGCAGTAAGCCATGAATTCAAAGGAGAGAAACTACAAAGGATCAAAAAGTCTATTACTGGTTGAATAAAGCACATCCTGAAGTGGTAATTCAAGTTTTATTTTGTCACTTTATTAATGATACTCATTATGTTATAGGGTATTATATTACCTAAAAGGAATCATATGCCTCCAACTGTATATGGATAATGCTGTAATTCCATCAAGGCTCTCCAGTAATGCTGCAAACTACCTGAGAAAAGCTTGAATAGCTTGTTTATTAGCACCAGAACCCAGAATGGAATAATAGCTCTGATTTTATATACATTGGGGATACATTAAATACTACAACATGTATTTATATGAGTCAGGTATGCTAAATGAACACAATTAAAGTGAAATTGTGCAATGAAATGATCAATCATCACCTTATAGAAAATTACCCTACATCTCTTTGGAGCCCAAAATCCCTTCCTATTTCTGCCCATCAGGGAATCAGGAATGCCAGAAAGTAAAGAGAAATTAATGTATACTGCCCAAATGAAAGGAGAAGAATTTCTTCCCCAAGCCAGCAATCAAAATGGCTACTGGAGCTTATAATTTTCTAGGCTGCATGGAGAAAACTACTGGGAATGTGCTGTGTCTCCACATGTTCACAAAGATGCTAGTTGTAGAGAGCAGGCACTGCATAACTTCACTCCATTCTGGGGACTATGGACACTAACACTTTTCCCATCAGAATCTGGGATGGGTTTCCTGAGCTGAAAAATGAATCAAAAGTTACATTTGTAAGGCTTGGGGAATACAACAAAGTGTTCTTTTAGAGTTCTCACAGTCTGCACTAAGACATGAAAAATCATGGACATACAAGATAACATTCATTGAACATATACTATGCCCCACGCTGGGTTAAGTGTTTTATAGGAATCACCTGATTTAATCCTGTGAGCTTAGGAATAGGCACCATATTAATGCCAAATGCCAGAAGAAACTACAATTGGCAGTGAAAGAGTAGCCAGACTAAGAGTCCAATACCCATAAGTATCAGAGTCTGGTGTTTCAACTCAGACTGGCTCCAGAAAACACTGCACACCACCTTACCCACAGAAGCCATCCAAGGCTTAGTGTTTCTTTGACCTTTCCAGTTACACCAAGAGTTAAACCAGGAGAAGGCTGCTCATCACTTTCATTAAACTACAGGATGATCTTCCACTTATACTTAAATTGAAGAAAAATTTAAATCATCATATTAGAGTTCATCATGTTTCATGTCCCATAATAATTGATTCTTTGAAGAAGACATCCCTTAGTCAAACACAACTGAAAACTAAAAGTCTCTCATGACATCTTTCCCTAGGGTTTTGAAGGGAAAGGCTGGACTCTAACTTGAAAAATGTGGCAGAATGTTTGATGAGGTAAATAAACAAAATCCAGGTGGTTGGACCTAAGACCTGTGCTGAGAATTCTGGATTTTTCAGGGAGAGTAACTAAGAGGAGAAACCCAGAGTGGGTTCAGAATGGGTTCAGAGATGGGTTGTAAGACAGATATGCCTTAATATAAGCCAGATTCAATAAATAACATCTAAGTGGCTTGGGGAATATTACTTAATATTTCCAAATCTCATCTGTAAATATTACCTACGCTGCATTTCTATTTTCATTAATATCACATAGTACAAGTTGTAGAAAGTAGCTTGTGTATGCCTAAAACATGAACTCTATTTAGTTATAAAAATAGAAAGATGATTATCATAAAAGGGCCTATTATAATCACTTGTTATTCTACAAATATCAAAGTTATTTTTGTTGTATTACCATGTGGTGATTCCAGTTATGCTTGCAGGAGTAAGGGGGAAGTGCACTTCTGTGGACAATGAACAGGATTTAACTTAAGTGTTAACTTGTGTCTGGTTTTCATCTCATGTGGGACAGAGTTAACTCTGACAGTCTCCTGGCCTTGGCATTGAGCCAGCTAGCAGTCAAGTAAAACTAATATGAGCAGTGGGTTTTCTGTCGACCAAACACATGGTGGGCGATGACAAAATTGGAAGAAAAGAAGTAACAGGAAAATAAAGAATCTAACTGGCCATAAGAACAAGCTATATTTTTCTGAACCAGGTTATCAGTATCAGTGTCATGCAACAGAAACGTAATGTGTATCTAAATATAAATCATTAAGTAATTTGAAATGCTTAGTATCCATATGTAAAACAGAAACAGGTGAAATTAACATCAATAATAGTTATATTTAATTCAACAGATCCAAATATTATACTTTCTACATGTAATAAATATAATTATTAGTACATTTTCTATGTTATACTGTGCCTTTAAAATTCAATATATCTTACACATACATCACATCTTAATTCAGACTATTCACATTGCAACTGCTCAAAACTACAGGTGATTAGTGGCCTTCATACTGGGCAATGAGGAAACAAATAGCACATGCTCTCTTGCTCTTTTTTCCTGCCAGAGCGCTCTAGTAAAATGTGTGACTAGTCTGAATTGTGATGGAAGTCTCAACTCAGCTTGAGATACTAGAGAACAGCACCCTCACCTGCTCCCAGAATAGTTTCACCAAGGAGGCAGTGTCCCCTGAGGTCTGTGGAATGGTGTTAATGTTCAATCACGGAGAAAACTGCAAAGACAAAGTGAATCTCAAAGCAAAAGCATTAGACCCATGGACCATCACTCCCCTCCCATTCAGAATATTTTCCTTGTAAAGCTCTCCTATGGGGAGAGTTTGAGTTCTCTTTGAGTTTCTTCTGTAACACAAAGAATACTTCCACATTTGCTGTAATACAAATCAAAACTACTCCTTGCATGTGATTACTTATTTGCAAGACACTATTACCATGCATTGTTTATATTAGCTCACTTAAAATATTTTTATTAACATTTTCCAGGTGAAGAAACCAAGATACAATGAATCCCAATAACTTGCCCATGGTCTCCATAAATAATGAGAAAAACATGTGAAAACTGAATTCAGGTATTCTATCTCCTAACCATGTCTCTATTGCTCCAATGCCTCCGTCACAGGCCTAGTCTTTAATTAATGGCAGTGGTGACAATGATAGCAATAATGATTTTGGTTATAGAATGAAACCAGATTTCCTCTTCCTCATCAGCTTGGGTTTCTAGCTCTTAGTATGTATATTAATTTAAATAAAAGCCCAGACACTTCACTGCATCAGCACTTTTATAAGCAACTCTTCCAGTTTGAAAAAAAAGTAGGCTTTCCAAATTTCTCTGCATATATTCAAGAAGAACACAGCTGTTACATTCAGAAGATACTTGGCAGCTAATGGACAATTCCATAAAGGAATAAAAAAAAATTGGCTGAGGTGAAACGCCTTTTGTTCCTTTTCCACTTCAGTCTGTTTTATTGCCTCTCTTATTCTTTCTCTGTACTTGTGTTGCATGACTTTAAATTGTTGCTAGGACAATTCCTAAGGCATAGAGATTTAGAAGTATCTTTGATCAAAATATCAGAAGTTTGGCAAATTGAACTGGAGAGAGAGTGGGGAATAAATAGGAAAGAGCCCCCTCCCCAGCACAGTCAATGAGATGGAAATTCATATGCATTTCCATCTATGACTCCCTCTTTTTCTCTGCCATGCTCCAAATATCCACCAAATCAAAGTCTGTTAGTGGGGGAGGAGTGTGGAGAACAGGTTTGCAAAGAAAACGGTCCTTTTTCATCTATCAACCCAATCTTCAGGGTGCCCAGTGCCAATTTCTTACTTTGGATCTGTTCATGGGGTTAATCTGTGAGGAAAGAGTGGACTTTAGAATTAACCAAGCCTGGATTGAATCACTGCTCTATTTGCTTACTAACACAGTAACTTTAGGCACTTCAGTGAAGCATTCTGAGGCCAGTACATGTCTGCTAAATGTGAATAATCTTATTTTTAGAACTTATTGTATAGTGCTTGGCACACACAAGCTCTCTTTCAGTGAAAATCATTTTTGATGGTTTTAGGTTGGTTAAGCAAAGCATCCCTCTCCCTAGAGATTCTTTTTACCCAGACTGACAGTTTTTAATATGCAATATCCAGAGACTGTACAGGCACCAACAATTCAGAATAGGCTCTGGCCTCCAGACAGCTCTCTTTGAGCAAACCAAGTGGCACTGCCATTAAAGATGCAATCCTATGTGCTCCCAAATTAAAATAGAAGAGAAAGCAGGAAGGAAAGACAAAATCCATGTGTGTGAGTCAAAGAAGAAAGTTTGCTGCTACTCTTGGTATTCTTCTATTCCTCTCCAAGTAGATGCAAGTTTCCTTTTGGTGAGGACCTAAAATAAGTACTCTAGAGATACAGAAAACACTCTGTCACACAGCCCCTTTGCAACCCCATGCAGTGTGCTAACTGCCTGGCACAGCCTCCCAGCCAAGTAAGCATCTCTCCTCCCCAGGTCTCTGCGTACATGAATTATGTCAAGTCACAGTGGACAGCCCACACAGGGGTGCCAAGCACAACATTTCTCTGATAAATGAGAGGAGAAATGGTAAGGCAAGGAGTTAATGGTCATCAGCCCAGGCTGAGCCAAAGCCAGCACAGTGTCCTGCCCTCTGCTGCTTTGGTGACTACACCAACAGAGCAGCCGATTGGAGGACTGAGCCTTTCCCTGCCAAGTTGAAGAGGTTTGAGGGTGTTGGGCCTCCTGCCTCTGCTCTTCACATGGGCCCAGATGTTGACACACAGGAAGAAGAATTAAGTTCTAGGTCTTTTTCACAACAGAACCCATGCTATTAGATGGGCATACCAACTTATGAGACATAAGGCCTTCCCACCAGTGTACAGAGGCCTGTTGATGAAATACTAAAATGGAAAAGACAAAATGTTGAATTTTTGTAAACATTCCAGGCCGAGGTACTATAAAAGTGCACACCAGTTTCCACCTCTACTTTTCTGTGCACTCTAAATATGTCAATTATAGTACCCCTTCAGGTAATGCAGAGTGTGAAGACTCAAATAAATCAACAAACAAATCTTTTGTTCACTCTGCCAGAACGGATCACAGAATATTTATAGGCCACAAGTGGCAGTAAGACATAGGTATTTTCCCAAAGTTTACTGTCTGTTGAAGGAGATGGAGGCCTGTAATATTGACAATAATAAATATATGCCACTATGCTGCCATGAAGGGAACTGCAAGACTAGGCTGGGCTGTTCTAGATGAGGGTGAGCATTTGCAAGTTTCAGAATTTGAGGGACAGTTAATGGAAAAGAACAACAGAACCAAAAGTATAGAAAAAAAGGAAAGGCTCAAGAATCCGAGACCACTGTCCGTAAGTTACTTCACTGGGAAATTCCAGACCGTCGAATGTGATGTCCAGCAACTTTCCATCCACACACTGAAATTCTCACTGTTGGCCTCATGTTCACTTCCCACGCTCCTCCTTCCTCAGAGGGGAGCTGTCCCTGCAAAGTCATGCTCCACCACCTCATCTCCTCAGATAAAGGAACCATTCACTCGAACCATTCACCCTTCCCCTCTCCGCTGTCAGAGATTTCACCTACAGCTTATCAAAGACCCTCAAGCACAAGCTTTCCCAGGATGTACTCCTTTCTTCATTAATTTTTCACTCAGAATACTCAAAAGTTTGGTTTACCCTGCCTGCTCTCTTAGCCGCCACCAAAAGCGACCAGCCAACTTTATAGTGGTGCCCTAATTAAGAGCATCAGTGATGAATGGCTAAATGCCATGACATCCTACAATCACTGTCTTCCTAAATCTCAGCTGTTCAGCAGCCGCTTCTTGGAATTGTCCTCCGTAGTCTCTTAGTGTCTGCGGTTTTGAAACTACTGTGGTTCTCCTTATGCCTCTCTGATGGCTCCTTCTCAGTTTTCCTTCTTGAGCTCTTTGCTTCCATCTGCCATTTAAATGTCGATGTTCCCCAGGGTTTTGGCTGTGCTTCTAGCTGCCTTGCCTCCCCCTGCTCATGACTGTTTTCTAAATTCCAGATTTCCAGTTGCATCTGTGAGCTATGCAACACCTTTTAACAACTACTTTATTATCTGACTGAATTAACTAGAGTCAATTTTGGTTACTAAAATCTGAGAATGTGGATCTGATGAACTGCAATCTGGGTAAAAAAAAAAAAGCACAGAGAATGCAGTTGTGGGTGAGGATAATATGAATAAATAGGAGTTGCTGCATGTACAAGCAAGCTGACAATAAGGCAGATACATAAGCCCCTCAGCAGACACACAGTGTTCATATCAACTAATGTGATATTTCCACTATATTCTGCAAAAGGAGTAGGGCAGCCAATTTGGGGAACCACAGTTAAACAAACCAACTTGTAGTTTTACAATGCCAATTGGACTCCACGTGAAGAGTCATATGAGGCAGTGGGAATGCAATGATGAATAAGATTCCCAACTCTATGATACACATTGTGGTAGAAATGATAAATTTAATTGCTATACATAGAAAAGAAGCACTGGCAGCACAGAGGAGGTGTAGCCAAAGCTGCATTGAGAAACAAGACTGGTCACCTTTGAGTGCTAAAGAATTCCCCAGGAGAAGAATGAAAAGGTGGTCATTCAAGTCAGACTGTATGGTGTTCAGAGGAAACTGCAATGACAGGTGGCCTAAAGTATAGCACTGAGGAGACTAAAGTATCCTAAAGTGAAAATGGAAACGAAGGAGGATGTCAAACCAAAAAGAGCCAGTCTCTAAGTCAAGCCCTGGAAAGAAGTGTAGCAAACACAAAAACATCACCATGCAATTGACAAGAGCTGATGTTTCAAAGTGCAGATGTACAAACTTCTGACCTACATATCTATGATATTCAGGATGAAATTATCAAGAGTTGGATCAGGTCCACAACGGAATAAAACGTTTTGTAAAGGGTAAGTTCTCTGTCGCAGCATTATTCAATTCAATATTCTGGTCCAGAAATTTCTAAGTTGAATTAACAGAGTTGGAATCTATGTAATACAACTTTCAGATTTATACTACTTACAATTACTATTTTTCTGCATTAGTTTTGCTGCTGAATTATTTGTGTCCTTAGGCAGTAAACTTCTATGCAGAAAACCACTGTACATATGGTACTCTCTCTGAAGGTGCTGGGACAATAACCATAGCCAGAGAAACTTACACTGTCTTAGTTACAAAAGTATTTTTTAGGCATTGGGAAAGAATACAAGCTTTCAATAAGCATTTTAGATCAAATCTTACTCAAGTGAATTTTATACTTTATTACCAATTTTTATAATCAATTTTTATTTAGTTATCTTCCATAATTACTCCAACTTTTAAAAAATAAAAATACATAAATTGGTAGCTAATCATAAGTTCTTCTGCTGCTACAAAGTATAAGTTACTATGCACTCTTCAATTTTTTCCAGTTACTTTTGATTTATTCCCTTTCTTTTATTAATATTTATTTTATTTATTTGAAAGAGAGAGAGAGAGAGAGAGAGAGAGATCTTCCATCTGCCTGTTCACTCTGCAAATGTAAACAGCCAGGGTTGGGCCAGGCCCAATTCAGGAGCCAGGAACTGCATCTGGTGGCGGGGCCCAAGTATCTGGGCCATCTTCCACTGCCTTCCCAGATGCATTAGCTGGGAGCTGGACAAGAAGTGGAGCAGCAGGGACTGTAACCAGTGTTCTGATATAAGATGCCAGCATTGCAAGTGGTGGCTGAATCCCATGCACCACAATGCCAACTCCTTGCTCCTTGTCTACCCGAATATTCCACATTTTCAAAACGAGAATTTTTACTCATTCTCATCTTTAATAATGTGGTGAAACTGTCCTTTCAACTGAACAATCCTGGTAAACTCCCAAACCACAATTGGCCTTAAATATTACTCCCCATGGTCTTACATCCTGACTGTCAGGAAAAGAGTTTCTCTTCACAACTATATCCACTGAAGAGGCAACACTTCTTGCAGTTGTCCTTGTTACCTGAGTCTTAATTATAGTAACTATTTAATTTTCCTTGCCCAGCTCATATTTTCTTCAATGGATATTTCAAACCCTCTATCTCTTCAAGACTGTATTCAAAATCTTAGCCAATGTCCTTGCCTTGCACGTCACAGAAAAAAATGAACGTGTAGTAGTCCTCATTTTCTTACTCTAGCTTTCAAGGGTGTTGTCATTCAGCCACATCCTTGCATTTTTGCTTTAATTTTAATCTTTTCAATTTTACATTTATTCATATTCTTTAGGACCTGTGTGTGGCATACTGGCTAAAGCTGCTGCCAGTGATGCCACCATCCCATATGGGTGTTGGTTGATGTCCCAGCTGCTCCACTTCTGATCCATCTCCCTGCCAATGGCCTGGGAAAAGTAGCAGAAGTGGCTTGGGTTCCTGTTACTCATGTGGGAGACCCAGATGAAGCGCCTGGCTCATAGATTTAGCCTGGCTCAGCCCTGGCCATTGCAACCACTTGGTGAGTGAACCAAGAGATGGAAGATCCTCTGCCCTCTTTCCATCTCTCCCTAACTCTGACTTTCAAATAAATAAAACTACAAAACGAAAGATGCTCTCAATTAGCCCCCATGTCAGTACAAATTTTGCATCATTAACATCTTCCTTCCATGCTTCTCTTTCCTCAGACTTCTTTATTTTTATTTTTATATAGGTTACTTAATAGTATGTACATTATAAAGAAAATTGCTATGAGCATACAAGGAGACAAGTAAGATAACTTTACACTGGTTCAGGAAGGAGATCATGAAGATATAAACAAGATAGTAGATAAAAATAGTAGATCAGAAAGAAATCAACCAGGTAGTAGTGATGGGGCATTGAAAAAGCATAACAAATAATTAAGAAATAAACTCTTCATAGTTACTAATACTAAGTTAATATTACAAGAAAGAACTCTGTCACTGTCACCAAAACTGAATGCCCCTACTAGAACTACGGATGCTAACTGTCCCAGATACTAATACCCCCACAAGATGAATGCTTTCCTGTCTTTTCTTCCTTTCTAATTAACTTCAGATTCAAAGCCTTGCATTTGCCTGTGTGCTTGACTAAGACAAGGTCACACACCTACTTTTCTGCTGCTTGGAAATACTGGTCGAGAAAGCAAGTGTTTGTCATTTTGAGTTTTTGGTTGGGGAAAGCATACCATAGAAAAAGGGACTAGCTAGCTCCTGGAGGAGAAATACAAATACAACTTATACTGATGTCATGTATTTTTAACACGAAGACAAACTTTCCTAGCCATTCCTATTAAGTGTATTTTCCCCTTTTATACCCAATTTTTACCCTTTTAATCTTTCTTCACTTTAAGTATGACCCAATATTTCAATTATCTCCCCCAAGCTTTGAACTACCCACACATTAAATAAAGATACCTACCACAATGCAAGCCTCTGGCAAAATTGTATGGGACAAGGACAAGATCAAAGCCATGTGAAAAACCAAGGTAAAGACTCTCAAGTTTGAAGTTAATCGACTCTCACCAACAGAGCTGTTCAATGGAATGTAAACATGCCTATCTGCTATTATCCAGTCTTCTGATTTCTCATCTCATTGCTAATCAAGTATCTAAAACGTTATGACACAAGGTCCAATTAAATCCAAGTACACCATGTTCATAGTATCACCTTGATTTACCAGGATGCCAGAACTATCAAAACAATAGGACCACTTTGGGACTGTTCCCAAGTTCCATTTCCCCCAGGAGACATTTCCACATCTTTCCATTGTTATTTTCCTCCTTGGCTTATAATAAGAAAAAATAAAACACCAAACGAAAATTAAGGCACATCAAGCCCTGCGAGAAATTGCCTGATCCACAAATAGACAAGCAAGAAGAGACTATGTGATCTAATGATGTACCACTTTACCTGTCAGCATGAAGTGCCACGAAAGGGGATGTGTCAAATACAAAACGTGGCTTCACACCCTGGAGCAAAATGTTCTCTAGAAATTATTTGCCCCAAACTTATTGCTTTGAAAACCAACAGGTGTCAACTAATCCATAACTCCAGAGGGGAACCCAGAACTGCTGGCAAAAGGCCCTATACCTTTAGACTCACAATTTGTCCCAACCGGGGTCCCCTGCAGCTTCAGAACTGGCACACCAGGCGTCAGCTCTGTAGCACAAGGCTTTTTCGAACTGCATTTTTTTTTCAGCAGTTAAATCTGAGCTGTAACATTTGGCAGGTTTCCTTGCTAACATTTGGCAATAATTGTTTATCAAATGCTAACAAGGAACGCTGCCAAATGTAACAGCTCTGACTGAACCATCTAAAATATAATATTGAAGCAAAAGTCTACAGACATGTGCTCAATCCTTTCTGACTAATCCTAGAAATAGGCTCCTGTGCCCTTGGTCATCAGACCATGCTGCACCACAGCAGGGACACACACGGGACCAGATTCTCTCTCCTCAGCACAGTGTATTATTTCCCCTCGTTTGTAAGGGAGCTTGTGAGAGAACCATGCCTGATAAACACAGAGATGGAAATTGACAACAGGCTAAAGACCACATCATTAGAACTTCATCATTTTGGATGCAAATTTGTGAAAGATCAGGCAGCAAAACCAAGGCTGAATTACCTTTCACGGGTAAGCCATTTTTTAATCATCCTGGTCCCCTTGACTATTACTTATGACCCTTTTCAAGGTCTCATTCTTGTGTCCATTTGGTCCTTTCCTTCTAGCTCTTTGTGCAGACTAGGTCTAGCCTCCTCTGTCTATGCTAATCCAGATCTTTAAAAGAGCAGTTCAAATTCCCCCTCCCCTTAGGAAGCTTCCTCATTTCACCTTTGCCTCATGACCATTATTTTCCTACTTTCCTATGTTATTTTTGCTTTAAACCTTTATTGCCAGGAGGGTTGATATTATAAGCAACTGAAACTTCCATAGGATAGACTGCTTTAATCTCACCCATTTGGGTACTGTGTATCAAACGGTATGTATTTTCCATGAAATGCCTTGTCTTTGGCCTTTGATTTTATTCCTTGTTGCTACCATCAGTCTCCAAGTCACTTCAGAACTAAAAGCCTTAGCTTCCCCAATCAGCACACTGACCTCTTGAGGCAAGACTTGACTGCCTTCCTCTCAGAAAATTTCTAACATGGAGCTATATAAAATTCTGTATTTAATGACTTTGTGGGCAGTTTTAGGGTGCAAGTTAGAGAACATGCTTTTCCAGTGGTTTAGAAATACTCATTTACATACTGATATCTGATATGTTAACTCTAAAGTATGCTTAGTTATTCATTAAGATAGATTTTTTTTAGAAAACTTCTCAGGGAATTTCAGCTTACGTTAGCTAAATTTGGGTTGCTAGATATATTTGAAAGGCATCAAACTATTTTACTTTTCTTTAGAAGAATTCTAAGACTCAAACTTTTAAACACTAAGTAATTTTTCACTGAGTTTAAGCTATGTGTTGCTTTGTTATGCCCTTGGAATACAAAAACAGGAAAGACACTGCCCTATGGCCCTCTCCATAAAATAACGTGTTTGATAGTGTTGAAATGTTATTTATACAACAAAAGAACATTAATTGAGGAAGAGAAATAACATTATGTTTTCTCATTGTTACAGAAGGAAATTTAATTTAAAACTAAAGATTTTTCAGAATATTGCCATTTGTTTATTTATTTGAGAGAGAGAAACACTCCCACCCATTAACTCACTCTTCAGTGATGGCCGGGTTTCACAATCTGAGTATCCCACATGTGTAGTAGGAACTAAACTACTTCAGCCACCCCTGCTGCTTCCCAGGGTCTGCATTAGTAGGAAGAAGGGTCAGGAGGTAGAGCAGAGAACAGAACCCAGGCACTCTAATGTGGGACACATCATGTTAACCACTAGGTTAAACACCTCCTCCCTATTCCCCATCCAAATACACACTCACTTTAGATAGACAGGCAAGACACACATACTACTACAAACTAAAAAACGTAGAAATTAGTTAATTGGGATAGAAAAGTAAAAACAAGCAAAACCAAAGTCCTCATCTCTATTAGAAATCTACAACAAAAATATTTTCAAAGGCAATGTTTATATTGCATGTAAAGTATTGAGATTATAAACAACTTTCACTTTGCCATTTACTGGCTAAGAGTCATTAAGTAATTTCATTAGGTTCTCAGATACAGATCCCTCCTATGTAAAATGAGGATAATAATGTCTTCTTTGATTTATCTCAAAGACCTCTGCCAGATATTCTTTCATATCCTACATATAAGACCAATGAATTTCTTATTTAAAGAACTAAGTAAGACAACACATTATAAGCAGTTAGGAGTCAACTAAGGACATATGATAATAATTTTTAAATTTTAAGTTTTTCCACTTAAAATGCATAGTCTACTCCAGTCTTAAAATTGTGCCCAAGGATAAAAGCTAGATTCCGTCATCCACATAAGAGGAGAAATGCTAGTCCCGGTCAGGGCGCCAGATTCTGTCCCGGTTGCCCCTCTTCCAGGCCAGCTCTCTGCTGTGGCCCGGGAGTGCAGGGGAGGATGGCCCAAGTGCTTGGGCCCTGCACCCCAGGGGAGACCAGGATAAGTACTTGGCTCCTGCCATTGGATCAGCGTGGTGCGCCGGCCTTGGTGAGCCGGCCGCAGCGTGCCAGCCGCAGCGGCCATTGGAGGGTGAACCAACGGCAAAGGAAGACCTTTCTCTCTGTCTCTCTCTCTCACTGTCCACTCTGCCTGTCAAAATAAATAAATAAATAAAAATTTTAAAAAAGAGGATAAATGGGTTAGACTTACCCTCATAACATTGCAGAAGATTGTTGGACAAGAGTCAGACAGGGTCCAGTCATATGAATGCCTGCCCTGTGACTTCCTCACCCTTTACTCTCAATGACAAAGCCCTAACATATTTTTGATAACCAGGCAGAAAAGCAAGCCTTCCACAAAGATGCTCAGTCCAATAAAGCACCAAAATTGGGCAAAGCACTTTGGATAGGTGCCAACAGAGACTGATTCATAAGCTTGCCAGGGCTTGGGCCTTCACACAGCTGTGTAGGTTAAACATAACCTAGTCCATCTGACATACAAGCCATGGGAAACCCACATTGTCCTTTCTGGTAGAGGAGGGTGGAGTTTGTGTTAGTCCAAGAACACTTCAGAATTTGCCTTTGTGCTGTGAAAAGAAGCCATCACAGCTTACACAAGGCCTCTGCACAGAAGAGCACCTCTTCATTATTTTTTCAACAGATGTCTTAGCGACACATGTTTTACTACTTATGTTAGCCTCCTGTAAAACATCTGAGAAAATGCAGAATAACAATGAAAAATGATTGTGTTCACAAAATCAAGTAAATCCAATAATATTTCTGACAGAATTGATTACAATAATGTCAAACGCCCCTCTCCTCTTTCTTTGAAAGTAATTTCAAACATAAAGATAATGAAATATGGTGCCTGTCACTTGTAAATTGTGTGCTGAAAATCTAAAGAGATAATTTAAAGATTTCCAGGTAAAACAACACACTCGTTTATTTTATTTGTCAAGGAAATATATTAGTTAGGAACTTTCTGCTGTGGAAGTTTGAAATCCCAAGAGAAGAGTCGACATTTATATTTGAATGTGAAATTTCTTCCTGGGTTACCTCTTCCGGAATTGTAGAGGCTTCTTTTGTGTATACATGATAAGGGTAGACTGAATGCAGAGCAGAGAAGATATTTACATAATATTTCTGAAAAGTTTCATTTTTTTGTTTTTATTTTGTTCTGTTTGTTTTGCTTTGTCTTTGTCATGATGGTGCAGCACAGTGGTTAAGCACATGAATGGTTCGCATTAAAACACCTAGGATCAGATCCCCAAACCCTGACTCACCAGCTGTATGACCAGAGTAAGTCAACCACCCTGTTTCAATTTTCTTCTCTATAAAAGGAGATAATACTAATAATTACCTCAATGGTGTGTAAACTGGATAAAGGGAGATAATATTAGTATCATGGTAGTATGCTGTACATATGATAATATCTATTCTTATTACTATAATTGAATGCACTGGTGGCTGCAGTTGCTATCTGATGTAGTTTTCCAAACATACTCCTTTAGCACTCTTTTCTGCTCATCCTCATTTAATTATTTTAATTTTATAACTATATAATACTTCTCACAGTCTCTACTCCTTCCACAATGAGTCCTCACTAAACTTTGTCATGAAGGGATGAGAGACTTACTGTCTTATTTGTACATCAGCCAATATCTTCATTTTCTCTCTTTCTCACTAAATGTAAACCCTGCATGGGCACATCTTGTTCATCACTGGCCCCTCTGAATCCAGCAAAAATCTATCTGCCACATAGCAAGTGGAAAGTGCTCAAGACACAGTTGTTAAATAACTCAGTACTTCACAGTGCTTTTTACACAGATGAGAAAACTGAGGCTCTGAGTAATTCAATAAATTGCTTAAAAGCAAAGTAATTTCAACCAGTAAATGGAGGAGCTAAGATTTGAACTCTAGTCCTCACTACTGGGGTTCACACTCGTTGCCCTGCACCCTGCTGCACTGTTGAGCCTAGAGCTGCGTGGGGTAGAGCTCTAGAATCCTTACTCACATGCTTCCCCAACAGTTTTTCAAAGCACACTTTCCCTCAGCAATATTTTTAATGCAATATCAAAGGGGGCAACTTATAAATTTCAGTTAGTGGAGTCCTTTTGGACACCAACCACTGACATTCAAGCAGTTAGGCAATTATTGCTGCTGGAAATCCAAAGGCCCAACCTGCGTGATACCAGTGTGCACCTCTGCAGTGAATTTACCACCAGGGAAAATAAAAGGGAAAGTGGTAAAATGGTAGAGTAGGTGTCTGATAGTTAAATGTCACAATAACAGATTTCTACAGCTTAATTATTGTTAGAGGGTGAAAGGGAAAGTTCCTTGGGAAATAGTAGGAAACAGTTGGTCGTAAAGCCAATTATGCTCATATATTTTGCTGTCATCAACAAAACACATTGCCTTGGTCTGGCTGAAGTACACCTTGCTGCTTAGATTTTGTTAGATATGTCAAATTAGATCTTCATTTTGATCCTTTTATTTCTGAATGATAATGATAACAATACACACCTTGTAATGATATGTTTCTCACTGCTAGTGCATGTCAATTACCTTGTTTGATATTCACAGTGTCCTCAGGTTGGCAGAGGAAAGTGTTATTTCCCCCATTTTCCAGATGAGGTCATTGAAACACACAAAGGTAAGATTTCTAGGAGATCACACAGGCCAGGACTGAGGCAGGGCTCCTTCTCCAGCCAGTCCAAGTCATACAAATATGTTCGGTAGCACCACTGCCATTTTGATTGAATTCCAAGACATGTCAAATACATAAAATGTTTGGTGTTCATCAAAGAGGAAGGAAACTGGACAAAATACTAATTTTACTCTAACTCTTTTTTTTCTCTGTAGTAAATTCCATAGTTAATGTCACTAGACAGGCCACTTAATATCCTCCTTGTGTTTATTTGGGAATTTTACTTTTCCCTTTTAATAAAATTCTATAGATTTTTTTAAAAAGAAAAACAAAATACTGAGAATATTTGAGGATCCTTGTCCAGATCTGATTAGCTCCCCCAAATGAATACTGCCACTGATTTCATAACCTAGTCTCCCCTGTGTTTGT
Source organism: Oryctolagus cuniculus (assembly GCF_051225735.1). Lineage (NCBI taxonomy): Eukaryota > Metazoa > Chordata > Mammalia > Lagomorpha > Leporidae > Oryctolagus > Oryctolagus cuniculus. The sequence goes on from NC_142873.1 coordinate 73,068,196, forward strand.
CTTGTTTAGAGACAGAATGTCAACACCACTCAGCTTGCTGTTGTGTGGGGTCTGCTGTGAAATCCCAAGAGCCCCTGGAGGACTGATGGATATGACCTGCTATTTATTAAGCAACCACAGCATCTTGACAATGACCATGCCATGTAAAATCATTCAAAAGAAATTTTTTTCTGGTCCTTTGCTATTTCAATATTGGAGAGAGCTTCTTAGATAAATACTTAGTTTGTCAGAATACCTATAATGCACTGTCAAAAGGACAACATGATATACTTGTGATTTTGAAACATCAAAATGTAACAGCTGTGAAATATAATGAGGAGGGGCCAACAGTGTGGCACAACTGGTTAAGCCACTGCCCATGATACTGACATCCCATATTGGAGTGCTGGTTCTAGCCCCAGCTTCTCCAATTCTAACCCAGCTACCTGCTAAAGCACCTGGGAAAGCAAAAGAGGAGAGTGGTCCTAGTACTTGGGCCCTTACATGGGAGACAAGGTACAGTCTAGGCTCCAGTCCTGGCCATTGTATCCATTTAGGGAGTGAACTAGGGGATGGCAGATCTCTTTTCTCTCTGTCTCTCCCTCTCTCTCTGTCACTGTGCCTTCCCAATAAATAAATATTAAAAAAAAAAATAATAAAGTGAGTAGCTTACCTTTACGATAAAGCAGGGGTTCTAGATGAACTCCTTTGTTCCTGTCAAAATATGGCAGCACATGTTAACAGAACCCTTCTCTGTTAGAAATATTTTGCTAGGCATTGTAGAGGAAAACAAGATTAAGGTTCAAAGTCTTAAACTGAGAGAAATTTGAAACACAACATAAACCCAGCGAATGCCGTCACGTTCACTTCTTTCATTTGAAGAACTGTCCAGAAGGCTGCTTTGCTTTGCCCATCCAGCATATATGCTTAGTATTCCAGGGTAGCCTTTGTTAATAATTTTTGCCTTTCATGCATCCAGGAAGTCCCTTAGGAGAACCAGTGGCATCCAGAAGGAACAGTCTGAGTATTAGGGTTGAACAACTCCAGTGTTGAAGCCTGGTTTGTCTGCTTAATAGGCCGAAAAATCTTAGGCAACTTATTTAATTTTTCGTGCTCAAACTTCTGAATCTTCCAGATCATTACAAAGGTATATATAGGAGAGTGTCACAGCTGATGTATGCAAACTATAGATGTTCACCGAATATTAATTTCCCTTGTTCATTTATATCATATTTCATTTCTGTATCTCCGAATACTTTGCACCCTGTGTTAGTAGTTGCTGACCCTAACGTACAGTGAAGGAATAAGAAAGCTACTAGGCATCTGTAAGAGTTAGGCAGCAATTCTAACCCAAGGAGGGCTTAATTAGATTAATTTGCAGATAAGAATGTAGGCCACTCTGTCGAGATGGTCAATTAATTCAAAAGAAGATCTTCCTCTGCAGAAGGACAACACCCTACCAGAAAACAAATCCCTTCCTGTGTTGTTCTTAGCCAAGAGCAGATGTCTGGCAATATGAAAACATAGTGGTTATTTTCACAAATGAGATCTTTCTTTCTGCAGGCAGCATCGCAAAGCTAACTCTGGCTCCTATCTGAGGCTCAGATATTACTATCTCTGCAAGATTCACAGCAATATTCCTGCAGCTGTATTCAAAGGTACCATGACCTGTTTAAGTGTATGGAGGATCTTCAACCTGCAGCTGGAAATGCTCAGAATTCATTGGTCTTAAAGATGCTGCAGGTTCCCAAATTTTGTTCTTCTAGAAGTCCAACAAACCCCTGATTATTTCCACATTAGTGGTTCTTTTTTCCTTTCCCATTTTTCAAAAAGATTTATTTATTTGGTTTGAAAGGGAGGGGGAAAGAAAGAGAGAGCTCTTGCATTCACTGGTTTACTCCCCAAATGGCTGCAAAGGCCAGGGCTCATGCAAGCTGAAGCCCAGAGCTCAGAGCTCCATCCTGATCTCCCCTGTGGGTTGCAGGTGACCAAGCACTTGGGTCATCTTTTGCTGCCTCCCAGGCTTATTATAAGGAAGCTGTATTGGAAGAAGAGCAGGACTCAGAGTGGCTCTCCAATATGGGACGCCAGCATTGCAGGCAGCAGCTTAGCCCACTGTGCTACCACACTGCACTCTCCTCCTTTTTTTTAACCCTACAGCTTCATTTTCCTAGTGTAACATATACTGTATTTGTCAAAACCTTCTTCCTCCTCCTGTTTCATAATAGTATTTATTTTTAAAAGGTTCCAGTTCAGCTATGCCCACTATGGTAACAAAGGGTTGTTTTATCTAGAACTGATTATAATTTCAGATACTCATGTATATGTATTATTCAATATTGTCTTCCTCATTGTCTTACAGACCCAATTACCTATTACTTGAGGAAAACAGCTCTAAAGCACCAATACTGACTCACAACTAACTGTGGAGCTCAAACAAGTTCATCAGCCTCTTCAGATATAACAATCAGCCTTGGCAGACACAATACAATTTCCTGGTTTTATTCTCTTAGCTATTGGACACAGCCTTTGGTTTGTTTAGAGAAACAAACTAGCTGTTGGTGGGGGCAGAAAAACAGGGAGCTATGTTATACAGATTTAATAGAACTGTCATGATAATTTGGACCAAGCTAAGTAGCCCTGAGGTAAAATTCAATTTTTACATTCTACCCATATTGTATTTCAGTATAGATTCTCCCAGTTTTCAGATCTTAACAACATCTTAACTATTACATTCCCCTTCCCAACTTCTAACTCCCCCATCTCCCACTGCCTATTTTTTTCTACTTTTAGACATAGAGCTGTGAAAAATTTTTGACGTTTAAATATTCTATGAGTTTCATCTTCAAAACTTGGAAAAGTGAAAATAGCCTGAAAACCTGACCCAGAAAGTAAAGCCACTATGCCTAAGAAGGTGCTACTCTGGTCTAAAATTATCTTCTCTGAATGATATAAAATGCACACTTCATTTTTTATACTGCCTGAAAATACAAATTCATTCATTCATTCAACAAATACTGAAAGCTTAATATATGCCAGGCTCTACATGAGGCCCTCTTATGCCTTCACAGACAACATTAATTTGCAACAACAAACCTCCTTTAAAGGATGTAAATATTGGATCATTGGCAGGTATAAGCTAGTTACAAGCCACCTAAATATTAGTGTGAATGAATTTGATCAGAACAGTTTCTGCTGTCTTTGTCTTGGTGATCCTGAAGTGAAAAGGGAAAGGTAACTTGGAAATGCTGGAAACTCTGATAGGAAGACTCGGATGAGGCTGAGACAAATATTAGAATTCAGGATGACTAGGCTGAGCATAGCCTGAGCATAAGGAAATGGAAGAAAGTCAAAAAAAAAAAAAAAAAAAAAAAAAGATGGAGGCGAGCATTTGGCCTAGCAGTTAAGACACTGATTAAAACACCTGAGTTGCATATCAAAGTGGCTGGGTGGGTACCTGGTTCCATTCTAGACTCCAGCTTCCTTCCAGTGCATATCTCGGAAGGCAGAGATGATGGCTCCAGTGATTGGGTTCCTGCCAACCACATGGGAGACTTGGATGAAGGTCCTGGCTCCTGGCTTTGGGCCCAGACAGGGCCAATTGCAGATACTGGGGAGTGAACCAATGGATGGGAGTGTGCTCTCTCTCTCCCTCTCTCTTTCTCCTCCTACCCAAGTCTCGAAATAAAATCTTCTAAAAATGGCCAGGCAAAAGCACACAAAGACAAAAGAACTATTGATTTAAATGCTTAAAATAACATTATTCTATAGATTGAAGAGTAGGGCATGATGTTATGGGATATATATAGATAATAAAAGTTCTACTATTGTGAAACAAATTAATGTATTCATAATATTACATAGTAAATCTTTTGTATTTTTTTGTGGCAAGAGCAATTACAATCTACTCCTTTAGCAAGAATCCCAATCACAATACGATTCTATGACCTATAGTTTCCATGTAAGTTAGATATATTCTTGTTAATTTAATCTGCTACTTTGTATCCTCTGACCTAAAATGAGTATTTAAACATTTCTACAACTTCGTATAAGAAAGAAAAAAATCCCTCTCTTCTTCTACCAATATCTATAATTCCCTCTGCTCATGTGGTGGACTGGTGCCTTGAGGGACAAAACTGAGTTCTTCTTGAGGCAGCCTAGGCATCTGACAATGACTTAATATATAATCGTGTATTTACTTGCAACACCCTATGAGAAAATATCTTCCTAGTTCCAAATAAACATGTATGCATATGTGTTAGAACCTAATCCTCTTACCAGGTACAGAATATCTGAAGATCAATTAAGATCACTTTGTCACTCAAGAGACCCAAGAGTGCATCAAGAGCAGATCAATACTAAGGGCATAACGAACAATTAATTCATTTGTTATCAGGGGCCCCTGTACAGATCATTAATCCTAAATTCATATGTAAGAGGCAAATAAAGTTTGTCAGTGATGAACAACACATTCAAATTTCTAAATATTGCTGCTTTGTGAAGATAATCCTAATCCAAATTTCCAAAATCTGTAATGCTCCAAAATTCAAGTTTTTGGGCACAGACTGATGCCAAAGTGGAAAATCCAAATCTCACCTCAAGTGCCTGATTGTAGTAAAAATTCAGGTGCACAACACATGGTTGTGTAAAATTATCTTCAAATTAGATTGGGCAGTTAGCCTACCAGTGAAGAGGCCCATGTCCCACACTGGAGTACCGACTTCAGCTTCCTGACAATGCACTCTGGGAAACAGCAGTGATGGCTCAATTAACGAGGTTCCTATTACCCACTGGGGAGACATGGATTGTGATTTTGGTTTTTAGCTCTGGTCCTGGCACAGCACTGACCACCGTGGGCATTTGTGGTGTGAATCAATACATGAAAGTTAACTCATATTCTCTCTCTCTCTCTTTCCTCTCTGTTTCTCTTCCCATCTTTCTCTCTCTCCTCTCTCAAATAAAAAATATGTTTTTAAAAATTACTTAGTGGCTATGTGTATAAGGAATATATGAAACATAAATGAAATGTTTGTTGAGACTCAGGCCACATCCCAAACATGTCTCATTTATGTACATGCAAATTTTCCAAAATCTGAAATATTTCTGGCCCCAAGCATTTTAGATAACTGTTACTTAACTAGTCATTCCTTCAGTACATGAGTGCAAAGAAGTTTTCCCTTACACACTAAGATGCCATAAGGAATGCATGCCAGATGAACTGATGGGTCATGCTCAGAATCTACAAAGGAAGAGTTGAAGGGGAGTTGTAGGACTCTTAAAAACCTGTATACCTTCCAATGAGGTAAAAAAGAGTCATAGTTTTAAAGGTAGAAGGAGGATGTGTGAGGAAGAGCCATTCTGGGGAGACAGCCATTTTGTGTTGTGAATGGGTAGGGGATGTGAGAACTTCTTTTGCGCTTGAGATGAAGCCGGGCTAAATGTGTGCCAGGTGCGGGTCACCCAGAGGCTCAGGGCACACTGGACCTATGTCTGACACATGGCTGCAGAATCTAAAGGGAGAGTGCTGTGCTGACGCCTGGGCAGTGAAATAACATGAGAACACCAGTGTGGTTGCAGCATACTTTCTGTAAGGATGGCATTCATGACCATGGCCCATGCAGCAAGTCAGTCTAGGGTCTGTGGGCATTTTGACAGGACTGTCCATTAAGGCAAGGGAACCCAAGCTGGGGAAGATTAGAGAGAGGCTGATGAAGGAACACCCAGGCAGAAGAAAATGCATCATCCAAGTCCCAATTCCCCTGTCTTGGGAAGTGAGGTCAGTGGCCCCAACAAGATCTCTGAAGGAAGCAATAAAATACCCTACAGAGAAGGAAATTCTGTCATTTGTGACACCATGGATGGAACTGGAGGACATTATGCTAAAGTGAGATAAGCCAGGCACAGAAAGACAAACACTGTATGATCTCACTTATATGAGTGGAATCTTAAAAAGCAAGTATCATAGAAACAGAGAGTAGAAATGCGGTTGCCAAGGGATGGGGTGTGGGGGAGGCAGGAGAGGAAAAGGGGAGATGTTCATCAAAGGATACAGTTTCAGTGAACTGTAAGATAAGTAAGATTTTGCAATCCACTCCTATGGTGACCACAGTTAATAATAATGTGGTGTCCATTTCAAATTCATTGAAATAGGTTTTGAAAATTTTCACCCCACACACACAAAATGACAAATTGATGAGATGATGGCTCCATTAGTTAGTCTGAGTGAATCCTTCTATAATCTCTACTTATATCAATACATCATGCTGTATTTCATAAATATATGCAGTTGTTGTCAATTCAGAAAAAAAAATGGTTTTTTTCAAAGCCCATAAGAAATAAAACCAAATCTAAGACTCCAATGCCATCTTTCAGCAGTGTCAGCCAAGTAAAACTTCCTCATCTTCTTTTCTACCCTCCCTTCTGGAACCCCAAGCCTGGCAGTGTCAAATGGATGAGCCAGGAAAAAGGAGGAAGAAACAACAGAGAACTCAAAGTGCTTGTCTGCATCCAGTCCACAGCGGGATGTGAAGCACCGAATCTACTGTGAAGGAACCTGAACCTTTGATTATTACATGGGGCCCCATGCATTTCTAATTATTCAGTGGAGACTGTGACTTAAAGTGGCTGTAGGGCTTTTTATTACCTAAGAATCAACAGGACCTTGGATTGCTTGCATTTGCAGGCAGGGTCAGAGGGGGAAATTCTCCCCACAGAATAAGTTTTATTAGAATAGTGGGAGACAAAATAAAGTTGCCTTTGATTATATCCCCTGAGCCTTGCTCATTGAACATATCAGTTGTACTTACTTTTTAAGATAGAGGGAATTGCTTAAGGAAATACATGATGATTCTTCTCAACAACTTATAAACAGGCTCTAATTCATAAATTTGCTAACAGTTCCTTCCTGGTAGACATTAACAGAGAGAAAAAAATCTTTGTTTGTTCATTAGCTTTAATTTAGATATAGCCTTAGAGTTACAAGGAACATCTTGAGGACAAGCAAATGGCTCTAGACTTTATTAAAACCACACTCCAATGAAACACTCTTGAGGCAATGCCCTTTGGAAATTAATGCTGGGAACATATGAAACGCAATTCTTTCAAAATTTTTTCCAGCTCTGACTTACCTTCTTTTCCCCTGTTCATTTGTTTGATCTGTCTCTTTTTCTCCTTCACCAGTAGCAACAAATATTCAAAGCTAATTGCTCTAGGAGCTTACATTTCTTTTCATTTTATTTGAAAATCAGACACACAACTCTCAACAGCTGGTTCACTCTCCAAATGCCCTCAACAGCTAGGGCTGGGCCAGGCCAAATCCAGGAGCTTGAAACTCAATTTGGATCTCTCACAATGTGGATCTCTTGCAGCAAGGTCTCAAGTATTTGAACCATTATCTATTACTTCCCAAGAATCTTTTTTTTTTTTTTTTTTTTTTTTTTTTGGACAGGCAGAGTGGACAGTGAGAGAGAGAGACAGGGAGAAAGGTCTTCCTAAAGGTTCACCCTCCAATGGCCGCTGTGGCTGGTGCCGCAGCCAGGAGCCAGGTGCTTCTCCTGGTCTCCCATACGGGTGTAGAGCCCAAGCACTTGGGCCAACCTCCACTGCACTCCCAGGCCACAGCAGAGAGCTGGACAGGAAGAGGAGCAACCAGGACAGAATCCAGCACCCCGAGTGGGACTAGAACCCGGTGTGCCAGCACCGCAGGCGGAGGATTAGCCTGTTGAGCCACAGCGTTGGCCGACTTCCCAAGAATCATATCAATGGGAAGTAGATCAGAGGTGGAGTGGCTGAGAATTAAAACAACGATTCTGATATGGGACACAGGTATCCCAAATAGCAACTTACGCTGCTGTGCCAAACACCTGCCCAAGACCCTACTCTTTATTCTCTTGTGTTCATCTCCACCACATTGATCCCAAAATGCTCGTTAAGCACATATTTATTAAACATCAAGTAGACTAGGTTCTGACCAGTGATACTACGATTACTGGAAACTGTCTTTTCAGGACTATGAATACAAGAATGAAGACAGTTAATTAAACAAGAAAATCACTAATGGAGAATAAAGAAACACACTGTGGGAACAGAGAGGCAGAGACGATTCGCTCCACTAGGAGAGGTCAGGGAAACCATCCCAGAAGAGGTGGTAATTCTGAGTCTTGACAATGAGTAAGAGCTAATCAGGCAGAGTGGGCACACTGGCATTTCAGAAACTGTCTGAGAAAGGGCACAGACAGTCCGAGGACTGGATAAAATATGAAAGTGATGAGGGCAGGAAACGAGTCTTGGAGGTAGCACGGACCAGATGGGATGATCTGTGTTGTGCATCTTGTTGGGTGGATTCTCTGTCCTAGAAATGAAACAGAACCAGTAAATCATTTTTACATGACTAGATCCTTGGATGGATGAAGTCACAATCTGAATGGAAGACGTTCTGCCTACTTTCCATCCACGGACAGCACCCAGGTCTTTCTCCTGCTCTTTCTGATCTAACAAATGTGCACATGTAACTGGATAGTAGCACTCATCTCAATTCTCAGAGAATAATTTTCTAGTTTCTGCCTAAGTTGCAAAATAATAGCTGTATCATATCTTAAGAAGGGCAAACTCTTAAAAGAAAAAATGTTATTCCTCAGTTCTCATGACACCAAGACAAAATATAGAATCAGAAATATAAAATTACCGACAATTTCTGTGTGTGATGACAATATGTTCAAAAACTTACTTCATTTACTTTTCATATTAGTTTTCTTTCAATTTTGTATCTCCATACTGCTTGCATTTTGTCACTGTGATTTGTACTCTGTCTGATATTGTCAATTATTGTCAGTAAAGTCAGGATTATATTCTACTCTGTGTTTACAAATTTGCTATTTATTTCCTCATTGTTTTCTCCAGTGGAACACAGAACACGGTTTTCAAGATTAAAGATAATATTTATAATTTTTTCATGAAACTCTTGAGAGATCAGTAAAAAAACTTACAGATGTTGAGTTTTATTTTTATGCTTCCTAAAATAATGACTGGGCTTTAAAAAGCTAGATGTTACATTTTTATGATTAAAATAAATGGGGACCAGCACCGCGGCATAGTAGGGTAAGCCTCTGCCTACAGTGCCTACATCCTATATGGGTGCTGGTTTGTGTCCCAGCTGCTCCTCTTTTGATTCAGCTCTCTGCTAATGGCCTGGGAAAGCAGTGAAGGATGACCCAAATGCTTGGGCCCTTGTACCCACATGGGAGATCTGGAAGAAGCTCTTGGCTTCTGGCTTCAGATCAGTCCAGCTCCAGCCTTTGTGGCCATCTGGGGAGTGAACCAGAGGGTGGAAGACATCTCTCTCTCCCTCTCTCTGTCTGTAACACTACCTCTCAAATAAGTAAAATCTTAAAAAAAAAAAAAAAAAAGATGGTGTTTGTGTTATCTACTTAATATCATGAAATGATTTTTCAGTCCTAACAAATGAGATTATTAAGAACATTTTATTCTGTGATTTTGATGTTTTTAATAAGAATATTTTATTATTTATAATTATATTTTAAAGATTTATTTTATTTATTTGAAAGGTAGAGTTACAGAGAGGGAGGGAAAGAGAGATACCTTTCATCTTCTGGTTCATTCCCAAATGGCTGCAACTGCCAGGGCTGATTCAGATGGAAATCAGGAACCAGTAACTTCTTCCGGTTCTCCCATGTGGGTGCAGGGGCTCAAGCACTTGGGTCATCCTCCACTGTTTTCCTAGGAACATTAGCAGGGAGCTGGATTGGAAGTAGAGCAGCCAGGTCTCAAACTGGAGCCCATCAGGGATGTTGGTGTCACAGGTGGAAGCTTTACTTGCTATACCACGACACCGGCCCCTTTATAATTACTTTGATTCTTTGTGAACCAAAACTGTCTAATTTATCCTAAGTTGCTTGTAGCCCACAGCACTTTTATTTATAGCTTATTCCCTCTATATAGAATTTTATTTCTACTTGTAGACAGTCCTTTTCCTGTTATAACATCTATTTTAATCACAATGATTTTCTGAATCTCTCACTCAAAAGACAACAGGTGTTGCTCCCCCTCTTCATGGAGGAACGACACTAAACCCTGCCTAGGTTTCCTATCCGAGTCACAGCACCATTATGTTGCTCCCCGTCTTCGTGGAGGAACGACACAGGACCCTGCGCTGTTCTTTTGTCTGCTCGGCCCTCCCCGGGTTTGCTGCTGGTTCTTCCCAGGTTGGCTACCGACCCTTCCACCTCTGTGGAAGGGTGGTTCCCCCTGCCACTTTCCCCACTTCCGCGGGGGAGCGGCACACCGCCGGCCGGCTCTCTCGGGGTCTGCTCAGATGTTCCTCAGGTGTTCCTGGTGCATGTTGTCTCTCTCCTCCTTTATAGTCCTCTTCCACCAATCCCAACTCTGCTACCCACACGCCGAGTACGCTGCTCTCCTGCAATCAGGAGCAGGATCAGCTGCTGCAGGTCATCACTCAAGCTGGCTAGAGGCAGCTGCGTAGAAGTTGTTACTCCCTTCTCAGCGCCATATTGTGGGAGAGCAGATGCATAGAATAAGTCTTAATTCCAGTAACAATCTAGTCCGAGTTGCTCCCCACAAACAGGCATCATGAGACTAGAAGTCATATCCATCTCATTAATCCCTTTATTCCATACCTACATTAATGCCTTATGCAAGTTAGGCACCCAGTACAAACAAAATAAACAAATAGAACAAAATGTCATATCGCTAGACATAACATACTGGTTCCTTTTTTTTAACATTTTATTTTATTTTATTTGAAAGACAGAGTTACATAGAGAGGTAGAGACAGAGAGAGAGAGGTCTTCCATCCACTAGTTCACTCCCCAGATGGCCGCAACAGCTGGAGCTGCGCTGATCCGAAGCCAGGAGCCAGGAGCTAGGAGCTTCTTCTGGGTCTCTAACGTGGGTGCAGAGGCCCAAGGACTTGGTCCATCTTCTACTGCTATCCCAGGCCATAGCAGAGTGCTGGATTGGCAGAGGAGCAGCTGGGACTAGAACCAGCGCCCATATGGGATTCCAGTGCTTCAGGCCAGGGCTTTAACCGGCTGTTATGTTGGCTAAATAAAGCGCTGGCCCCCAACATACTGGTTCTTTAAAGACTTTCCTAAACACCCCAGGAAGTCATTGCAACATGGAAACACTAAAGTAAAGACTAAATTTAGACAGAGCTGACAATTCAATCTGGAATGTGCCAATATCCATAGTAAAACATAAGTAAATTAATGTAAAGATAAGTCTTTTTACTGTGAGACAGGAATAATAGCATAAAGTTCACAGAAGGATTTGAGGATTACATTGGATATATATGTGGTTTAGGACTCTAGTGTAGACTATAAAATTTCTTATTCATCAAAACTGTCTAATTCATCCTAAGTTAGAAACTAGAGAAATATTTTAAGGGGCAGTGAATTAAGTGAATTAAGAAAAAGTTTCAAGGGCCAGAATAGTGGCAAAGCAGGTAAAGCCACCACCTGCAATGCCGGCATCCCATATGGGCACTGGTTTGTGTTCTGGCTGCTCTACTTCCAATCCAGTTCCCTGCTAATGGCCTGAAAAAAGCAGCAGAAGATGGCCCAAGTGTTTGGGTCCATGCCACCCACCCACATGGGAGACCTAGATGAAGTTCCTGCCTTCTGGTTTTGGCTTGGCTCAGCTCTGGCCATTGCAGCCATCTGGGGAGTGAACCAGATGACAGAAGATATCTCTCTCTCTCTCTCTCTCTCTCTCTCTCTACCTCTCTCTCTGTAACTCTGACTTAAAAAAAAAAAAAAGAAAGCAAATGGCTTAAATATTCCTTTTGAATGTAACTTGACATTAGTATTAAGCATGAAAATGGAGTCCAAAAAATTGAGGTCTAAATAGGCCATCATTCCTGGATCTTCTACCCACAAAAGCAATTCTCTCCCTCACTCTGCATCATCAAGATTTCTTTCTTTAATTCATGGTTCACATCATTATACAAGCCTACTAACAGTTTTCCATTGACCTCATAATGTTTTCTAGCTACTATTCCATGTATTTTCTCCCCTTTTCAACACAACTTCTAGAAGGCATGGGTTTATATAAATGTCTGCATTACCAAATCCAATGTCAATTTCAGTGCTCATCATAGCAACCTATCAGAAGGATTTGAAAGAGTTGATTTCTCTCTCTCCTTGATCCTCTCTTTGAAAATGTGATTCAAATACCAGAATAATTTTAAATATATATGTACATATGTTTATATAATTTATGTAACTTTGAATAACAATCATATATACATATATATAAGTGTATACATACAGTATTCATATATACAAAATTATGCATCTATATACACTACTTTTTGTAAGATTATTTATTTATTTGAAAGGCAAAGTTTTATATATATGTATGTGTGTGTGTGTGTGTGTATATATATATATATATATATATGGAGAGATCTGCCATCTGCTGGTTTACTCCCCAGATGGCTGCAACAGTCAGGGTTGGGCCAGGCTGAAGCCAGGAGCCAGGAGCTTCCTCTGGATCTCCCACATGGGTGCAGGGGCCCAAAGACCTGGGAAATCTTCCACTGCTTTCCCAGGCACATATTATAGGGAGCTTGATAGAAAGTGAAGTAGCCAGGACTCAAACTGGCACACATAGTGCCAGTCCCATATATTCCTTACACTTACTATAGATAAAGTAGTATACTATATATGTTTCCACTGACTACAATATGAAGATATTTTCATATTATTTCTCTGGCACTCCCTCATTCTTTTCTAGAGCTACATAATATTCCATCACATAGACACAATCAATATCTTGCAGGTGACTATTATATTATTTTCAATGTTTTGCTATACATAAAAATGTTTCATGGAATAATATTATTCACATGTAATTTCATATTTGTATATTATATATGTGGAAAAAGTTCCTGAAAATAGAATTACTGGCTTGAAAGTACATACATTTACAATTTTCATAGTTATTATCAAGTTGCTGTCCAACATAATACATGAGAAATGATAGTTATATTTGGCATTGCTTTCATTGTTGTCATTACACCTTATTGAAAAACTCTATTTTCTAGGTTTTCAGAAGACAATTCTAATTTGATTCTCTTCCTCAGGTTAATAATTCGCTCTCCTTTTGTGATTTTTTCCTACGTCACAACCTTCAGATGTTGGTATACCCACGGCTCAGCCTTTGGGACTGTTTTCCGGCCTAACTCTAATCCATAACTGAGCACTCAGGCTCATGGATTTGGGAAACATCTACACACCAACACTTTATAATTCATTTCTAGATTCATGTACCAAACTGTTTACTGAATACTATAGAACAGTACCCAATACATATTTCAAATATAGTATGTCCAAAATCAAATTCTAATTTTCCTTCCACATCTGAACTTTTCATATAACACAAAAGGACAGTGCCATTTATTCAGTTGCTTATGCCAAAACCATTAGGATCATATTTTTATATTTATTTTGAAAGTCCAAGTTACAGAGAGAGAGGAAGAGAGAGAGAGAGAGAGAGAGAGAGAGAGAGAATCTTCCACCAGTTGGTTCTCTCCCCAGATGGCCACAAGAGCCAGGGCTGGGACAAGATGAAGCCAAGGATCAAAAATTTCATTCGGATCCACCACATAAATGGCAGGGACCCAAAAACCTGAGCCATCTTTGCTGCTTTTCCCAGGGTATTAGCAGGGAGACTGGATTGGAGGTGGAGCAACCAAGACTCAGAATTGGTGCACCAATATGGGATGGCCATGTCCCAAGTAGTAGCTTAACCTGCTGGACCACAGCACTGGCCCATTTTTAAACTTAGTCCAGAGTGCAACTACTTCTCGTAGCGTCTTTGCACGACCTTATTCTAAGCTATCACCATTTCTGGAGCCTGATATTTACAGTAGTCTCTTCAATGACATCCCTACTTCCACCTCTGCCAATCTAGAATATGTGCTCAGCAAAGCAGCCAAAATGAACCTTTTAAAAATTAAATGAAGTCTCATCTCCCTCTGTTCAAATACCTACAACAATTCCCATCTCATTCAGAGAAAAAGCCAAACTAAATGGTTACAAGACTCTAAAGGATGGCAAATGCTTCACTGTCATTGATCTCTGACTCATCTCTTACTACTCTGCTCATTTACTTTGCTTCTTCTTCACTGATGTTCCTGCTCCACAATGCAACCTCAGGTCTCCTCACTTGCTATTCTCCCTGCATTCAATGTTCTTCACACTCACTCCACTAGCCCAGTGGTCAGGTGGCTGGTTGACTACTTCTAGCACTTTCATGCCCAAATATTACCTTATCTGAGACTCTGAAACCTAATGCAGAAACTATTACCCTTGATGCCAGAATTCTCTTGCCCTATTATACCACTTCATTTTTCTCAGACAGATGAATTGCATAGTTTCCTTGTAAGCAATATGATAGGATAGCAAGAGATACTGTTTTTGCCAATGTGTTATCCCAGAATTTGGGACAGAATCTGCCACAGAACATGTGTCCAATAAAATATTCCAATAAATTAAATGAATATAATTTTTGAAGAGCTCAAGTCCCACAAAATTTTGCAAGAAAATGAACCATGATTCCGTTTTACAAGTGAGGACACCAAATCTTAGAAACAATATGTAATTTGCCAAAACTACTCTTGGTAAGTGACAGAGGCTGAGATCAAACCTAGGCCTACACCTAACCTAAGGAAAATGAAAAGTGAGAGTTATAGAGAAGTGTATTTCAACATCAACAGCAGGGAAAATTGTATACAACAATGAAAAGAGAAGGTTTGAATAAACATGGTCTACTAAATTGAATATTATAAATCTACTAAAATGTGCATTACATTATATGCAAATATGGAAAGATCTTCTGATGTGTTAATAAAATTTGTTTCTAGATTATGATTACAAATAGTTAAGAAATCAAGAGATTTACATATTTTAGTCCTAATGATTATGAACATATTTGCTCTACTTACATGATTTCTATGGCTATAATATTAACACAGATTCTAGACATATTAAGAAACTAGTGGGCCAGCGCCATGGCTCAATAGGTTAATCCTCTGCCTTGCGGCACCAGCACACCGTGTTCTAGTCCCGGTCAGGGCACCGGATTCTGTCCCGGTTGCCCCTCTTCCAGGCCAGCTCTCTGCTATGGCCCGGGAGTGCAGTGGAGGATGGCCCAAGTGCTTGGGCCCTGCACCCACATGGGAGACCAGGAGAAGCACCTGGCTCCTGGCTTCGGATCAGCGCGATGCGCCGGCCGCAGCACGCTGGCCGCGGCAGCCATTGAAGGGTGAACCAACGGCAAAAAGGAAGACCTTTCTCTCTGTCTCTCTCTCTCTCACTGTCCACTCTGCCTTTCAAAAAAAAAAAAAAAACTAGTAAGATATGTAAATATTATATAAATATACATATATTAGGAATATTTGAGTATTCTTCTGAATAACAAAATTCTGTGATGCTTTTATTTTAAAATAAAACAATAAATGTAGAAATCATAATGTAAATGTAACCACAAAATTCCATTACATATATCGTTACACAAAACACACAGTAAATATTGGCTCAGGGTGATCTGACAATTACAATCCTTAAATAAACAGTAGGTCATGTACTATATAAATTTTCAGTAAATAACCAGAATAATAGGTAATAATTTATTTTCATATCAAAACATTTTTTTGCCTTCATGTTATCATTTAAACTATCTTTAATTTGCCACCATTTTCTTCAGCATTTAATAAAATCCTCTATAAAATGTAAAACTTTCAGTAGTGGAAAACAGAGCTGCAGCTGATGTTTAACTTAATACACTGAAGTTTTAACACTAACAAAAAATATCTAGTTATGTGGAAATTAATGATGATATCTTTTGTAAATCCACAATTTTACATGAATATCTCTGTTCATATTGTTGTTAAATATATAGCAGAGTACAGATGGTGATAACAAAACTGATATTATCTGACATAAATATATATTTGTCAGACAAATGTGCTATCACACTCTGTACTCTATGAAATGGAGGGATAAACTACAGGGACTTTTAATCCAATCAGTGACTTTTTAGAGTTATTAATCTCTGGTACAGAATCAAATAATTCAAATATTTAAACGAGTCTGAAATCTGTATGATTACATGTTCCAAAGGCAATCCAACAAAATTGAGTACAGTCCCAGAACATAGTTTTAAAACACAAAAATGCATACACATGCATGAAACGTAAAAACCCTAGACAAAACATTGATTATGGTCAACCACTGCCAAACTGTCTGTCTTGCTTATGCTATGTCTCAGACAATAGTGGAAAACAATACTGGTAATGAAGTGTAGAAAGAGCTTAAGAAATAGGTGTAATAAAGTCTACCTGAGCACTACTCCTCTATGAATCATCCAGTGTAAATGAGGTCCTAGGGAAAGAGGTGTTTTCACATATCCAGCAAGCCATTTGTGTCTCCTAAGTTCCTAATACTCTCTCTTTTCACCTGCCAAGGGATCTTGAGTATACATTCATACTGTCTTCCTCTCATATCTCGAATCTCTCCTTTCCTTGGTGTCTCTAAATATGCATGAGTCTTCTTCATTTAAAAAGCAAAAATCATTTCATTTGACCTTTCTAATCCTTCTAACCTATTCATATATTCCCTCCCACAAATTTTCATAAGAATCACTTGCATTTCATTCTGGATGATGAAGGCTAACAAAATTGGTCAGCATGTCATTAATTCATGAATATATTCAACACTAGACAAGTTGCAGTCTTGTTGTATTCATTAAATGAATGTAGCAGCCTATGAAACATCTTATTTGCTTCTTTTAAAAACACAGTCATTCTCATAGCTTCTAATCATGCAGCTTTCCATTCAAGCCACATATCTTTTGCACATTTCTCAACCCTTCAACCCAGACACTTCACTTTCTCTTATAACACTAACACACTTGGCCTGTATTCTGACCTTTTGGAATTCTCATTTGAGGCTACTTTCACTGCTCCTCTTCCTCCAGCTTTATCTACTTGCAGAAGCCTGTTTCAATTCACTCTTTTTCCTTCAGCATTTTCTCTTGGAGAGAATTCATCCAGGTTCATATCTTCTCATCACTGATTCACCCTACAAACCGTGTTTCTTGTATGCACGCCATTGTCCAAGGCACTGAGCTTTCAGGTTGAACAAGGCAATGTTCTTATCCTCTAAGAGATTAGAACTGAGTTGAGGGAAAGGCAAAAACAAAAGTAAAAAGACTTCATAAAGGTACAGCTAGTACAAGGGGCCCAGCAGAGAAGAAGCTCCTAGATAAGGAAGATGAGTCATAACTAAATAGGAGACAGATGTTTATACATACATATACATATACAGGTATGTGGTTATGCGATATGCATATGTATACACACATGTATGTGTGTGTGTGTGTGTGACAACATTCCAGAAAGCAAAATCAATACACAGGAGATTTGAAGTCAACTGAGAACATAACAGGAAAATTTCTAAATAGCAGATTTCTTACAGAAATTTAAACATGTTCTGTGTCCCCTAGAATTCCATTTAACTAAATCTTTGTAGTATTAAAATTGACATACCTAAAACTTACTCTTATTCTGTCCTTAAACCACACTCCTCTCCACTTCACTACGTTATACTACAGTGGGGTGCTCAGTTCCATTAAACCTAAAAAGCCCATATCCATATCTAATTATTCTTAGGAAGAATAAATTTTGTGCATGCCAATTATTCTATTACCATTTTAATTTTAGAAAGTCCTAGTTAGGGTAAGGGCTTTGAATAAAAAAGTACAAATATTACATTTCCTCCTGATCAGTGAATTTAACTAATCTGGAGTAGAACTTGGAAATTGGAATATTTTAAGACATATTTTATTTATTTGAAGGGTAGAGTTGTAGAGAGAGAGAAAGAGAGAAACGGACAGAGAGAGAACTTACATCCACTGGTTCACTCTCCCAAAACAGGCACAACGGCCAGGGCTGAGCCAGACCAAAGCCAGGAGCCTGGAACTTCTTCCGCATCTCTCACCTGGGTGCAGGGGCACAAGAACTTGGGCCATCCTCCACTGCTTTCCCAGGCACATTGCAGGGAGATATACCAAAAGTGGAGCAGCCAGGACTCTAACTGGGGCCCATATAGGATGCCAGAGCTGCAAATGGCAGCTTAACTGGATATGCTGGATACGCCACAACTAAGGCCCAGAAATTGGATATTTTTAAAGATCATCAGGTGATTGTAACATGCCATCATTTGTCCATGTTCTCAAATCTACAAACTTCCATCTATCTGCTCCTAATGTTTCAACAGAAAAATGTCAAGTTGATCTTTCAAAAACACTGTTTTAATCACATTTCCCAAATTGGGAATTTTGAATGTTTTCTTCCAATATCAGGTCATATAAAACTGGAATTCTTTCTTTTGACCTCTGAAATCCAAAATTCTAGAAAATTTATCTTCTAAAAAAATCTCCTTCCCTCCTTCCTTCCATCATAATTAACAAACATTCAATACCTACGTGTTACATTGGAGGAATTCATAGTCCTTAACTGCTCGCAGTTTCCATTCCAGCAAAAAAAGATGAACACTATATAAAAACACACAATTAAGTGCCATCATTCTTAAGCTAGGAAAAGTACTATGCTATCCAAGCTAGCTAAAGTTAGTTGTCAAAGATGGTCTCTGAGAACAGGTAACTTTTCTCTAATGTAATCATCACACACCAATTCATTGGCCTAACTTTCTGAAATCTTCCCTTTCCTTCCCCATTTTAATGGAGAAACTTTTGATTATGTACCAATTTATTAGCATATAGAAATAGTTTCATTTTTAAGAAGGGTAATTTGTAAGAATAAATGAATGATATGAAGGAGACAGGATCACATAGGCCACTATAACATAGGCTAACGAGTTTGGACTTTATCCTGAAAAAAAAAAAATGGTAAGTTATCGAGGGCTTTTACAATGCAAAGGGAGTTCAAAATATTCATGGAAAAATGAAATAGAAACATACAGAAACAAAAATTTATTTTTGGTGAAAAATAGTTTTGAAATCCATGCATAGGTGTTTTTTTTTTTTTTTGTCATACCACATATTTTTCATGAACCATTTGAAGACCCCTCTTTGCACAGATTTCAAAATTTTATTGTACTAGCAGCCTGCTAATGTGCCTAGGAAAGCATCAGAAAATGGCCTCAGATCTTGGGCCCTATCACCCATGTGAGAGGTCCTGATGGAGCGCTAGGGTCCTAGTTTCCACTTGACCCAGGCTTAGCTGTTGCAGATAATGAAATTCTCTCTCTCTCTCTCTCTCTCTCTCTCTCTCTGTGTGTGTGTATACACATATACATAGTCTTCATTTTCAAAAAAGAAAGAAATTTTGGCAGTAAAATAGCAAGCAGGTGAAGAGGAAGCAAAATTCAAGTCAAGAGACTGTTGCCTTGTCTGGCGCCACGGCTCACTTGGCAAATCCTCCACCTACAGCACCAGCACACCAGGTTCTAGTCCCAGTAAGGGCGCCGGATTCTGTCCCGGTTGCTCCTCTTCCAGTCCAGCTCTCTGCTGTGGCCCAGGAAGGCAGTGGAGGATGGCCCAATTGCTTGGGCCCTGCACCCGCATGGGAGACCAGGAGGAAGCACCTGGCTCCTGGCTTCGGATCAGCGCAGCGCACTGGCCATAGCAGCCATTTGGGGGGTGAACCAACAGAAAAAGGAAGACCTTTCTCTCTCTCTCTCTCTCTCTCTCTCTCTCTCTCTCTCTCTCCCTCACTGTCTAACTCTGCCTGTCAAAAAATAGAAATTAAAAAAAAGAGACTATTGCCTTAAAAAGTCAATGGTGTGGGGCTGACGCTGTGGTCTAGCAGGTAAAGCCATTGCCTCCAGTGCTGGCATCCCATATGGGTGCCAGTTCAAGTCCTGGCTGCTCCATTTCGGATCCAGCTCTCTGCTACTGCCCGGAAAAGCAGTAGAAGATGGCCCAAGTCCTTGGGCCCCTGCATCCGTGTAGGAGACCAGGAAGAAGCTCCTGGCTCCTGGCTTCGGATAGGTGCAGCTCCATCCACTGCAGCCAATTGGAGAGTGAACCAGAGGATGGAAGACCTCTCTCTCTCTCTGCCTCTCCTCTCTCTGTGTGTAATTCTGACTTTCAAATAAACAAATAAATCTTAAAAAAAAAAAAAAAGTCAATGGTGCCTGGATGGTTTGGGTTAAGGAAAGTGGACACACCTGAGAAAAAAATTAAGATCTAGAGTCAACAGTATTTGGGGACATGGCAAATCTAAGGGATAGGATGATATCAGAGATGACTCCCACATTTCAGGTTTGGAAAAGTTAGTGGGTGGGAGCACCATTTACTAAGGCAGACACTGACAGAAACACTATTCTCTGTGTTGTTAGATGGGGATGTATGATTAATATATTTCCATATATGTTAAGATTGATGCTTCCGAAAAATAAGATGACTTTGAATGAATGGATATTAGGAAACTGAAGAGGAGCACGGTGAGTCCAGAGTTAGTCCCAGATGCTGAAGGAAGGCCATGTTTCAGGTTGGAGGAAAGGTACTCAGTACTGCTGGAAGGAAGCCACTACATTTGCAAACCTCCCTGTTATTGGTGACCTAAAGTGAAAGGCAGACAAGTGTGCTGAGCGGTGAATATGAAAGGAGAAAATGGACAAGGAGTTCTGAAACTCTTCCAAAAATTTGATTAGTGAAGCAGGGAAAGATAATGAAACCACTGGAGGAAGAACTGGGCTTTAACAGGGTTTATTTTTCTTACATCAATACATTTTTAAGAGTTTTGTTCTGTTTTAAATTTGAGAAGTAGACATATGTTTAAATTCAGGGAGGAAAGGCCAGTGTAGGGGGGAAAGCTGAAATCCTGAAGAAATAATACAACCAGTAGCGTAAAGTCCATGAGCAGTCAAGAGGGAACAAGATCTAGAACAAAAGTAGAAACAGTTGTCTTTAAATTGAAGTTCCTTCTTAATACTGATAGGATGGAAAACATGTTTTAAAGAATAGCTATTCTAATACAATAGTAACTGCTGTCCAGAAAACAGGAAAGATGATTTTTAAGTTATAAAACAATGAAAATATTCATACTAAAACATGGAAAAAATTATCCAAAGCACCTACACGTAAATCTCACTCGTGTATATCAGTACAAATTTCCTAAGTGAAATGTCAAAAAGCAGAATTAAGACGTGCTTTGAAAGTATGGTACATCACAACAAGAAACATTACCAAGTCTATTAATCTAATTCATCTAACTAATAGACAGAGGGAGAAAATTAGTCATTCCATACATTTGAAAAGACATATGACAACACTAAACAACCATTCTAGGTTTTTTAAAACATTCGCCAAAATCATATATGAATATTGTTTTAATAATTAATGTGATGGGTGGGGAGTGAGCCATTACACAGGCATCCCCCATGACAGCAGCATTTCTGCTCAAGTTCAAACAAGAAAAGTGTAGTCAAACTCATCACTACTATTTAATTTTGTACTAACATGAGGAAAAAAAAAAAGAGATGTGACATTTAAAAGGCAGTCATAAAACTTTGCCTCATTTAAAGACAAGTAATTTTATTCTTGGATAACATAAAAGAATGAGATGGAGAAAAATATTACACACACAAGAGAGTCGATTAAGGTAGCAAGGAATATAATTAATTTATAGAAGTTAGCAGCATGCATAAGAAGAAAGAAGGTAAATGGGGAGAAAAGATAAATTTATCATAGCTATAGAAAGAGAAAATATCTTTGAATAAACAAACAGAAAATATTGTGAATAAAATAAAACTGATCCAAACCTACATAAGTCAAACTTTAAAACACTTTTAAAGTATATTTAAACAAAATTGACTAAGTAAAAGTTATTTCTATTTATAGAAATTTATCAGAATGCTCAATATTATGAAAAGACAAACCCTCTTGAAGTCAGTTTATACATTAAACACAATTCCAATAAAAATATAATTACATTTGTTTTACAAATATGTAAGCTCATTCTAAGGATAAATAACCATGAAAACTTTCCAAAAGGGCAATGAAATAGGACTAATTATACCACATTACTAAGCATATATGTAAAAAGAAATATATGTTATATGTCTAATGAAACTATAATAAAAGATATATATTTAAAACACTTGGTAGCTACAATTTAAAAAGTGAAAGTGAAAAGTCAGCAAAACTAATTTAAAAATATATTTTATTCAAGCCTATATCCAAACTATTATCTTTTCAACATGCAATCAATATAAAAGTTATTGATGGAATAGTTACAACTTCTTTCTTTTTTTTTTTTCATTTTCTTATTTTTTTTAATTTTTTTTTATTTTTACAGGCAGAGTTAGTGTGAGAGAGAGAGAGAGACAGAGAGAAAGGTCTTTTTTTCCATTGGTTCACTGCGTTGTGGCCGGTGCACTGCGCCAATCCGAAGCCAGGAGCCAGGTGCTTCACCTGGTCTCTCATGTGGGTGCAGGGCCCAAGCACTTGGGCCATCCTCCACTGCACTCCCGGGCCACAGCAGAGAGCTGGACTGGAAGACCAGGACTAGAACCCGGTGTGCTGGCGCCACAGGTGGAGGATTAGCCTAGTGAGCTGAGGCGCCGGCACAACTTCTTTATCTAAACTATATTTCTAAAATGCACATTCCAATACCTCTCCCTTCATATATCCATATTCAATTGCTAAATAGCCTACTTTATTGGACAGCTCAGTTAAAACAACTAAAACAGTGAAATATTGCCACATGACTACACACAAGAATGAAACAAAATAAATCAATAGATTCAAATATGAATGTTAATTTATTATATTCTAAGGTGGCAATTCAAATCAGTGGGACAAAGATGAAATTTATACTGAATTGGACCATAACAAATCAACAAGCATTAAAAGATAAATTTTGGTCCTTACCAGGAAAATTCTAAGTGGATCACAGGTGTAAATGTAAATGCAGAATCATAAAGATACTAGAAGAAAATCTAGACAAATATTTTTTAGCACATTGGAGGAGTAAGCTCTCTCCAATGATAACTCAAAAATGCAGATACCGTGGTAGGAGGGGGGATTGATAAATCACAACACACTTTTTAAAAGTCTACAAAGAAAAAGCCATCAGAATTAAATGCAAATTATCAGGTAAATGTGAGGGAAAATGTCAACTGATATCAACAACATAAGACTGAACTCCTAAACAAAGAGCTGCAAAATATGGAGAAGGCAAGCAATACCTAAGAAATTAGGCAAAGGATGAGAATGGTTCTCAATAATAAGGAATTTTTAAACATACAGAACTTCCACACCTGTCATTTCTTTCTATCATATTGACAAAAATGCAAAAATGCTATATTATTATATACTTTACTAATTTAATAATTATAATAATTAGCTGTGCTGTTGTGAATTTAATGATTAATTTAATTATAATATACTGTTATTTCCACTCTCCAAATCTCTGCACTTTTTATATTTTGTACCACAATGTCAAGCTTAGTTTTGTTTTCTCAGGCTTTCTTGCTGCAGACTCCTTTGGTTCAAATCCTGTTTCTACCACCTCTAATCCACGTGGCACTGAACAAGCTTCTTCAATGTGCTTCAATTACCTCATTAAAAAAAAAAAAAAAAAAAAGAGAGAGAAACTAGGGATGGCACCTGCCTGAGCTTCTAATTTTTATTGTTTTGAATCAAGGACACTGTCCAACATTAAAGGATAAAAAAAAGTTTTCTTGTTATTTGTTATAAGACAAATTTGGGTTTCAGAGATGCTAGAATATATACATATATATGTGCATCTTATATTTGATTGTTACTGAATTAGTTGGTACTGTGGAACCCAAGACCTCTATATTATTTTTAAGGCCAGATCAAAGATTTGCTGTAACACAATTATAGTCCATTAATGTTCATTACCAACCCACATTCCTCCCGGTAGTTATTCTAAAACAGTGAAATAAATCAGTTTAAATTCTATTTGCCCTGAAAGGAGGGAGAGATATTTTCATGGCTTCTTTAGATATTGCTTATTGATAAATGTTTCTACTAGAGCAATTATAAGCTAGAATGTGGCATGTCTTCCTTGGAAATATTTAACAATTATTGTACCTGTTTTACACTATGCAAAGAAATTAGAGATAATGAAGCTTCTATCCCCAAATAAAAAGACTGTGCATGATAAAAGAGAAGAAAATGAACCTGGATTCATGCTTTCTGTATTTTTGTCCCCTCTGTGTTCTTTATGTTGTCATGAATTTGTATAAATTAGTACTCATCCCAAAACTCAACTTTCTAATATGCAAAATGGGTATAATAACACAATTTAATAGAATTTATGTGAATATTAAGTAACATATTGCCCATTAAGGATTTTAATGTTTCTCCTTAACCACCTCTATTCTATATTTCCTTATCTCTACCAGGACAAAGTTAAATAACAAGGAAACACTAAGAAAGTTGGACCTATTACAAAACAGCTCTACAAATAACAGTTAACAAACATTACAGCCCTCCACCCAAGTTATTTAGTCATTTCCTCTTTATTCAATATTTCATTAAAAACAGTCCTTTTCTCTTTAGTTTGTGATTGATTATGTGGGAAAGGATCGGTAATGCTCTTTGTGAATAATGTTACATATTGAATTGAGAACAAGATAGCTGAAAACAGGCTGAGGCCGTTCCAGTTGGCACACAAATCAATTA
Organism: Oryctolagus cuniculus; assembly: GCF_051225735.1. Taxonomy (NCBI): domain Eukaryota; kingdom Metazoa; phylum Chordata; class Mammalia; order Lagomorpha; family Leporidae; genus Oryctolagus; species Oryctolagus cuniculus. The sequence goes on from NC_142873.1 coordinate 73,092,895, forward strand.
TAGATCATCATTTAACAGAAACCAAAATGTAGACATTCACCACGGAACCAATTTTGGCCTCAATCTGTTTCTGTGAGAAATAAGAAATATATATATATATATATATATATATAAATTATCAACCTACTCTATTGACTTGTAGAAAAATTAAAAAAAAATTTTTAAATATCAATATTATGATTCTTTTGAGTTAGAAAAGGATGGTCTCTGCAGTATATAACCATATAAGTTACCTGCAGCAAAACAGTAATTAGATTCTCTGCACCTTAACAAAGTGTTATTTTGTGTAATACAGATTCAAGAAAATGGTAAGAATTTCTAACGTAAGAGGCCTTCAAAAAGTTCATGGAAGTGTGTATTAAAAAACAGTTGTGCATGGATTTCAAAGTGATTTTTTTGCACCAAACTGAACTTATCTTTTAATTCCATTTCTCTCTGATCTTTTTAAATCACCCTTGTATATTAGAAAAAAAAAAGGGGGGAGGGGTGATAAGAAGTCTAAATGTCTTGCATCTCTGTGTGCACATTTCTTTTCAATGTGACATTGTTATTCTTACCATCAAGAGTCAGAGTCAATTTCTCTATCTAATTATGTTTGGGTCAGCCTTATAACTCACCTGGATCAATAGAACATGTCGGGTATTATGGGAGTGCCAAGGCTATGTCTCACAAGGCCTAGAAGCTTCCACTGTTGCTCCCTTGGAAACCAAATAACAGCATGTAAAGAAGCCCAAGCCAGCCGTCTTGACTACTGGATTGTCAGGGGATGGGGAGGCTTGCCAACAGCCAGACCTATGAGTGAGCCTACATTAGATCATTTAGTCCATTAAAACCTTCACATCACTGCATTCACCTGAGTGACTTTAAGAGCGACCCCCAGAAAAGCTACCCAGTTGGTTCCATCTGAAGTAGATTTGGAAGAAATTCAATCAAGAACATTGGAAGAAAACAAAATTATTTTAAGCTGCTAAGTTTTTTTTTTCCAAAAAAGGCAGCATGTTTTATTAGTTCTCCTAGAGTTATCTACAATATTAATAATAAAAGTTTTACATGTATGATCAGAAATTGCAAATTTTTAACCCAAACAAAACCCAGGTCACACCACAATGATTTGGCTTCCTTTCTTCTGTTTCATTCTGCACAACACTTTCTGCTTCTGCCAGAGCACATTTTGAATTCCATTTTTTAAGGGAAATGACTGGACCAGGAAGCTCATAAAGAACCTTGGCATTTCAATTGTACCACACCATCCTCAGAGCCTCTATGGATAGTTTCTCCTTCTCACAGACGTGGCCATTTTCTAGTTTTTAACATTTCTTATTGTTACCATAATTTCATTGTTTATCCCAAAAATGCTTCTTCTGAAACAGGGGACAACTGGCTGGAGCCGCGGTGTAAAGTTGTTGCCCATGGCGCCAGCATCCTATGTGGCCTCAAGTTCCTGTCCTTCCTGCTCCAATTCCAGTTCCCTGCTAATAGCCTGGGAAAGCACTGGAAGAAGGCCCATGCACTTGGTCCCTGCCATCCACATAGGAGACAAGGATGAAACTCCTGGCTCCTGGCTCCTGGCTGTGGCAGCCATCTGGGAAGTGAACCAGAGGATGGAGGATCTCTCTATCTAATCTCCTTTCTCTGTAACAATGACTTTCAAATAAATAAGTATATCTTAAAACAAACAAACAAGAAAAATCTAGGGACAAACCAGATGCAAAGAAGCCCAAAGTCACCACATATATATGTGGCCTCACTAAATGTCAGTGTACATCTTTACTTTCACTTGTGAATGCACTGAAATCTGGGCTAAAGAAGACAACTTTGACTTCTTCAATCCTAAATAACTGCTCTGCCAGAAGGGAGTAAAATGCAGCAGCTGGTGTGGGAAAACCCATGGTCCTTGTCTCTAAAATTGCTTTTCCTCTAATAAACTTCAAACTGTTGGGACTGGAGGTATTTTATGTCTAAATAAACTTATTCCATATGCCACTAGAGCAACCTGATACTGAATCACTATAGGTAAAACAGAAATTGAAATTAAAGAATCATGTTTTACTTCCAGTATTGTCCTATATATATATGTCAGTTAGTAAATTAGTGACAGGCAGGTACCTGGAAAAGGGATTTTGTAAATATTGATCAAAAGCCTGTTTTTTAGAGATATGAAAAAATATCATTATGTGACAGAATCACAACCACAGCCCCACAGCAGTGGCCACAGGTTCCCCAAGTCACTACCAAATGGGGTGATTTGTTACACAGCAACGGATAACAGATACATCCTCCAAAAGTAAGTCAGAATGTTTTGGTGGACAGAATATTGAAAAGGAATAAGGTAATCTCAGTACAAGTACTGGCTGCACCATAGATTAACCATATGAAATTCTTAATTTCTCTAGACTATAATTTCTTCTTGTGCAAACAGAAAACATTTCCTCAGTCAATATTTATTAAAAACTGACACACAAAAATTATTCATATTTATGTGGTACCAACAATGACTATATGCATTCAGGGATAATCTTTTAAGTCACATCAACTATAAAGTTTGCTCTTCTAAATTACTAGAGCTACTAATAATTGTAGATCTGAATAAAATAAAGATTTGGTTTTGGAACACGACCTATAATTGTCTAAAAGCCCATGTTCTCACTTGCTTAAAAAAAAAAAAAAAGATGACACTTTATTTCTTTCTCAGAACAATGATTCTACAAAATGTCTAAGGGAAGCTGTTATTTTGGGAGATATTTTCCTTTTATAAACTGAATCAATACAACATGATCAGGTGAATAGTACTGGCCTGAATGTACAAGCCTAACAGTAGAGATGAACTCAGAGAATCTTTTAACTTTTCCTTATTTGAAAGAAAATGATTTCTAAAAATTATCAGCCATGAAAATAAAATCCTCTTTAGGATTAGGAAGAAGAAGAAACACAGACTGAAAGTGCTACAGCTAGTTTTCAGTGTTCTCATTTCCTAATGTTCTCACATCATTTTAGGCAGTAAGAACTAAAAACAATATATGTTACCCAATATTCAACACTGCCATGGACATACTGGAATATTATTTTGCAGCTGTCCAAATGTTATCCAAGGATTTTGAATGAAAAGAAAATTTCCTGAATAGGCCAATTACTGATAATCAGCCTTAGAAAAAATTTGTGGCACCTATGAAAGTATTCTTTATCTAGAGTCAGGTATCCAGAGGGCTTACAATCTGCTGCTTAGCTGTGCAACTGTGCACAAAACATGAATGTCTCTGAGCTGCAGTTTGCTGCTCTATAAAAATAGGGGTGATGATACTTGACCTATTTTACAAGGACATTGTGTTGAATAAACAGGAATATTTAATTGAAAAGTTTTACAAATACTCAACTTTGAAGAAGAAAGGAAAAGTGAGGTGGCCCAGACAATTCTCAACCCAATGCAATGCCTGAATGTTGGCTGTCAATAAAGCTGTCAGGTTTGAGAAGGAAATGCTTAACATCAGAGACAGACTTTACATTTTTTTAACATTTTATTTCAGAATAGTTTAATATTTACTAAATAAAAATTGTGAGGTAGTATTACAGAGTCCCCAGCTATTCCTTATCCCATTTCCCTATCAACACCTATTATCTTTTTAACAATTAATGAACCACACCCAGCTTTCTCCATTTGTTTAATCCAAACTCCTTTTATCTCTGCCACCCTTGCCAGCCTCTAGCAATCAACATTTTGTGTTGAGATTGAGGTTTTTTGTTTGTTTGTTTGTTTGTTTGTTTTTTGCTAATTTTAGTTCCCACAAATATGGAAGAACATGCAATAATTGTCTTCCTATGTCTGGTTCATTTCACCTAACATCATGTCCTATAGTCCTATCCATTTTGCTACAAATAACAAAATTTCATTATTTTTTATGGCTGAATAGCATTTCATTGTGTATATATACCACATTTTCTTTATCTATTCATTTGAGCATGGACACCTTGGTTAACTCCATACTGTAACTATTATGAAAAGTACTGCCATAAACATGATGGAACAGATATCTCTTTGATACAATGAGTTCATGTCTTGGGTATATACCCAACAGTGGGATTGCTGATCCATATGGCAGTTCCATTTCTAATTTTTAAAGAAATCTCCATATTATTTTCCACAGTGGCTGGGCTAATCTTCATTCTGCTAAAAGTATCTAAGAGTTTCTCTTTCTCCACGTACTTGCCACCATTTGTTATTCCCTATTTTTGGTAACAACCATTCTGACAAGGATGAAGCAATCTCTCATTGTGGTTTTGATTTGCATTTCTCTGACAGCTAGTGATGTTGAGCATGTTTCCATATATTTGTTGGACATTTATATCTCTTCTTCTGAGAACTACCTGTTCAAGTCCTTTGCTCATTTCTTAACTGGATTGGTTGTTCTTTGGTGTTGAGGGTTTTTTTCTTATAATCATTTACTTTTGTCTGTTGATACTATTGCTCATCTTTTTAATTATAAATATTTATTTATTTGAGAAGTAGAGTGACAGAGAAAGGGAAATACACAGAGAGAGAATGATGCTCTAACCAATAGTCCACTACCCAAATGCCCACAATCACCAGAGCTAGACAGGTCAAAGCCAGGAGGCAGGAACTTCATCTAGGTGTCCCATATGGATGGCAGTGATATCAGGAAGCTGGATGAGAAGCAGAAGTAGGAATGGATCCCAGGCACTCCAATAGTGTGGGATATAAACGTCCTAAGCAGCAGCTTAACCCAGTGCACCACAATAGGCACTACTCTTGTTTTCTTTTTTCAGGCATTTTATCTTTTGTTCTATGTGACCTTCTTCATATGTTCAGTAACTCAACCAACAAACATTTCCTGAGCATCCAGTGATTGTGGAGTGCACATGATCAAGACCGGTCCCTGCCTGTGGAGCTCACATTCAAATGAAAGTACCATAAATCAACAGGTTATCAAAGGCAAGGAGAAACTAAAGCAAGGACACTCTGGCCAAAGCACTAAGGGATTCAGAAGAAGGAATACCTGTCTACTGAAGGGCCCAGAGAAGCCCACTGGATTGGTGCTCAAAGGAGGTGGTGGCATTTAAGCTGTATCTTGAAGAATGAGAATTTTTTTTTCTTGACAGACAAGGGGCATCTGAAGTAAACCATGATTATAGCATAAGTCAAGAGCTTCAATTACTAAGACAAAAAAAAAATATTAAGAGCTAATATAGTGAGGAAAGAGTTTCAATTCCACATTTTAAAAAAAAAGGAGAGGCACTTTTTCATACTCTTTAGAGTATTGCACATGTTAAATATTCGATTCCTGCTTTTTATTTACATAATCTTTTGGCAAATTAAATGCATCTAATTGGTGCCTCAGTGCCATAGTACCCTCCAATAAAAATGCACCTCAAGGCTATGGATTTAGCTGTTCTTAAAATGTGCCCCTTGGTTCAGTTTCAAAGAAAGAATAATTAATGATTAATTATTAACAAATAGAACTTGCAATAATTTAACAATAGCGTATTTTAGGAGTCTAGTCTTTCTGTTTACAAGGTATTCCGTCTTTCAAAAAATTGCAAACAAAATGCCAGCTATTGGAACCATTAACAATTTAACTTGCTGTTTCTCTGACATCAGTGAAAGGGTATTATTTATCACACTAAGTATATATTATAATCTTCTGTTGATAGTAAAAGATCAAAGATTACCTTGCATCAAACAGAATTATGATGCCATAACATTTTATCTTGTTAAGCTGATATCAATCACCAGGTGACAGTGAGCTGCAGAGCAGATTTTTCTGTCTGTATCCCTGACACACTCAAACACCTGAAATACAGCAACCAACTTCTGTGTGCTTAAGACTGTGAACTTGAAAAACATGACAGAAACAAATAAGTGGCTCATTGCTAATAGCAGTGCTATATCAGTGCTAGATACTACTTGTTTTCTGAACATGTACCTAGTATCCTTTCCTAGAACTTCAATAAAGAAGAGAAAAGTAAGAGTCAAAAAAGAGAAAGTGGAGTATTGTCTTAAGCATGAGTGTTAATAGCCTGAGTCAGAAGACTGGAACAAAGAAACCTGGTGTAACTTTCTAGAGATACACATCCCCACTCTTTCATCAGACAGCTATATAAGGCCCTGACTCACATCAAAAACCAACCAAGCAAATCCTCTTTCTCAGGAAGGGCCAAAGCCTCTAACTTGCATCCATTTTGAGTCCTATCATAGGCTTCATCAATAACTAATCTGAACCAGTATTTCTCTCCTGGTGATGTCGAAACTGTGCAAGACTTCCTCTATTCTCATTATGTTAATGGCTTTGCTTCTTCAAGAAAGATCTAGCTGAGTCCTTGAGTTTTTGTAATGTTCAATGTGCATTCAATTTTCTGGAATACTTTAGCTATAGAGAAGAAAATGCTTTAGTTAGAAATAATTTGGTCATCTTCATATACAAATTCTGCAGCATGCTGATTCACGTCAAAAATTCAGCACTATATTCATTCTTTTGTCATACAAGCTTTTTCTTAGTATTTCTTTAAATATCTTAACAGAATAAGAAGAGCTTTAGTATAAATCCCAAATTTTAACCTTTCCACAGACTAACTGGACATTAAAGTATTTAGCATTTTGAAATTGTGTCATTATTTACATTAACAACAACTGTTGCCTGCATGGTACATGATAAAATCATTTGCCTGAAAATTTCTTGTTTTTTTTTTTTTTCTGTCGAGATGGTCATACACTATATCATAGAGAACACAGCAAGACGTTCCCAAACTTGCAAAATTATTGGATGGGGGCATTCATTTTTATGCAAAATATATGCATATTCATATAAAACAGTTTGAAAAATGTATCAGATATAATTAGCATGTTTATGAATCTATTTGCTCTGCTATTAAGTAACAAATTTGTAGTAACCATGGTAACTGCAACATCACAGGCACAAGTTCTATTTTTATAATCGCATGAGTACTTTTCTTAAAGCAACATTGGTGCCCAAATCCTGTATTTATAAAATTTAAAATAAGAATTTTAAAAAATTCATCATTTCATTTTTTATTAGATAAGGGCACATTTTCATTTTGAGTTTAAATTAAAAGCTGTTTCTTTTTTGATGTGTGTTGTATTTGTGTTCACGTCTGTGTGTTTGCCAAAGATAATATTTAAGTGCAAAAGGAAAAAACATAGGATATTAGGGGTATAGAAAATTAACAAATGTGGTTACAAGATTGTTAACTTTTATAAATTCCATGTCATTTGAAACAGTAGAAGCACATCTGTTTTCCTAACTTTCAGAATAAATATAAAATTAAATATGATATCCCATTTGATTCTTCTTTAAATTTCTTCTTCAATCTTAATCATTACATTTTATCAAAAATATCAATAATAACATTTTACATATATGTTCAATTCAGGGAGGCTAACTTATGATTAAATTAATGCTTTACTTAAAAGTTGATTAACTATTAACTTTTTATCACTTAAATACCACCATTTCTAGGAATGCGGCATTATATATAACTATCATGAACCTGACTTTCCTTCCCTTGAAAATGGAGGCATTTCATTACAGTATTGTTGAAAAGATAAAAATCTGAAAATGCCATATGATGAAAACTTTTGTGTTGTTTTAAAATTATAATTTTACATTCAGGTATATTTTGTTACAAATATCAACTCTAACCCTGAAATGAATAGCTAAAAATAATACACTCTGCCAGTATCCGATTTCTTTATGTCTCAAAAAGTGGCAAAGTTAAAACGGATGTCTGGGAAATAAAGTAACTAGATTGGGAGAAGAAATTATATTAAAGGAAAAAAAAGTCTTTTCCATATATTTCTAAAAATGACTGGTTTGGTCATGAACCTTGAGTCATTCTCTCAGTGGGCCTCATTTTTCTCACCTATGTACAGGAATAACAGTACCTACTTTGGATTTTTACATGAAGAAATATGAACTAGTCATCATACTATTTGACATACTGTGTTTTTCAAAAAAGGTAGTTTACTTCATCCCCATTCTTTATTTTAAAATTCTGTAGTCTTGGAGCTTTAAAGGGAGGGCTAAAGTTACAAGGTTCAGCCGAGCCTGTCCTTTTAACTGTGTGGGCTGAGCAGAAACACTCTAGGTGGGAATTTCTCTAGATAACTATAGGAAACAAAGGATGAACCAGGATTCTGTGGGCCTCGAGAAGAACGGCTTCAACTCAGGCTGAAAAGGGGTAACACTGTATTCCAAATGGAAAGGTTTCATTCATGCTGAGACAGCGAGGGGCTCAGCCAAACTAGAAGTAAAACACTAAAAGCAAACCCAGTGACACCAAATATTGGGGCTCACAAAGGAAAGGACAAGCCAGGAAAGATGGAGTGAGCCTGTGAACCTGTAATGTCCCATGTTCCTGCAGGTTCAGTGCAATCCTGATCATTCAGTTAGAAAATTTCAACCCCAGTCCAGGCATCTCTGTTCCTCCTTACTCTATAAGCTCTGATTTCCTCATAGCACTGATCACATTGGAGCATGCTAGGTAGTGTATGTATTTATCATATTTAGTATCTGTCTCCACCTGCTAGGATATAAACTCCAGAGACATCTCTGTATACTGCTGTGTCTTCAGTGCCTGTTAGACTCTAAAGAAATATTTGTTAAAAGAATAAAGATTTAGCAAAGTGCTTTGAACATAGTGAGTATATAGTAAAGATTGATTATTATTAATATTTTTTTAAATTTTTCTCAGATCATCTAAAATAAAGCTGTTCCTGAAGCAGCTGATAGTGAAAGTAATGAAGATTTGCCTTACTGCCTTTAAGACAAGAAGCCTAATTTTGCTTAGATCATTCACTAAAAAAATCACATATAAATACTTCCCAACCTTCCAAAATATGATAATCTACAGCAGATTGGCTACAAATTAATCCATTAGACTATTTGGCCAACCAATTTAAATGCTAAATCAACAAATACTCAATTATCCAAATCTGCTGTTAATTTGCTGAGATGAGTCTCTTTGCCCATTTCTGTGAATTCTATAGACATTTGTATTTCTTTAGCATCTCTTCTTTATTCTTAAAAATTAATAATTTGAAAAATCTTTCCCTTCAGCAACAAAATAAACCCAAGACTGAGATGATTACTCGATAGTGGATACATATATTAACTTACTTGTTATCACTCAGAAACTTAGGGAGAAATTAATGATGATGATAAGTGTGATTAAGTCTAATTTATCTCAGCCAATGCAACAGACATAAATTCTCTCTAGTCAAAGATGACATTTGTCAAGCTGACCTACCTTGTCTTATTTTATGTGTGTATTTCAGAGGCAGAAAAATAAGAGTCATTTGCTGGGCAATAATGTGGTTAGTGGTATACTAAACAGAATGTGCAATCTCCCTAATGATAGAAGATACAAGCTCTAAAACATCAGGGAAGGAACCTTGCCTATATCTTATAAAGAACTGGAAAGACAATGGCTTGGTAAGGTGTGCTTCCAGCAGCTGGCAATGCAATCTGGATCAGATTGTAAGGTAAGTGAAACAAGTGGACCATAAAACCAATCAGTTATATTTTAGGCGACCCCTGATAGGAAAATTAGAAAGAAAATTTCTGCTTAACTTCCATATATAAAAGAGAATGGGGGAAATTCTGGATGTTCATAGAGCTAGTCTTTTTTCAGCTGTCTTAACAGAACTGTGCATTGGCTAAAAAACATACATCATGATGATTCAAAAAGATTTTTAGTTAAAATGTGTAATCAACTGCTCTAAGGAAAATATTTCAAATGCATCATGTCCCAACTTAATGTTTATTCATTCATTCTAGAGAAAATATGTTGTTTAGGTTAAATTGAAAAATAATAGTATACAGGGTCGGGTGTTTGGCCCAGTAATTAAGACATTCACATCCCAGGGCAGGCAGTTGGCAGAGCAGTTAAGTCACTACTTGGGATGCCTGCATCCTGTTTATCAAGTGCCTGGTTCTAGTCACAGCTACTCCACTTCCACTCCACTTCTTGCTAATGCACACCCTGGGAGGCAGCAAGTTATTAAAGTACTTGAGTTTCTATCACCCACATGGGAGGCCCTGATTAAGTTCTGGGTTCCTGGCTTCAGCCTGGGACAGCTCTTGTGATTGCAAGTATTTGGGAAGTAAAACAGCAAATGTAAGATATCTCTCTCCCTCTCCCTCTCCCTCTCCCTCCCTCTCCCTCTTTCTCCTTCTCTCTCTCTCTCTCCCTCTCTCTCCCTCTTTCTGTCTTTTTGCCTCTAAAATAGTAAAACAGTAGTAGCAGCAGCAGCAGCAGTATACATTGTAAGTAACTGTCAGGTTCAAAAATAATATTAACCGGGGCTGGTGGTGTGGCGCAGAGTTAAAGCCCTGGCCTGAAGCGCCGGCATCCCATATGGGCACTGGTTCTAGTCCCGGCTGCTCCTCTGCCAATCCAGCTCTCTGCTATGGCCTGGGATAGCAGTAGAAGATGGCCCAACTCCTTGGGCCCCCGCACCCTCGTGGGAGACCCAGAAGAAGCTCTTGGCTCCTGGCTTCGGAATGGCGCAGCTTTGGCCATTATGGCTATCTGGGGAGTGAACCAGCGGATGGAAGACCTCTCTCTCTGTATCTATCTCTCTCTGTAACTCTTTCAAATAAATAAAATAAATCTAAAAATAAATAATAATATTAACCAATGAAAATTAAAGTGCATAGGCAATTTTAGATAAGTATAAAAGTGATTTATCACCCATTATAAGTCCTGTCCTCCAAAATTTCTATTCCAATAACAGAACTATAGCTAGGCTCACCTACACTCTATTTTCTAGCCTTTCATCATCACTGCCTTTATGTACAGTTTTGTCATTATTCTCTCAAACAGGATATGAGCAAATACTATTACTATCCATAAGTTATTGTTACTCATAAGTTATGCTACTTCTGAGCCTGGCCCATAAACCTTCCCCAAAACCCTCCAGATACTTCCTTCCCATGGTGGGGATAATGATGGCCTCCTCCCATGGTAAGATGGTACAATTGTTGTCAAGTTGGGTCCTCAAACGACCCCCATTTATTCAACAAATACATATGGAGTCTTCATATGGGGCTATGCATTATATGGTTCTAGTAATTTATAAAAATGGGTGCATTAAATCAAAATTATCAAATATTATTTCAATACATACCATTCAACAATCTGATTTCAGAACATATGAAGTAATGTGAAAAGTGAGTGTGATATCATTTAAATTGCAAAAATGCAAGAAACAAAACTGTCTATATAGATAATCCTAACTATTATAAAGCTTGGGCTCTCTCAAAATCCACTCCAATCACCTCCAGCTTCAATAGATTTTTTTTATTATTATTATTTTTTTGACAGGCAGAGTGGACAGAGAGAGAGACAGGGAGAAAGGTCTTCCTTTGTCTTCCAATGGCCGCCGTGGCCGGCGCACCGCACTGATCCAATGGCAGGAGCCAGGTACTTATCCTGGTCTCCCATGGGGTGCAGGGCCCAAGCACCTGGGCCATCCTCCACTGCACTCCCTGGCCACAGCAGAGAGCTGGCTTGGAAGAGGGGCAACCGGGACAGAATCCGGCGCCCTGACCAGGACTAGAACCCGGTGTGCCAGCGCCGCAAGGCGGAGAATTAGCCTAGTGAGCCACGGTGCCGGCCCTGCTTCAATAGATTTAAAAAGGAAAAATGACCTATTCCAACTCCCCTTTTAGCTTGAGCTCCAGATGTAATCTGGATTCCTCTTTGATTAGAAAGGGAATTATGCAGGGAGAGAAGGAGAGATTCAGGGTGAAAGGCACCCACCCAGGTGTTCACATGCATGAGGGGAGTAGCAGTGAGATGCAAGAGCCAGTAGTCACAAAGAAAGGCTTCTTAATTCTGTAGTTTCCAGAGAGTCACAGACCCAAAAGTCCTCTTCATTCTGCTGTGGTTTGGAGTCACTGCTGAATGCTCAGACCAGAGGTTATTTTTTCATCCCTGCAAATTTCTGCAACCTACCCATATTCTCTAATAAAGTATATTTTCCTTAAACTAGCTAAAATGGTGTGTGTGTGTGTGTGTATTACATCGTCTTAATTCTTACATCAACAATTTTAGCTTAATCCATAAATTGTTGGCAATTAGTATTATTCTGACTATGCACAAAAGGCTTATTCTCCTTAAGCATTTTGTCTCCAAATTTAATGGTCTACTTGTTTCTGAAATTATTCTTTAACCATACTCTCTTTTGATGTCACTATTGTGATAATAATCATTGACACTAAAACTTCTTCATAATTGTTGCTTCAGAAAATATTTATAATTACATTACATACACTCTAAATTCATGTGTATTAAATGCATTTATGGTCTTTATCAAAAACTAGTACTGCAAACTGTAGACCTTAAAGACTGAAACATGGAGTGGCCCTAAGGAAGTCAACTTTAAAGAATTTTTGTTAAAATAATACAGAACCTTTTCAGTCTGCACCATAGCTGTTACATGTTCATAGAGCTCTCTTAATAAATATTATTGCTATTAAGCAGATTTTTGCTTTGTCTAAATGTATGGTGTCAACTCGAATTGAAAGTGTACTGGGAACCCTGCATAATCACAGGCAGATTTCTTAATTAACATTTACATAACAGTAATAATATATTCCACTGATAGTTTACAATGAGAAATACATGATCACGTCTTGCTGTAGGGGATGGTAGGTCTTCAACACAGTAAAGAAGAAAGGAAGAGGAAGTGGGGAAGAGGAGTAGCAGAATCATGATGAACTCCTTTTGGATAATGAAACAAAACCTCTTCCCTCCCACTATGACCATACCTTCTACTGTGCCCTTAAAAGAACTGATATATATATGAAAAAAGTACTATAGTTCACAACATTATATGAAACGTGTAACCAAAATTACAGTTATTCCATGTACATTCCTTAAAATGATTTTTGTTTGTTTAATCTTTGAATATGTGTTGATTATCTATTTGAACCAATCATTTCCCATACAGTTTATACAGTGGCAAGTTACCATCTCATGGCACTGACAGGCTAAAACATGAGACAAACAATAAAAATGTAATGGACAATAAATATACAATTAAATGTGCAGAAAATGTAGGCAAGGAGTTGTGCCAAAAAGTGTGGCTTAGATCAGGAGCTACTAAAACAGGGTGGTCAGGGAAGACATCATCCTCATAGAAACAAGATGGATGAGTGAGAGCCAACCATGCAAAAAGTAATTGATGCTGTGAAAAGGAAAGAAGTTAGATTGGAGTGTTTGAGGAAATTAAATATTGTGTGTATATAACTGTATATATACCTAATATGAAGTATCTACTAAGTTATAACAAAATTGACTTGTGGTATAACATTTTCCCCAACTCCAAAATGTTAACCCCATATTTGCATGAATACTGCAATTATCCTTATCCTATGCCTTCATGGCCACAGGATGTAGGGAGAGAAAGCAGGGAGAACAAACAGAAGGAAAGTCAGAGAGATTCCAATCACATCATCAGAAAGATCGTATTTCAGCATTAAACACTGGACATTTCTATTTAATTCTGAGCCAGAGTGAATAAAAATTCTCAAGAATAGCAACAAATTTATCATACTCCATATAACCACAACTTCCCTTGGTAAATATTTTAACTTAATTACATATTTCCTAATTTAGTTTCACTTTAACTTTTTACTAGAATAGAACCCTTCAGATAAAGGTAGAATGCCAACCAAATTATATCATCTATTCATCTATCTCATTGGCTTTTTTTTTTTTTTTTTTTGACAGGCAGAGTTAGTGAGAGAGAGAGAGACAGAGAGAAAGGTCTTTGCGTTGGTTCACCCCCCAAATGGCCGCCACGGCCGGCACACTACACCAATCCGAAGCCAGGATCCAGGTGCTTCCTCCTGGTCTCCCATGCAGGTACAGGGCCCAAGCACTTGGGCCATCCTCTGCTGCCCTCCAGGGCCACAGCAGAGAGCTGGACTGGAAGAGGAGCAACCGGGACAGAACTGGAGCTCTAACCGGGACTAGAACCCAGGGTGCCGCAGGCAGAGGATTAGCCTAGTGAGCTGCAGTGCCAGCCTCATTTGCTTTTGATATTTGTGCTCTTTTCAGAGACAAATTTATAGTGATTAACCATCCTAATACTTTAAACATCTTTTTGCACAAATTTTTGATGTATTCCTATCTACTTTAAGCCCAGCTTTTTATTCTCTTCTTTCCTTGTCCCATGCTTTTGCCTTGATATCAAATCTATTTAGGGGGAAAAAGAGTCACAGACTATCTGTGAATGCGAAGTACAGTATTCCCCCTTACCCTTAAGGGATATGTCCCAAGACCCCCAAAGGATGTCAGATACCTCACAGAATACTGAACCTTGTATGTGAGGGTACTTCAAAAAGTTCAGGGAAAACTTAAATACAATGTAAGTTTATTTTGGTGCAAATCCATGCATAGTTTTTTCAGAAAACATACTTTCATGAACTTTTTAAAGCTCTCTCGTATCCCAAATTCATTTAGAACATAAAGCAGTATCAAGTTTTTTGTTATGGTATAAATGCAAAATGTTGTTGAATTAAATCAAATTTTGACAGCTTTTTTATTTTCTAAAGTAGGAATGACTTTATGTTTTGTGATCAAGGAATCTAATACATATTATACAAAAACTAACAAATCAGATATAGTTCCATCATCTAATTAAAATCAGTTAATATATTAATGTACCAGATTTTCTAGACAAATGTCCATATTTTTAATAAAAATAATGTTATATTAATTATATTGCTCTAATGCTTTTTTTGCAATTTAAATACATATCACTTGTGTAATCAAGGAAAATAGATGCATTGAGAGGATGTGAGACAACTTTTACTCTATGTATGTATCCAGTATTTTCTGTTCTTCATCTCCTCATCAAGAAAATTTCCACTAAGGACTCCAAAACCACAGGAAAACCAAGAACAAATACATCACAAAAGGATTCCCAAGTTCCTATAGGATAACGTAGTTACATAAAACTCAATTTATCCAAGCTACGTTCAATGAACCACACAGCTCAACAAAGAGTAAGTAAAAACCATCATTACCCAGGCCCATAAAATAACTAGGACAGAAGGAACATTGTACATTTCAAACTCTGTGCATAGAAAGAAATACCAAAACCTAGCAGAGCAGCCCTGAGGCCACAACCAGGAGAGACTACGCGTGAAGGGGTGAAGGGGAGAAGGAAGCTTGAGTGAAGAGAGGTGGAACACACTGAAGCAAACTGCAGAAAAAGAATGTCCAACCATGAGTTGGGGAAATACAAAGTAAGGCTGTTATCAGCTGCATCAGAGCACCATGGTCTGGGGAATCAACAGGAATAGATAAAGTGACAAAACCAGAAGCAGCCCGCTTGGACAGCATTGCTTCTGGGAGGAAAAGGCCACTGGCAGAGGGGCCCTTGGAGTCCCATGTGGGAAGAACCCAGCAAATTAAGCCATCTGTGTGATGCCAGCATCCCCTTTCGGAGATGCTGAGTCTGAGTCTTGGCTATTCTGCTTCCTATCCAGTTTCAGTGCCAATGTGCTTGGGAAGGTATGGGGGTGGAGGCATGAAGAAAACCCAAATGAAGCTCCTGGTTCCTGGTTTCCTTGCAACCACTCGAGGAATGAACTAGCGGATAGAAGAATTTTTCTCTCTCCCTCTCTTCCTGTCTCTCTGAGCTTTGCCTTTCAAATAAATAAGTATTTATATATTTTTTAAAGTTATTTTAAAAAACAGAGCGGTCAAAGGGCCTGCTCAAACAAGGATAAATCACACACACACACACACACACACACAAAGATACAAACCTCCACAATCTGCCACCTGAGAAAAATAAATGCAATCAAAGAAAGTCAATGTCCCCGTATCAAAAGAAGAAAACATTCTTGACCTAAAAACCCAAATAAGTCACCCAAACTACACATAACTTATTTCTGGCCTAAGAAAATTAAGCATTTTTTTATAATAGGCATTTTTAAAAGATTTCTTTATCTGAAAAATAGGGTTACAGAGAGGGAGAGAGATCTTCCATCTTCTGGTTCACTCCCCAAATAGCAGCAACAAGCCAGAAGCCTGGAACTCCATCTGAGTCTCCCATGTGGACTTAGAGCTTCCTCCAATGCTTTCCCAGGAGCATTATCAAATAGATGGATCGGAAGTGGAGTAGCTAGGACCTGAAATAGCACTCATATGGGATGCCAGTGTCGCAGTAGGTGGCTTAATCTGCTCTGCCATGACAATTAAACATTTTAGACCTTTTTCTAATAGTGTCAAACAACATTCAGATAAAACTGAATGAGAAAAATTAAAAATAAAATTATCTCAGCTTATATTCTCCTTAATAAAACTACCATAAAGCAGAAAGAAACTGAATTGAATATCATTTAAGAAAAATTCATGGATTTTTTTAAAACCAAATCATAATTTATAAACTTTAAAGCAGATGTGGACAAAAAAATTTAAAAAGATATGAAATGAGAGTTAACAAACTCAGAAAAAAACAGAATTATATTTATTTATTTTTAGATTTATTTATTGAAAGGCAGAGAGAGAGAGAAAGAGTGAGAGAGAGCAAAGGAGAAAGAGAGCAATCTTCCAACCATTGGTTTACTTGCCAAATACCCACAACAGCTGGAGATGGGCCAGGCCAAAGCCAGGGGCCAGGAACTCCAATAGAATCTTGTATGTGGATGGTAGGGACTCAAGTACTTGAACCATCATCTGCTGCCTTTCCAGAGCCATTAGCAGGAAGCCGTGTCAGAAGTGGAAGAAGCCATCACTTCAGTATGAGACGTAGTTATCCCGAGCAGCTCAACCCATTACCACAACACCTGCCCAAAAAATGTCATTTTAAAAAATAAGAAATTAGAGTGGGCATTTTTCCTAGTGGTTAAGAGGCTGATTAAAATGTCCGCATCCCAAATCACAGCACAAGTGTGATAGTGAGTTCAGCCTCCTGACTCCAGCTTCCTGCTAAGTCAGATCCTGGGAGGCAGCAGTCATGACCTAAGAGATTAGGTTCCTGCCACCCACGTGGGACAACTGAACTACATTCCCAGCTCCAGCTTCCCAGTCCTAGCCATTGAAGTCTCTCTTTCCCTTTCATTTTCTCTCAAAGTAAAAAGAAAAAAAAAAATCGCAGAGGAGAGGGGGTTGTTGTCATAGTACTTGTCTTTAATTAGGACACCAAACTCCATTTTCAGAGTGGTTCAAGAACCCAGATATCCACTTCTGATTCAGTTTCCTGCAAATACAAATTCAGGGAGGCAGAAGATGATGCAAGTGCTTGGGCTTCTGCCACCCATGTGGAAGACCCAAATGGAATTTCAGGCTCCTGGCTTGACTGACCCATCCCTGGATATTGTGAGCATTCAGGGAGTGAATCAGTATACAGAACATCTCTCTCCATCTGTCTCTGTATCTCTGAAGCAAAATGAAATTAAATAAATAACATTTTTAAAATAAGTAAATAAAAATACATAAGAAAGACAGGCCAACACCGCGGCTCAATAGGTTAATCCTCCGCCTGCAGCACCAGCACCCTGGATTCATGCCGGATTCTGTCCCGGTTGCCCCTCTTTCAGGCCAGCTCTCTGCTGTGGCCAGGGAGTGCAGTGGAGGATGGCCCAAGTACTTGGGCCCTGCACCCCATGGGAGACCAGGATAAGTACCTGGCTCCTGCCATCGGATCAGCGCGGTGCGCTGGCCACACCGCGCCAGCCGTGGCAGCCATTGGAGGGTGACCCAGCAGCAAAAGGAAGACCTTTCTTTCTGTCTCTCTCTCACTGTCCACTCTGCCTGTCAAAAAAATAAATAAATAAAAAATTAAAAAAAAAGAAAGACAGAAATCATCTTGGAATTAAAGACTAACTTACAAGATGCTCAAAGAAGAATGAATTCAGCAATAATAAAGAATTTTTTAAAGATTTACGATTTATTTTTACTTATTTGAAAGACAGAATTACAGAGAGAGGTAGAGACAGAGAGAGAGGTCTTCCACCCACTGGTTCACTCCCCAGATGGCCACAATGGCTGGAGCTGCACAGATCTGAAGCCAGGAGCTTCTTCCTGGTCTCCCACTTGGGTGCAGGGGCCCAAGCACTTGGGCCACCTTCTACTGCTTTTTCAGGCCATAGCAGAGAGCTGGATTGGCAGAGGAGCAGTGGGACTAGAACCGGAGCTCATATGGGAAGCCAGTGCTTCAGGTCAGGGTTTTAACCCGCTGCACCACAGCGCCAGCCCCTAAGAATTTTGAAGAAATGCAGGCACAATGCTTTGCGAATGAAAACTGAGATGAAAAATCAAGAAATATGGTTGATATAGAATTTCTAATTAAAATAATTTGATACCCTAAAAAAAGAAAAACAAAGCAATGAAACCGAATTAATAGATAAAATTATAATCAGAGAAAAAACTTCTGGAGATTTAAAAAGAAATACCTGATTTCCACATGATAATTGGGTACCTATAAACAGACTCAGACAAATTCTAATAAAGCTAGTTTTTTTTAGAATTTGGATTAAAAAGTGAAAGCAAATCCTGTACCCACTTGCACACTCATCTCTCCCTGTCAATCAAAACAGAAAAGAAAGTACAACCATATTTTTTAAATGTATATAAAATAACATTGATGAACCAAGAAGAATTGTATACTAGTGTCCAATGAACTTCTCTTCCAATTTCTTTGTAGGCTTAATTTTTACAGTCCAAACAGAAAAATCATATAAGTAAAAAAGAAAAATAAGTAAATTATATCCCAATTTCCTATCACACTGTCATTATTTTAATGTTTGCATAATATTCTTTGTAAGGATTATTATATCATTTTTTCTAATCAATAATCCTTCTTTGACAAGACTTTTTTCCATTGTAAATGTTCAAATTTCCAACATGGGTTGAATTTTTTAATGAACCAAAATAAAACCAAAAAGCAAATTCTATCAATAAAGTAATAAGAGTGTTCTTTAAAAATAAATCCAGGAAAGAAAATCTAAAAACATGCTGAAACAATATGTAAATATGACCATCTTGAAAGGCAAAATAATATATCCTGTGTAAACTTCATAGTTTTTAAAGAATTTTTTAAAAGAATCTTTAAGTAAAAAAACAAAGAAGTAAGGAAAAAAGAAAACAGAAAACATTACTCTGTAGTCACTAAGAAAAAGGAAAAATTGGTAGGGGTATGAATTTATTCCAAAAAATATCACCACTTCCTCTAAGCATTTTTGCTTTTGTTGTTACATTGGCATCCCAATATGGTTAACTGATTGACTGATTTGTAGACTCCAATTTAATGAAAACTTTTCATGGAATGCAACAATTAAAAACCATATGCCTTCATTGTGGCATAGCAGGTTAAGCTGCCACCTGCGTTGGCAGTATGCCATTTGGGTGCCGGTTTGAGTCCTGCCTGCGCCACTTCTGACCCAACTCCCTACTAATGACCTGGGAAAGCAACAGCAGATGTCCCAAGTGCTTGGGCCCTTGCCATCCACAGGAAATATCAAAGTTCCTGATTCCCAGCTCCTAACATCAAACTGGCCAAGTCTTGGCCATTGTGACCACTGGAGGAGTAAACAACTCGATGGAAGATCTCTTTCTCTCTCTTTTCCTTTCTCTCTCTCTAACTCCGCCTTTCAAATTAATGGATTTTTTTTTTTAAGATTTTATTATTTGACAGGTAGAGTTTCAGATGGTGAGAGAGAGAGTAGAGAGAAAGGTCCTCTGCTGGTTCACTCCCCAAATGGCAGCAATGGCCGGAGCTGCACTGATCCGAAGCCAGGAGCCAGGAGCCTCCTCCAGGTCTCCCACACAGGTGCAGGGGCCCAAGGACTTGGGCCATCTTCCACTGCTATCAGAGGCCACAGCAGAGAGCTGGATTAAAGGAGGAGGAGCAACCGGGACTAGAATCGGTACCTATATATGGGATGCCGGCACCGCAGGCGGGGGGATTAACCTAGTGTGCCACAGCGCCAGCCCCAGTAGATCTTTTTTTAAAAAAATCAAAAATGAATAAAATATATATTCATTTTTCAAATGTACCTAACAGCTAAATGTAAGTAACAGAAGCATGCACCTAACGTCTACAATGCAGACAATACAGCAGACACTTACAGCTATAAAACAGGTAAGGTCAAGTCGGCCGGCACTGTGGCATGGTAGGCTAAGCCTCCATGGGCAGCGCCTGCATCCCATATGGGCACTAGTTCATGTCCTAGCTGTTCCTCTTCCAATCTAGCTCTCTGCTATGGTCTGGGAAAGCAGTAGAGGGCGGCCCAGGTGCTTGGGCCCCTGCACCTGCATGAAAGACCTGGAAGAAGCTCCTGGCTCCTGCCTTCAGATTGGCCCAGCTCTGGCCATTGCAGCTATTTGGGGAGTGAACCAGCAAATGGAAGACCTCTCTCTGCCTCTCCCTCTCTCTGTCTGTAATTCTACCTATCAAGTAAATACATTTTAAAAAATCTAAAAAAGGGGGGACAGTGTTGTGGCATAGCAGGTAAAGCCGCCGCCTTAAGTTGTGGCATCCCATATGGGCGCTGGTTCAAGTCCCAGCTGCTCCACTTCCAATCCAGCTCTCTGCTATGGCCTGGGAAAGCAGTGGAAGATGGCTCAAGTCCTTGGGCCCCTGCACCACTGTGGGAGGCCAGGAAGAAGCTCCTAGCTCCTGGCTCCTGGCTTCAGATTGGTGCAGCTCCAGCTCTGCGTGACAGTCAACTGAGGAGTGAACCAGTGGATGGAAGACCTCTCTCTCTCTCTCTCTCTCTGTCTTTCAACCTCTCCTTCTTTTTCTATGTGTAACTCTAACTTTCAAATAAATAAATAATTTTTAAAAATGAGGTCTAAAATATGCCCTTATATCAGAGGAACAAGTGCAGTGCCTTATATTACAGAGGAGACAGTGCTTCAAGCATTCCAGAGGATGCTCAAGAACAGTAACGGAACTAGCTTAGCAGGCAAGGTGACATTTGCAATACGCTTGCAATGAACTTTTGCTTTACACATTTATCCTTACGGGGCACCCCAACATCCTCTAGAGCAGTCAAATGGCTGGCACGCTATAACGTCGATAGAAGAATCAGCCCAAAGACAGACCACACTTAATATACAAGTGAATGCTGAACAAAGGAATCAAGTGTTTTCTAAATAGCCAGAAATGGTATCACATGGATTAATCATAGAGACTGATAAATAGCTCAGTTACTGATGTTTTTCCATCTGAGTACTTAGATATAAAATCAGCTCAGCCCAAAGGTTTCTGCAAGCTCCTGAAATATTCTCGACAAGCCTGGCCAGGATATCCACTTTGTCCTATGCTTCTTGGTCCCTTTCCACTCACAGGGATGAAGACGGTGTACTACATCAATAATCATGACTTTATTGGCAGCAAATGTGATTTTCTAGGTCTTCTGGAAAGTATTGTACATTTAGTTGTTTTGTTTACATGATTTCAATTTGAAACCAACCTTTGAATAAATCTCCTTTGGCTGAATTGCTTTTAGTTTAGGCCTCATTTGATTTAGGCAGAAAAAGAAAAATCATGTACTGCAAGAGTGAGTCAAATTTCCTGCACAGAAAAGTGCAAATGTCCTCCCATTTTTCCTGAGGATTAACTGGCAAAATGTAACAAACCCTGGATCATGATTAGGGACATTTGAGTTATAGTTTCTGCCTCATTCATTCATTCAATAACTATTTATTGAGCTTTCTGTGCACAAAGCACTGTCCTAGGTGTTGACTTTGGAGGAGGGAGGAATCCAACTTATCCAACATAGTCAAAAATTCAGAATTATTTGAGGACCAGTGTGGAGAATGTGTGAAACAACAGTGAGTATAGTGCATGCGGTGAGGGACGGGACTTTGCTGTACTGGGCACCCTATGCCCCAGCTAAAGGGTATCCAAATTCCATTTGTTGAGATAAAATAGAAAACATATTTTGGGGTTGTATTTGCAGGGCTTCCAACTGTCTTTCTTGAACCATATGATTCCTAGGACATTCTGCACATTCCTTTATACTCTAAAATGAATGAATGGATGGGGCAGGCATTTGGTACAGCATTGAAGTCACCATTTGGAACACCCCCCATCCTTCATCAGAATGCCTGATTTGATTCCCGGCCACTCCACTCCTGAAACAGCTTCCTGCTAATATGTATCCCGGGAGGCAGCAGAAGATGGCTCAAGTCCTTGGGCTCCCTGCCACCCATGTGGGAGACCAGGATTGAGTTCCAGGCTTATTTCATAAAATATTCTGTTTACCTTTTTGGAAACCAATATATAAAATATCTTAGGAGCACATTATGTAAATATAATATTAAAATTACTCTAGAAGGAGTCATATATCACTTGGAAAAATTATTACACATAAGACGGTCCCATGAAGGGTTAAACCAACGCTTTATCTTACATAAGCAAGTCTGGTGAAAATCTAGTGGCACAAGGATCAATTTCAAACTTTTGAGTCCTTTTTTTTAAGATGGAAAATCTTACGTTTATAGTTCAGGCACATTTTACACATGAGTGAAAGTTCCAATCAATATTTCTGAAACTTGTTGGATGTCATAGATTTTCGTTATAGTTGGGAAATTGTATCCAGTTAAATTGTGAAATATTTAAGCAAGGAGACAGAAATTGTGCTGTTATAAAAGCAAATAATGTTTTCTAAACTTTGTAACTAATGAAAGTCCCTAATCTTTGATCTTATTTAAAACTAGGGAAATTAATTTTGTCATTCTAAGTCCTATTTAAAAAACACATTCACTATTAACATCCTGTTCATTTCCTTGAAATCAAGAACAGACATTCTATATTTTAGGAGTAAAACCTTATTTTAATCAGCAAACACCTATCATTGCATCAAAAATCTGGTAAATGCCTATTTTAAACAAAACCACATTTGCAAAAAAGTACACTTTTATAATTTATTCTGGTTCTTTAATGCTTCCTAGAATGAGGCATTTTATTCTTTCGAGTTGAAGCTTTTTTCTGATGACAGCAGCTGTTCTGCCTCTCCTACACCCATATCCATACCAGTCATCTCTGTGCCTCAAAGCAATTCCTTACATGAGTAGTATCTCTTCAACATGATAGCTGCCTGAACCTTAAAACCACACACTCACAGTGCAAAGATAATCCCTCATTTTTACAAAGAAATATTTCAGAAGTGCCCTAATACTGAGAAATACCTTACCTCACCCTGGATTTTACTTAACTATTATTCTGAGGTGCATCTTTTCAAAACAGGAAACATTTCTCCTTTGGCAATGTTCTAAGCAAATGACTTTATCTCAATTATACAAACCATAAATAAACAGAAATAAAAGAGATTAATGAGCACCAGTACAACTGAGTGACAGTCATTAACTACATTTCTGCTTTATTGGGAAACCTCTCTGTGACTTTTGTTCCATTAAGACTGTATCCTAATTATCTCAGTTTCTTTCTGCCATTAATAATCTTATTTTCTTAGAAATAGTACTGATGGATGGGCTTTAAACTGTACTTTCACAAGCGAGGCAGAGTACAATCAAGAAAAGGGTTCCCATGTATAGTTTGTGGGAATACATTTGAAATGGTCATATTTCCTAAATGATCTTGCAAATCAGACTTCAGCCAAATGTAGTACTCCATTATAAGGGACAGGGGGGAAAATTGAATGTTGGAGTTCAAATTCATATAATAATTAGAAGGGACATTTATTTCAAAATGTGGAGAACTTGACAGTAAGAAAATGACAGAAATTCAGCTCCACAGTGAATTATAAATGTCAAATTACTGGTACGCCTGTAAAAAAGTATGTAGCTATTAGAAACCAGACTCTGCATTCATGTGCAGTGCTTCTGCCTTTATCAGCTCCTTATATTCCTCTAAGGTGTTCTGTCACTCACTGTCAAATTTCCAGTGTAAGATTATAAGACATATGTCAGATCAGTGTCCAAAGCTTTCTAGGTTCTGGACACACCAATGCAGTCCCATATTTTACACAATATTAGGTATATTAAATGGGAAAACCTGCTCAGTTATTAGAAGTCAGTTACAGAGTGTACTCTAGCATGTGATATCATCTACTCTGCGGAATGCAAAGTGCAGGGGAGGGGGAGCAGTGTGCTTCTATATTGTGTGTGGACTCTTGATGCTGTCAGAGTGTCAGCAGGATGAACAATGAAAAGGATGTTAACTAAATTTTGATGTGCAAGAACATGTGTTTAATTTGCAAGATGCTTTGTTTAATTAAAAGGTAAATACCATTTACAATTCCTCTTGCAGACAAATTTAGAGCAGCAACAACACCTACAGAGTGTTTAAATTGCCGGCAGAATTTCTTGGATGCATTTGATCAATTAAAAGGTACGTATCTGGGGAGAAATAATTATTTTTTCCATTTGTTTTCAAATAGAAATGGCTTTATTTTCTATAAACAGATTATTCCTAGATTTCAATTCCGAGCTAAATATGGATTGAAAGATCCAAAAACTATATTGTTATCTACATAGAGGACAACAAACTGACATCTAAGAGCGTCTCTCGTCACTCAACCTCCGCCTCAAAGGAGATTTTTCTTTCCCTCCTAATCGTCTGCCTTTCTTTCTATAGAGTTGGATCCAAAAGCAATGTGGTTCACACAGACCTTTTCACCCCTCCAGAAAGATAACCTCAGTCACATCACTTGGGTGCTCCAATATAATTGTTCCATAAGCTCACTCCAATCTTAAGAGAGATCAAAAAATCTCGGATCTCATGTTTTCCTTTATTTAAGCTTTGCTCCTTTTGTCAGTGGGCATGCAACAGGAGCATGCTCTTCCTTCTGCTGCTGGCCTAAGGCAGAAAAAGCAAAGCAGTTCAAGACTTTACTTGCAACTTCTAATCTCAATAATGCAAGTCGTAGAGATAACAATAAACCATTTTGTGTGATTCAACATTTCCTGTAGTTGTCCTTCAGTTTCAGTTAGTCTGAGAAGCAAGAAATACACAAGTGACTCTCCCTGGGATCCAACCTCATCATTTCCTTGGCTGAAATCATGACATGACATCCAGACAACACGAAAGAAAACTTCTGTAAGAGTTCCTCAACACTTCAGATATAGTGAATTGGATTTGGGTGGCCCCCACTACAGAACTCATCCTCCAATACTTGCTTTCAATCAGTCCTATACACAAAAGCCTAAAATGTGAAAGTCAATTACTATTTGAGAATTATTAGCTGTTACTTTATGTTGTATTTCATTATAATAAGATGTAATCTTATTCCTTTGTTAGAATTCAGAATAGAAAATAAATGAAATGGGCAAAAAGAGAATACAAAGTAAACTTCAGTGGATCAATGTACCTTTCCCCCTATAATATTAGACAAAATCCTCCCCTCCTCCCATTAACCAAAAATTTCATTCTGTACGTTTACCAAGAGGGAGCTTCATTTCATCACTGAGTGAAAATAGTAAAACCCTACATTTAAAAAAGTATCCCTTACTAGTGATGAGTATAGATATAAGACAGTTGGCCATTGTCCTCACAATTCAAAATGATAGGCTAACATTCTAGTGGAAGAACAAAAAAAGGAGGGATTTTTAGGAAGTTACTGTTTCCCAGTCATTTGGTAACTTGTCAATTTCCACTATGTTTCATTGATAGTTCTGTTTTCTAAAAAAAAAAAAAAAAAATCCTGTTTTTGATTAATCTCTCAAAAATGAAATCCAGGATTCTACAGGACTGATTTTTTACACCTTTCCCTTCCCAATTATTCCAATGAGGGGGAGAGAGACTTCTGTACATCATATTCTAAAGTGGGAAA
This sequence comes from Oryctolagus cuniculus, assembly GCF_051225735.1. NCBI lineage: Eukaryota > Metazoa > Chordata > Mammalia > Lagomorpha > Leporidae > Oryctolagus > Oryctolagus cuniculus. Next base: position 73,118,688 of record NC_142873.1, read on the forward strand.
GTTGAGTTAGTCACAAAAACCAATTATAACACACCCTGAAGCTTCTGCCTTAAACTCCGGGGCGACTGCTCTCTTGGCCCTTTGGTTCATCTGCTAGGACAATCTAAAATACATTTGAAAATGTGTCATTTTGAAAAACATCTTGTTGAATAATTTCCTCTTTGATCTCTTCATTATTTCCTTATCGTGACTCCTGCACAAGTATATATTTTCTCATAGGCAGTTAATCTCCAACTCACTGCAAGTTTGTGGGAGAGTCATCCTCGATCCATGAATGGACCATTTCAAGAGCACTATTTATCTGATTAAGGTTTGCTATCTCCATTGACTAATGTCTATTCCTTGATTTCATTACCTGGCAATAAGGATGCCCCAACATTTCTTTAACAGGAAATACAGAAGAATATCAGCATCTTTTTGTCTGCCTTGTGCATGCTATGACACATCAGAAGTTTGTTGTTCTTTTTTAAGAAAAATGTCTTTACAGCCTTCGTCCAGACAGGTATTTGGTTTTCTCCTGTTCTACCACTAGAATATAAGCTTCAACAAATGAAGGCCGTATTGAAGATTGTTTTATTTTTTCCCTCGGCTGAATTCCTAATACCTAGGACAGTTGCCAAGTTCATGCCAATAACCAGTGTTGAATGAGTGTTTGAATTTCTGACAATCAAACAAGGGGTATGATGCTAGGAAAAAGCAGTTGGTTTAGAGTTTGAACATAGAAAATCTGGGATCCCGTACTCATTGTCCTCCAGACTAGGTGGGTGGCCTTGAAAATTCTTTTTTACCTTTGAGAACATCAGTTTACACATCAGCAAAATAAAAAGGTTAGACTAGATCATTTCAAAAAGCCCTTTAGGCCTAAAAATCTATGAAAGCATTTATGGTATAAATTCACACAGACATGCTAGCTTCATTATATACCACAATAGTTCCGAACTGATATTGAGACGAAGGGTTTTTAATGAGAGGTGGGAGGGAGAAAATTCCCAACTTGACATTCACAATCATATTCCACTAAATTAAACCTTTGGAAAAATCACAGATCCCCAACATGACAGGAGGCCATGTGGCCAAATAATTTGCACACAAATGACTGAGAAAGAAAGCTGAGACATATGGGCTGCAGTCCAATCAGTGACTTAAGGCAGTTCATCTGGTTTTCTCTGATACTTTGAGCCCTCCTGGAAATGAAGGCACTCTAAGACCATTTTATGAAGCATATTCTGGACCTGAGCTAACTGTACACACACAGGATAAGTCTATTTGTACAACAGACTTCAGTGCATCAAAAGCATACACAGAAATGTGGATGCCAGTCAAAAATCTTTGGCCCAATAATATTGTATATTTTTTTCCATTAAAGTGGCCACTCCCAGGGTTGTTTAGACATTTTTACTGTAATCATTCACTGCTACAAAGAAGAAGTAAATATCTGAATGGAGATGAAAAGCACTGAAAACTTGTCAGTGTTAAACCGCTTTACGAACAAAAGCCAGCAGACATGCAAGGTGGAATTGGCTTTGCTGGAGTAGGCTAGGAAGGCTCTTGGAGATGGAGAACACTAAGACTGTATCAAGATAGGCCTTTCCGATATCTTTGTAACAGCTTTAATGAATTTTAAGCAAAGTTGATGTGGTTATTTTAGTTTTGTGCCATTTTTATGTCATTTGATTCACCACTGAGAATGGCACTATCTCCACATTTACACCCTTTCAGTGTAAAAAAGGTGCTCACAATTAAGGTGAGAGAAATCTTCACCAAGAAATACCAGCTCTGTGCTGTTCGTGATCCACTGTTTCATATTTTGAGAAAAACAAATGATCTTTCTGGGTTTCAGTGACCAAGTGGAATGGATAGAGAAACAGGAATCAGAAAACCTGGCTTTCGGGCCTGCATGTGCAGTGTGCTGTGGTGGCTAAGTGATTCATTCTCAGTCTTCTCATCTGTGCAACAGGACAGGGAATTCATGATAAGCATTCTACAGAGAAATGATTTCCCTCTTATTAAATGCTTTCTAGAAAAAAAAATATCATGTTTTCTTTTTTCCCTGTATTATCAGTCAATTAAATACAATAAATCTAATTTGTCAAGACATCCCTGCTATTCTGTTCACCCAGCGTGGCAACGCTGGTCAAGCAAGTAAACCGTTCTGGGCCTTGTTTTCCCTTCTCTGGAAAAGGAGAAACTGTAATAGTAGCTACTCCATTGGCCCACAGTGAGAAATAGATGAAGTGATGAAATAAAAGGCCACAGCATAGCACTTGGCAATGAGGAAGCACTCAACATATGTTAGTTCTTATTATTATAATTGATATTTCATCCTCAGGAGGAGCTGTAAGTCTTTATGACATGCTCAGATCTCCTGGCTTGCCGTAGAAAGAACAGATACCAGATCCGTCTCCATATCAGCCTCATTCCCTTCCTTAATAGTAGGTCAAAGATTATGACATCCACTTGAAAATGCCAAACAGGAAAACAGATGTCATTTTAAAAGATCCTCTCCTAGATCTTGCCTATTGCAAACTAACTTCAGATACAGTCAAAACCCCTCAGTTTCGGTCTCCAGAAGAACGTAGCAGAAGAAAGTAGATCCTTCATTGGAGCTGTCTACCCTGAAGGCCTAAACTTTCGGCAGAAAAAAAATTAACTACCCTTCCCCAAAGACGGTAGCCATTCAGAGTCAACAGGTTTCACTGCAAGTCGCAATAAGAAGATAACCTGCCCATCTCTCACTGGAGTGTGCTTGACTGGGAACATTGTGATTTCTAACCATCTTTTCCCAAGAACAGAGAAAAACTGCTACCCGGAGTCCAGAGCCTAGTGCAAGGTTAAACCGATTTCAAAACTAACTCATGAATTTTCTAGATATACAAAACAATCCCTTGCCAACTTTCCTAGTGAGAGGTGAGGGACGCAGGAGGTGGGTGAGTCGCAAGCTCGCGCTCTCCATCTCAGAAGGATGAAAAACTTTTCTGCCCACGCTAAGGTTTAAGGCTGAAAGTAGTACTCTGGCGCAGGTAGGGGACGGCGGGCTAAATTGACAGGACTCTCCTCCTCGTCCCTCCCGTACCAGTTCCCTGACTACTGCTGTTTTCTCCAACCTGAAATATTAGTCCACATTTCCTCCCATGGCTAATGAAATGCCTTCAGAAGCAGACACATCAGCAGCCCTCTTGCGGACTGGTAAGTGTGGGTTAGGTTGAGTGGGGTGTGGAGTGTGTGTGCGTGTGTGTGAGTGTGTGTGTGTGTGTGTGTGTGTGTGTGTGTGAGCTTGATGCTTGCAAGACGTGTTTTTCCAAAAGCAGCCGTGATTTCTGAGGAGGTCCACCTTCTGCTCTCCCCCAGACCTCAACCCAGAGAAAGGTCTGAGCGGAGCGTGGAAGAGGCTGAACTTACACTTACCTTGGAGCAGCTGATGAGGTGAGGGTGGGTGGTGGCGCTTTGTGTGTGTTTGTTTTGTTTTCTGTTTCTTTAACGGGCCCGGGCGCTGGAGCGCGGGCGGGTCGAGGTGCGGCCGGGCGGGGCCGCGCCGCGGGCGGAGGGAAGCGGAAGCGGTCGCCGCGCCTGCTGCCTCTGGCCAGCAGGGGGCTCCTTCGCCCTTCTCCAGGCTCCGCGGGCGCAGCCTGAGTGGCCGGGGTGGCAGAGCTGGGAAAGGGAGCGCCCGGGAAAGGAAAGCGAGGGCTTCAGAGAGACCCACAGGGTGAGCACACAGTAGGCTTCTCCGAAAGCCCGCGGAGCCTTCCCGGAGTTGTTTCAGACTCGACGAGTCCTGAGGAGTCCGGCGTTTCCATAAACAGGGTCTGAGCCTCTGCCTTACCCCGGCTCCCGAGTCCCACGGCGCCGCGCGTCTCGCTCCGGCCTCCAGCCCAGGTCGCTTTGGGCCTCGACGGGCAGCCTTCTGGGCCCCGGCGTTAGGAGGCGAGCGCTGCCCCCAGTACCCCGGAGGACCTGGGGGAGCCGCCGCCACGGTCCCGGCCCCGCCGCCGAGGCTGCTCAGCGCAGGCCTGCCCGGTAGCTTGGGGGCGCCCCGTGGAACCACACCTTCGCTTTTGCTTCCTCGCCTCCATCTGCGATCCCGGCTGGAGGCTGAGTTCTCGCTCCCTTACTCTCAGAGGAGGCCCCGGGTCCCAGCAGGCGCTGGCGGGGACTGAAGCGGAGCCTGGGCCGGCTCGGGGCGTCACAGGAGTGGGAGCTGGGCCGAGAGTGCAGCCCCAGGGCCCGCCCTCGCGGACTGGCCGCCCGCGGTGCTCCAAGTCCTCTCTCCAAACTGCGGGAGCATCGAGACCTGCTTTGGCTCGCCGCGGTTTAGACGGAGACAGGCATTGTGTCTCTCTAAGGGGCTTCTCAGACCTAAGTTGCTTTGCTCTGCGAGTGGGAGTGATGGCCTTGGATTTGTATAAAGTTACTGCCCACGACACCCTCTCCCCAAATCCCCCACACCCACACACCGCGCTCCAGCGCTGCCACCACTCCCACCCTATTTGCATTTGAAAACCTCTGGAATCATAAGCCTTTCAGAATGAACTCTCTCCTTCCCTCTCTTTCTCTGTCACACACACAGGGTCTCACATACACACGTACCCATACACACACACACACACCCTCATACACTGCCACTCCGTACACTCACACATACACACATCCTCACACACCTGTCACTAATACTCTCACACAACACACACGTATTCTCACACATGGAGACTGAGTTGAGTCATAAAAAGCGTTTGAATAGAATTGGATGGTCTTCGGCTTCTAAGGCTAAGAATGGTTAATAATCCAGGACTGCGACAATCACAGCATTACAGGGTTTCTGGAATCTTGTTCTGATTCTTTAGAAACAATTAGAAAAATACTGGTGATAGTACAAGGAATAGAATTATGTTTTTCAGGACACTTGTGAGCGCTCTGCTGCATCCTATAGGGAAGAACACAAAAGTCCTACCACCTCCTTGCAGAGGCACAGGTCAAATGACACCATCTTTCTCTTCTAGACGCTAATTAAAAGCAACTCTGTCCATAGATATTTGACAGGCATTTGAATCAAGATAGTTGAAAATTTCTGGTTCAATAACTGTTCTTCTGTATGTACAATCATGTATAATCGTATCATATATATGATTTTGAAGGGAAGATGACAGTCAGGTATACCCTTATCACATATATGATATATGATTTTGAAGGGAAAATGATTTTTCTTTCCTGTAATAGCACCCATTCAAAGACAACCAGAATTGTCAGCTGCAGGCAACCAGTTGCTATTCTGGCTACAAGGTGCTTGAACAATTGTAGCCCAACAGCCTAGTCTGCTGTAATCTTGGAGCAGAAGTGTTCATGAATTACAGAGGTAAAGATGTTCACCTGTAGAAGCAGTGTACTCTTGAAAGGTAACAGCATACTTTAAATTGTAATAGAATAGGGAGAGGCATTCATGCTTTGAAATATCTTTGTGACTTTGTTTTTGGTATTGTTTAAAATACAATACAGTTATCCCCAGTTCCAATCCCATGTGTCCATTCTGAAGTATCTGGAAAAAACGGTAGTGGGTTAGTGTAAAAAGATCCTCCCTAAAGAGCTGTGAGTCTTGCCGCTAACTGTTATTTAAGTTTTTTGTGAGAATGGCAGAATAGCGTTAAGGTAACAAAATGCAATTCCTGTTTTTAGTTATTTCCATGCAATGTTGATATAATACTTCTAACATTTGACTGGGTAAAAATCTTACTGGTTGTTAATTTGGCATTAGAATTGATGATATTTTGCATAATGATATTCTGTTGCTCAATGACATGTAAATTTAAATAATAGGGAAATACATTGCATTACAAGTCAGTGTGAATAGCCACATCATTGACTTCCAAAATATAAAAGAACCTTCCTATAAACATTAAATTCCATAAACTAGCTCCATTTTCTAAAAAGGTGGAAAAGTTGATGTTTAATTACTCTTCCATCAATTATAAATTTATTTCATCTTGGCAAGATGGCTTATTTGGAAACAGTGATGGCATAGCAGTGGCAAGAAGGTTGAAATAATGTTTCATCTTATAATCAAGAAAAGCAATGCAATTGTTTCCATCATATCAGCAGTAGGAAGAATCAAAAAGGGTTTGATGTGAATGTACTTCATTGAGTCTACCAAGAGAATGCTGACATCAAATGGTAAATTGCCTGGCACAATATCTTTATTATTGAGAGATAATTCTAATTTTATTATATTTGTTTTTAAATTCTGCTGGATACTGTGAAAATGGGGCAAGAAAACTATATTAGGTACAAGAAGGTGCTCTGAGTATCACAACAAACTAGGTGATCTGTGCCATCCAACTAGGCTCTCATAAGAAAAACTGAAATCATATATCTTTAATGTGCAACCTTTTCTGATTTTACTAGCTATTTCAAAAATAAACTGTCTAAACCATGATGAAAACAAACTTAAAAAGTTCACTCTATTTAAATATTTGGAGAGGCTGAATAGCGTGACTATCATAAATTTTCTGAGTTGGCCAAATTCTGCCTGTAGGTTCAACCTAACCTGCAGGGGGCAATAGCTTGACACGAATGACAACAAAGGCTGCTGAGCTATTAGACTTGGATTTCTGACTATGACCCTGGAATGTTGTGTAGGTTGGAAAGAGTGCTTAATTAATGTATATTGAAACAAAAGATCAGGTAAATTGTTTTATTTGTCTTCAAGCTATATTTTTAGACTAATCTAATTCATAATGGTTATGAAATTTTTTTTCTTAAAGAGATTATCAAAGTTTCTGGAGGCCCATTCAGTGATCTCAAAAATTATCCTAAACACCAATTATTTATTATAAAATTTATGTAATGCATGTTCTCACAAAAAGGCTGGAAAATAAAAATGAACACAGTTTTCAGTGTTTAAATGGATGAAAAATCAGAGGAAAGGTAAAATATTTAGGATAGATTATAAAAGAATGTCACATATCTTGATATTAAACTCTTCCTATATTCCTTTTTTAAAATCTTATAGTTGCTAATGGGTAGGGTATAGTCACCCTATTGTTTGTAATATATTTTCTTTCTACATAGAAAACATCAATCTTAAAAACTAGTTTCTATGTAAATATCATGATCAACAATACATAAGTGATCACTCTTTCATTACCATGTATTTTTGTTTTAGATGAAATCAAATTTATTGGCTATTGATCGTCCACTCTCCCTTCCCTTCAGTGTCTTCACTCCCTCCCCCATCGGTAATCTCTCCAAACAACTAAACAGGAAGGACTGGAAACAGACCAAAAGGGGTTTTGGCTGGAGGGAGTAATTGTGGAATTAAAAAAAATATTCCCCATCTCCTCACTGCAATCACATTTAATGTTCATTATGTCAATTTTAAATGATACAAAATGCCTTGCCCAAAAGGCATTCTGATTTCCAGAAGTCAAAAGGGTACTGGCATTAAACAACCTCGAGTCAATCCTGGTGGGATTAACTGGGCTGAGTTTCTATATACTGCACATGCTAGGGATCGACTTTGATCACAGTAAGGAAAAAAATGATAATAGATTTTTTTTAAGAATTGCTGCACAGGAGCATTCTGTTTCTTTTATATGGCAGAGTTTGATCTTGATAAAAACCTTTTAAAATACCCCCCCACCACCATAGTAAAGATGTGGTATCTATTTTTTGCTTTTCTTTAAGGAAATTAGATGGGGATCACTTACATGGGAAAAGAAAAATTTATTCTCTGACACCCCCCTCCCATTCTACTAAACCGTTTTAGTCGACATATGTTTGTTATCAGAGAGAGGTGCTGTGAACACACAGCCATTTTCTTAGCAGCTTTTTGACTGTATGTTACCAAGTCCCACAAGGCATTGGTCCTTTCCCATTGGGAAGTCATGAATAAGAGACTATGAAGCTTGCACGTCAGATCTTCCTCAATTAATCCACCATTAGCATGTTTGGGATCCACTACTGGATGGTTAACAGCAGCTTTTGTAACTGTATGCCGACCATACCCAATTATGCTCTGCTAAAAATGAACTCTTTGCAGACCAACCCTCTCGGGCTGTCAGTGTTTTCCGTTTTCCTATTTTAACGTTTGTGTATAGTGGCAGGCGACAGATGGTGTAGATCAGATCGATTTGATTGCATTAGATGATTTTTTTTCCCTTCCCCACTCCTTTCTGGAAGCTCTCATCAGCTGAAGGCTATCGCCTGGGACTCCTCGGAAGCGTGAGCAAGCCGCCACCACGGGAAGGCACTGAGGCACAGCCAGCGCGAGGCGCCGAGGTCCCTTCCCAGGGCTTGTTAACACTGTAACCCGGCACTCGGAGGGAAGCAGCTCCCACTGCCCACAGCCTACCTCACCGCACATCAGATGACTCCCTGGCTTCTACACACAGTTGGAGTTCCGCTTGAAACCTGGATTTAGAGGGTAAGCACTTCAATCGAGATGGATTTGTGACAGTTACTTTGCTATACCGCAAGACAAATCTCAGCAAACGTAAAGGATGTAGGATGTGTGGGAGAGGGAGACTATGTTTACATCGATAAATGTGTTTCTTTTTGTCTGAGAAGCAGAGTATTATTCAGGAAAAATGTGTATAGTGTTTTTGCATTGATTCTAAGAGTCGACTGCCACCCTCCTCCCGATTTTTTTCCCTCTCCTTAGTGTTTCCCCCTTTCTACTTGAGAGGGAAGGAGAGAGAGAGGGAGGGAGGGAGTCAAGGGGGGAGAGAGAGAGAGAGAGAGAGAGAGGCATTTCTGCTTTAGCTTAATTGGCTTATTTCCTCAAACCGATTGCTTTGTCGCGTTTCTTTATGTGTATTTGGTTGCAAATTACGAAGCGTTTAACTAGGATGGGTGTCGGAGTGTGGGGGATAGGGTAGGAAAGTAGTGGGGGACCAGCAGTCAGTCGCGGTGGCCTTAGAGATCAAAAGGTGATGAAAGCCCCCTGCCCGCAAAACACACCTCTAGTTATTGGGGCGCGAGAGAAATGTAGATTCTAATAAACATGGCTTGCAGGAGTCGATGAACAAAGGTACTTAATGCGGTCCTAAGCCTCTGCTGATATTGCTCCGCTAGCGGTATCTAAATATTCAAAAGCAAAGTGTAAGTTGATCAACAAACGCCCTGATGGTACTGGGCTTTTTCCCTTTTCTGTTTTTGTGTGGAGGGTGGAGAAGGGGGGGGAGGGTAGATGGGTGGGGGAAATCCGACAGCTTAAGGAGGTTTGAATTGAATATGCACCCAGCGGCAGTGGTCTCGTAGGAAATGGTGTTCTCGTAAGTCAGGCTGCCCCGCTGAAGCACGAGAGAGCTTTGGTTAGAGCTCAGAGCGTCAGTTCTGCTGCAAGTGCTGCCGGCAGTCAGCCGGGATGAGCTGTCCACTGGTCCAGGTGCTGAAGCTGGTGGAACATTTGGGTAGGTAGGGTAAGGGCTGGCACTGATACTTGGGTAGAAAAAAAAAAGCCCATCAACTGCGCTGTTCTAGTTTCTTAAAGCATGTGCATCCGTGGGTCAGAGCGTATGTGTGTATGTGTATTTTCTTTTGATTGTGAAGAAGCAAAACTAAACTCGGAAAGCATTGAAAAGCGTGGGTATTTATGCTGTGATTCTGATGCATCGTGTATTGCTTTCCGTTTGTGTGTGTGCGTATGTGAGTGTGTGACCACCCTTTTAAATTTAAAACATTCCATTTAGTAAATCAAAGCCTGTATGTATAATGTTTCCTATTTTCCTTTTTCATGTTAGTTGAGATTTAAATGGAAGTGTTCAGAAGCAAATGCACACTTTGCTCATAGACTATTGCATTACTTTCCCTAAGGGCTTTTGTTTCTAGGAGTTCAAGCTGAAGAGAACCTGTCAGCTTTCTGAATTTTTTTTTTTTTGGTTGTAGCACCAGAGAAAAGCTTCACTTTATAGCTATGTTAGATAACAACAGAAAATAGTCCTTATTAATTTGTTTAGTTGGCATCTGTCTTTTTGTAAATGGTGTATTTAAGAGTTACCTGGAAATAATATAAAATAGGCTAGTAACTAGGCAATGCTGTTTTTCCTTTGAGTTATTTTAGGCATTAGACATTATATACTAAACATCTGTTCATAAAACCTAGAATTCATGGTGATTCTTCCATTTGTTAGTAACATGTCAGGAAAAATGATGAGTTGGTGTGCTTGGAGAAGTGTTATTTAAAAAAATTATAAGAACAAGAACAACCTAAGTGCCTTAAATTGCAACCAGGTCAGTTAGAAATGAGTTGTGGTAGTGGGAGAGATTCGGTTATATAATTACTCCTTGATGAAGAGCTATTTGCACTTACATAATTTGAGAAATCATAATGTCTTTTGCCATCTTTCCATATTCTCTCCCTATTCCACTCACATGGATGTACTTACATCTTTTTGAGAGTAAAGGGGAAAGCAAATTGAGAACTTTCTAATGGAGCTACAAACGGTCTTGGGTAGTGACGTTGCACTTGTCCATTTTATTTAGTGAACAATAAACCCCTATTATCAGAAGATCCACTGCAGGGTCTTAAGACAAAGCTTTTCCAGTAAGAGCCATATTGATCATCAAAGAATCACAGAGGTTCTCTCTCTTAATACCAAAATTACAGTCACTTTGAAATGAGTTTTTATTGCTGTTTTTCTTCTTAAAATAAATTTTTGTGAGGAAAGAGCTTCAAAGGTTTTCCTGTAGAAGTGTTCACAACAGCTGAACAGCAATGCATTACACTGTATATTAAAAAGGTGGGCTGTGAGATTAAACATTGTGGCACTACAAAATGATGCTTAATTCACAGAAATGCTGCCAGCTTGTCAACTCAGTAAGTTCTGATACTATGGAAAATTAGTTTAATTATTTTGTGCCTTGAAGCCTTTTTTTTTCTTTAAAAATCATTATGTTGTATATAGCTCTAAGGCCTTCAAAGGAGAGATGTCTATTTTTGTAGATCTATAAGTATTTGATTTCAAGTAGTAAATTGAATGAGTGTTTATTTTCTGTGATCTTGGGCTTGAGAAAAATGCGTTTCCAAATCACACTGCTGAAAATTTCACCCATGCATGACCCCGTCTTTATTTGAGCCTTAGTTCTTCTTAAAGCCGTCTAGGCAAATACATTTGTAATATTTGTGTGCTTAACTATGCATGTCTCTTACAGGGTTCTCTCGCTGCCATGACACTCAATCAAAGTACCTAGGTGGGCTGGCCGAGACCAGAGTGGGTTCCAAGCAGAGCAGCTACAGAGGAAGGCTGTGGGAGAACACCAGGTAAACTGAAGGTCCCTTGTCACTCCCACCCTGTGCCCAAAGAGCCTCGCCACATAGTCCCTTCTCGCTGGGAAGAGAGCACTCTTCTCCCTGTGTGTTAAGTGTTCGTTTTGTGATTTGTCTTTCAGAATTGGAAATAGAGCAGCCATTTGGATTTGAGCAGGAAGCAGCCGAGCACAGCTTTGGATCCTTCTTTAGGGAAATCGAGTTATGGATTTATGGTCCCGGTCAAGCTCAGCCCAGCCCCAGCCAGGGGCGGGCTCAGCAGCAAGAGTTCTGGTGGCGGCGGCGGCGGCGGCAGCGGCAGCAGCAGCAGCGGCAGCGGCAGCTTGGTCCTCTGACTCTCTTCGGTGACGGGTATTCTTGGGTGGATAATACGGATTACGTTGTTATTGCTTAAGAATACGCGTAGTCGAGGAGAGTACCAGCGGCAGGCCGCCAGCGGCCGCCCCTCCCAGCCCACCAGCTGGCCACTCAGCGCCCGCGGTTGCCAAGGTAGCACTTTTTGATCTTTTCCTTTCCTCGGGTCTGTGCGCGCTGGGGCCACCAGGAAGGCTGCGCGCCGCACTTGTGGTAGCCGGGACTGTAAAATGGGTGCGCGCAGGGTGGGGGGTGGGGGATGGGCGGGGAAAGGCCGGGGTCTGCTCCGCCGCGCCTGCGGGACGCTCCCGCACCTCCGCTGGCTGGCCTCCTTTGGGGGTGCGTGTGGGGGGTGGGGGTGCGGCAGGCGGAGAGGCGCGCACTGGGCGAGCCTTTAAACTTGGGAATGATTGAAAGGCCTTAAGCAGTTTGGCAGCGTCGCGAGCGAGGAGCAGGAGCTCGGAAGAGGGTCGCTGGGGGCTGCTTCCGCAGAAAGGGCGTGGCCGTGGGCGCAGGTGCCCCCAGCTCGCTCGCCGAGGATGGCTGGTGACTTCGCGAATCCCGGGCCCGGGGCGGCGCCGGAGCCCCACCCCCGGCCGGCCGCACCACTCCGCAGCCAGACGCTGCAGCCCCGGCTGGGGAGGGGGCGGGGGCCGGGGACTGCGTCCCCGCGGAACTTCCAGGTTGGAAGTGTGGCGGTTCTCCCAGAAGCCCCTCTTTTCCTTTTCGGATTCTCCGCGAAGGGTTGGAACAGCAGGATGGGAACCGGATTGGTTGCAATGTGGCGCGGAGCTGGAACCTTCCTGAAAGAGGTTGGGGCAGGCAGTGACTGTTCAGACGTCCAGTTTCTTTGGGACACCTCTTTAGCGCTGTCTTCCCTGCCTCTGCCTCATTTAGGATGAGTCTCAAACACCAACATACCCAAGGCACGTCCCCCCTTCTCAGGTCCGCTGCGAAGGGATGGGAGGAAGAGAAAGCCTTTCCCTCCTCTGCTTCCAGGTTTTGTTTCAAATATTAATGGACGATTAAAAAAAAAAATCCGGATTCGTCCCCTCCTAGCGAAGACCAAGCAACCGTCCACTGAGCCCCTCCAGCACACCGGGCACTCCCTGGGGCAACCGGACGCGGCAGGGCTGAGATGCCCGAGATGGAGCTGGGGACGCTGGTCCCGCGGCAGCTGAAGGCGCGGCGCGAGGCTGGGGCTCCAGCACTCCGCTCTCGCTGGCGCCCACCACCAACTCGCCTTCCCCGGAGCCAGGCTCTGGAACAACATCCCGCGGTGGCGCTTCAAAGGTGGGAGGAGAGATCGCGGAGGACCAGAACGCAACGGGAGCCGCGCCAAGAGGCTTCCTCCCTGAGTGGTGGCCTTTGCCTGGTTGTGCAGGAGCTGCGAGGACTGAATTCCTGAGAAGTCGAAGCTACAGGAGAAATAACACAGAAGTAGAAGCCTACGAAGCTCTCCCTCGCGGCGCTCCGGAGCCCAGTATAAGCCGGGTTGCGCCCCAGACGTTCCCTCTGGAGAATGGGCCTTTGCGGCTGCCCTTCTGGGTTCTTGCCCACAAGAGCAGTCTGAACCCTGGAGAAGCTGGGATCGAGGCACCCTGAAGGAGGCAGGCACACTCCTACTTTCCCACCTAGGGTCTCGCCTGTCTTCCAGGTCTCAGGATTCCCAATGAGGGGTGCTCCACGCGCTTCCTCTGTCTATCCCTGTTCTCACCCCAGTGGGTGCTATCCCACTGTTAACTCTCTGGGTATCTACACTCACAGCTTTTGCGCTTAGGGGACGTTGTCTGCAAGGGAAAATGGGTGGGGCCCTTCTCAGAAGCTCTCGGGGGCGAGTCCATTTTAAGAGCGAGTTGAAGTCGGAAAGAAAACACAGATGCTATCTTTGCACTTGATATTCTACCAAACACTAGCAAGGGAAGATGTAACTCCTTACCTTCACTGTTCCATGAATTTCCTTCTTTCTATAGGGATCCACCAGTTGGTGATTAAGAGCTTTTAAATATTGTGCTTGGTAGGTACTGTATAAAATGCAGTATGTCTACTGGTGGCATTGTTTCACTGGGAAATTAGAAAAGCAAGAGAAGGTACATAATGTAGTTCCTAGGTGCTCTTTGGAAAGTTGGCCTCATCTGGTTGGCTCAGTAGTAAGCGTGTAGTGTTTGAAGGCAGGCAGAGACTGGAGGCCTATGGATGGAATTTGTGAGAAATGAAAGATGTAGTCTTCTAACATTGGTTGAAAGAATGAAGAACTTTTGAAAAATAAGCTATTTCCTTATGTTCTTTGGTAAAGGCACTTCAGCGTATGATTGCAGTTGTTTCGTAAATGAGTGATAATAGTTTTTAGAATGGAATAATTCAAAAAGCTAGCGATGAAGTCCAAAGGAAACTCTACTCATGGTCCACAAAAAGTTTTTTTTTTGGTGGGGAGGGGAGGGTTCAAGTGGTTTAACTACTTAGATGTTCGTTTTCTTCTTTTCTTGCAGAGTTATTTTCTTATAAAAGTTTCCATTAGGTGTCAGTCTGACTGAGCTGGTTCCTAGTTAAGTTTGGGTGGAAGAGGGGGAGGGGGATGTTTCATCAGCCCAGGCCTTTTTAAGATAAGAAGGGGAAAAAATCAAAACTTTATTAAATTGAAATTACTGCAGTTAATTGTTCTCATTAAAAGACAGCCAGCCTTTTTCTATGAGAAAATAGAATTTTAAATGCCATACCACTGCCCAATTGTTGTTTTTGCCCTGCCAGTGTCCACTGCCCGGATTACAGAAGTGTAAAGTGCTTGTTTGTGATTTTCATGCCAGATCCAAGTGATACTAAGTAGTTGTCATTGTTGGATTGTTTTTCAATTGATATCAAGTGCTAGAACAGTGAACATCTCTCTTCTAAAATTTATTTTGCTTTACAAAGGTGGTAGAATGGCTCCCTGAAAGACAAATGTGGATACAGCTTAGACTGTTCATTTGACAATTATACTTATGGCAGAGGCGGGGAAGAGAAAATTTGGAAAACTGCTTTTACTCACTAGTTGTACTTTAATCAAGCATGGCTAAATACTCAAATTTTTGTGAACTCAATTTATGTTTTTTAGATGGAAGACTTTAGGTTTCCCTGTGAAATGTATATAGTGTCTATGAACACTCGATTTTATACTATGATATTCATTAATAGGTGTAAGAAACATCACCTTGGTTCATGATTTGTTACTGAGTCCCAGGTAAGGAGCTTGACAAAAACTGTTTTACAAAGACTTTGTCTAATTTGGTCTTTTTGTTTGTGAATTGTGTTTTCATGTTTTCTGCTTGGGTCATATTCATGGTTGAAGATCTGTGGAGGACTATGACAACCCCTGTGTAAATAATAATGATAATTTTAAAAAACAGTGGACCAATGACTTTGACTCTAAACAATACTGGTTGATAAATAATCATATCATGGAACCAAATCTTTTCCTCAGGCCACTGTTAGCCCTAGAATGATGTGATTCTTGCTGTTACAGCAGTGTCAATCTAGAACCAGAACAGAGCTCCCAATGAAAGTACAGGCAAATGACAGCAATGATGAAGTAGCATTTTGATGGATGGAAAATTCCATAAGCCATGTGATTGTTTTTATTATTATGTTACACATTAATGATGGTACATTTTCAGATATAAAAATAGGAAACAAAGGCAGAGATGATGGACATATTGGAAAATACTTTTGTGTCGTGTACATGACACAGAAAGCTAAAGATATAGAAGACAGCAAAGTTTAAGACCTCCACAATTAGTCACCATCTTTTTAGTACCGTACAGATGCAGCTATAATTGTATTACAGAAATGACAGAATAATGTTCTTACGATGTTGTAGAATAGCGTACACTGCATGTGAGACCTACTATCTGAAAGTAAATTTGCTTTGGAGATAATTTCATCAAGAGGAGAAAATAATATTAATGATGTCAGAATAGTGAAAGATTTTATTATTTCATTTAGATATTGTATTTAATTATTGATAGCTACGCAGCCATAAACATAAGTGCTAAGTACATTTTAAGCAAATAACTTGAAATACAAGTTGTTTCTAAAATGTTTTCAAATTTTTCTCTTGGCGTTTACACTTTCAGTCACATCTTATAATCATGACATACTTTTTATTATGAAATCTTTCATTTCAGTCTGCATCACATTTTGAATGAGTGTATAAAATAAGCTTTACAGTCAGAAAACCATGCAATTCATCACAAAAGTATTGAAAAAGAGGCATTACAAAATTTTAAATTTATTGAAATGTGTTTAATACCTAATAATTACTTGAATTTGTTGCGTTCAGCCTACAGTTGAATCATCTCAAATGTTTGCATTGTCCACACTACAAATTTTTGTCTAAATGTTTTCAGTTCTGAGTTTTCCATATTCTGATTAATAATATGAGCTAAGTAAGATAATCTGATTTTCAAAATCAATAAAAAGTGTTATGTATACAAGTGTAAAGACAATGCTTTTCATTTCCTTTTTTGTGGAAATACACTTCAAGATTCGGTAATAAATCATAGGATATGAAAATGTGCGTACTAGCCAGATATAGGTAGAAGCGAAGGTTTTTCAAAAGCTTAAAAAATACAATGAATTCTTAAACATCAGTTCAAAGGATTTTGAATAAGGCTCATTATATTTATTTTATTAGCTAAAAATCAATACTGAATCTCACTCAATTGGATTTCAAACTAAAAAATGCTTATATTGCTGTAATCTATTTACTATTTCTTGGTTCAAATCATAATACTATTTCTTGGTTCAAATACAATTTATATCATAATAAGCTTTTTTAAAGTTGGTAAATTATATTACATTAA
Organism: Oryctolagus cuniculus; assembly: GCF_051225735.1. NCBI lineage: Eukaryota > Metazoa > Chordata > Mammalia > Lagomorpha > Leporidae > Oryctolagus > Oryctolagus cuniculus. Next base: position 73,135,134 of record NC_142873.1, read on the forward strand.
TGATATAATGCATTAATATAGAAGTGATACCTATTTATAAACTTGAAGATAATGTATACTTTAGGAAATATTGTTTCTAAAAAGATTATTTTTGTAAAAATGATAATTAGTTGAAAATTGGTATTTCTTGCAGTTTTGTTTTTTAAATTGATATCCATTTTGTGAGTGAGAAGTCTATTTTTATCTCCGTGAGAAAGTGTGGTCAATTTCAAGAACTGACTCAAGCAAGTTCCAAGATAAACTAAAGATGACTTATTTACAATAGTTTCTATCTATCTACCAAATACTCCATTTGTTTTCGGACTCCAAGAAGAAAGACATGAGAAAAATATCTTTTCTTTTGAAATAGAAAAAAAATATTAGATAAGATTTACAGGAATACTGAATTGTCTTACCTGTAACTACAAGGAAATTAAAGTTATAGAATGATTACCATAAAGGACCAGTTTCATGCACAATTTGTTTCATAACTATTATTTAAACAAGGTTTGATGTTTATAAAGAAAAGGGCAAATTAAAGAAATGAGACAGTTATATGGATAACATCAGATTTCAGTTCTTCTCTCACTTACACCATACATAAGTGTAGAAACTGTGTCCTGTGGTGGGAGGATCTGGGGACTAGAAACTAGATCATCTGAGTTTTAGTATAGGTTCTGCTGCAAATCTGACAATGGACTGGTCTTGTATGGGCCTCAGCTGTCTTGTGCACAAGGAAAGCTGGATTAAATTCTTTCAAGGCCTTGCTACCTTTTAAAGATTACTTTGCAAAAAAAAAAAAAAAAAAAAAAAAATCCTCTCTTTTTTTTCCCCTATTTTGGTGTTTGTGTCTAGATGGTGTGCATCTCGATAGTATTATTAAGAAAAAAGCTTTAAAAAAGATAAAATTCTTTCAGATACTTACCAACATAGTTCATCTTGGTAATAGATAAAAAATTGATATTCAAGATCTTCACTTATATTCTTAAAACATGAAATACTGGGAAACATTTTTGTCACCTTTTCACCTCTCGTTTTATACTTGAAGTTTTGGTAGGAAAGAAAAGCCCCCAAAGAATGATTTACAGAGTCATTCTCTTGTGTTTTTATAGGATCTCCTGTGGGCTTATATCTTTACAATAAATTTGAAGCCCCTGAAACCATAGATTCATCCTCAAAACATTTCAGTCTAATGAGGCTAAATCAGAAGTGATTCTACTTAAAGTCAATATATATGATTGCAGTGGGTAAAGAATAAACATTTGGCCCTTTAATATGTTTACTCTATGTGGAAATGTTTATGCTACTGAATTTAATTACAGTTTTTGGAGAAGTAGGGAAATTACTGCTTTTTTTGAACCATGCTGTTGAAAAGGACCAATATTTGTCTAGGATGTTTAATTGTAGTAAATGGGTTAGTCTTTGAAAATATCTAATACTGTGTTTCATAGGAGCTCAGAAATATTTATTAATTTAGCAAAAGCAATGATATCTTTAATACATATGTTAATACAGAATTTTAAATTTTTTTCCATAATTAATACCCTTTTAAAAGTAGCTGTTATACAAAATTGTTGTTGCACTGCGTATATTTAAGTTGGTTTAATGTTAATATAAATTCTAATTATTAAAATTGTTTACTAGTAGTACAGTTATTGTTTGCTAAAATGGCAAATGCATTTTCTGTGATTCTCAGATACAATTCTTAAATAATTGAAAAATATACGAGAACATTTTTTTCAAACTGGTATTCTTTTTGAAACACCAAGTTAACTGTTCAATCTAGTTTGAAATAGAATGTCATTCTTGCTGAATGTTACCTAATGTGTTTTATTTAATATTAAAAGAATAAGTATTTATAATAATCTATAAATTTTTAAAAATAATCAAAATACACTTATGTAATACAATAATTACAAATAGATATGTTTTAAAAGCAAGGGATCTGTGGAATATTTATTTTTCCATTTCTTACTAGGAAAACAGACTAAATTATAATTTTATTTGAAAGGCCTTCACTCCTGGTTGTACCAAGTATAGTAAATATTATTTGGTCTTTCAACCACAAACACATACACTCGTTCTCTAAGAATGAAAATAATGTGATGTGTTATCAGCTATTGCTTTATTCAGATAATTTACGAAATATTTGTTCTTATTTAATGTTTTTATGAAGCATGTCTATTTAAAACTTTAAAAAAAAGTTCTAAAAGTTCTCTTGATTTCAAATAGATATCCAAGAACATGAGGATGAGGTTTGGAAGTGATTTATTTATAGTTTTATTAAAATATCTAATATTATTATTTTTGAATGTGATTGTCCAAAAGACAAACTTGAGTTTTTTTAAAATATAATAGAGCAGACCATAAATAAGAGTTTTGTTTTTTTTTAATCTCAAGCAAACATGTTTCTGTTAGTTGTGGATACTATTTTTTTTTTTTAATTGTGGCTGCTATTAAACTTTTGAGACACTTATTTAGGTCTGGCAATTTGTGCAAGTAAAAGTGAATTTTGACAAGAGACAGGAGACAATGATATGAATTTACAGCATTAAGGATATTGAATGTAGAGAGGAATGTATAATTTTTTGTGATGTGTTAAAGAAACAAATAATGAAATTCCTAGTGGCTATTTTACTGATAGTTCTAATAGCTGGTACTAATACACTTTGAAAAAAAGTTTCAGGAAACTTAGAAGAAATTTTCTGCTTTATAGATTGCCCCTTTTCAAATTGTGATGAATTGTTGCCAATATTGATTTTATAAACTGTAAAAAGTTTTAAAACAAAAATTACTGCTTTTATTTAGGTACAAAGTCATGCTGTGTTATAGAATCGTGAATCGATTAAAATGGAAATAATCCATGAGTAAAATAGACCTAACTAATATGTAGAAAATTGAGACAGGCAGGGAATCTGGATGTTCCTCAAGTCAAAGCGAAGAAGATAGCCTGAAGAGACAATTTGTGAAAATTAAGCCTAAGGAGGATAAGGCTTAAGAAACAGCTTTTTATTATCTTTTTTTTTTTAATATTTGAAAAGACCTATGTTATATGTGAATCCATTCCTTAGAAATTAAATAACCTAGGATAATTTTTTTAAAGACTATGTTAGTGATCTTTACTAATAGAAAATATGGATACTGTTCCTAAGAGTTTAGTTTTTCCTATTTGGTGCAGTTGATATAGATTTTACAGAGGAAGGATATTTGTTAATTAACCATGGTAAAGACATAAAAGATAACACAATTAAAATTATATCATCAAAGTTATTTTCCTTCTGTGGCTTAGACTTTACTTCCAAAGGTATAACATTTCCACTTGATCATTTGTTTCATTTGGATATAATTATTTTCCAGTCCACTGTCCACATGGAGTACAAAATTTCACAGATCTTAGATGAACTCATAGTAAATTCATGTGAGTTATGATAAATGTCAATCACTGACCCAGTTCTTTGCTATATAATACAACTTCCATATTTTACATGTGATGTCTTCATAACACAGAAAATCTAAGCAACTTCCTGATGAACACCCAGATAATATATGCTTTTTCTAGGTCTTCACTGGATGTCTTTTTTTCTCAGAGATTATATTAAAACTACAAATTTGCAGCTTTTCTTACAACTATACTCTTCCTGATGCCTGAAAATTCTATTTTTCTTGTTATTCAGTGAATTTTTTACCCAATTCATCCATTTTAACTTTTTTTTGTAAACTCATATAGTGTATATACTGATGTGAATGTGTGAATAAATTTCCAAGTTCTGTGATGTGCTTGTACTTAAAAATTTTCAAAATATAAAACATTTTGTAAGGTAGACTAATATTAAGGTAGAGACAAATCTAAATCATAATTTGAGAAATTACTAAATCTTTTGCACTATTTGCAACTGTTAAAACTTGGGGAAAAATCTTAATCATAATTACATCAACTCAATTTAATAAGATTCCAAATGAAAACTCCGCCTAAACGGTTGGATTGAGGCATATTTATGTGCAGTATATTCAATGAAAAAAAAATTTTAAATGTTACTATGTAACACTGACTTAATAACATTCTCTCACCAAAAAAAAAAAAAAAGAGTCACATTTTAAAATGCAGTTTGTCTTTACTTTCTTGTATTTCAGCTTTAGATATATAAATAAGAATAGATTAGCTCTTAGATTAGAGCAGAATCAATAAAATTCCCAGTTTTGCAATACCCTTGCCCACTTCTGCTGTGCTATTTAAGAGAATTGCATGGTGATCTGTTACTGACCTGTCTGTGTTGCCTATAATGATAACCATTTAGGGGGCTAAAAGAGTGTAGTCACCAAACTTGCCAATTAAAGATGTCTGTTCCTGGTACTTATAAGACTATTGCTGCCAGGGCCAGCACTGTGGCATAGTTGGTTGGGTCTTTGCCTGCTGCTCCAGTATCCCATATGGATGCCAGTTCTACTTCTGGCTGCTCCACTTCTGATCCAGCTGCCTGCTGGTGGCCTAGGGAGGCAGCAGAAGATGGCCCGAGTGCCTGGGCTCCTGTGCCCACATTGGGAACCGAGAGGAGGCTCCTAGCTTTGGATCGGTCCAGCTCCAGCTATGGCTGTTTCAGCCATTTAGGGGGTGAACCAGCTGATGGAGGACCTCTGTCTGCCTCTCTTTCTGTATGTAGCTCTGCCTCTCAAATAAGTAAATAAATCTTAAAAAGAAAAAAAGACTATTGCTGCCAAATCAAACTTCCATCACAGCAATAAGAGAGACCTAAAGGGAAAAAAAGTGTAACCATCTTAGTTTTATAATTCACCAGAAAAATGATAGACAAAATAATGACTATTTTGTCCCCTTGAAAATATTTTCCTTTTTCATTGACTATAAACTGTAACTCTAAGGTAAGAAATACTGTAGACATAGTAGCTCTAAGATAAGTCGACAAGCAGGTAGGTAGACATGATTTGCTTCTGATCTATTTTGGTGCTCAAGAGAAGGCAATACAGTGGCAAATTTGGCTCCCAAAAAATCACCTCTAAAATAATCTGCGTTTTGTCTAAGGAAAGATATTTTATGGATTCACATGATTTGGTCAAGGAGAAGATGCTTTAAAATTTTAAAGGATAGATTTTAATCCTCAAACCAGCTCATTAAGCTTCCTGTGTACAACGTCCAGTTTTAAGTTAACAGTAATTAATATAGCCCGTTTGGAACCTCAGGAAGCTAAAGCCAGCAAGTGATTTTTGGTTCACTTGAGAGGATGCAGTTTGATTGCTGGCGCCAGTAAACAGGTTGGGAATTGTCAACATTGTAATTAGCAGCAAGTTTCTGGATTCTCAGCCTGCCAGACTAGTGGGCTGATGCTTGGAGCAGTTGCCCCAGGGGGAGCAGGGAAAAACAAAGGAAGGGAATTTGAGCAACCTTGCTATGCTCTGCCAGCATATGCCACTGGACCAATGTTTTTCTTGGCAAAGATCTATTTTAAGACATCTAGCAGTGGTTTCCACAAAATATGAAACTCACCATAGCAACCAAAATGGCAAGCGTCTCTAGGAAGCTTCCTTGACTGGATATCAGGTCAAACTGTATTCAGAGCTATGTTGCCTTATGTGCAGTGTGCTCTGTACTGTACACAGTGTGATTATTAACAGTATGATTAAAAGGGTTAAAATCTGTTTTGGCAGCAATCCTGAAATACTCTGCTGAAAAGCCGTCAAAGAATAAGGTTATGCAAACCTTATTAACCCTTCGTGTAGTACAAATAGACATGAAATGTCAACCTTAATACCGCCGAGAATCCAATCTTCGGTACTTAAATGATAATTTAAATGTAGTTTTCTTAATTCATTGTCATGTGATTGTTGCAGAGAAAGGTTGTCAAAGATATAAAATTCAAATAATATCTTCAGTGCTACACGAATGAAGTATATGGGTAATTTGTAAATCAGATGAACAAAACTAGCTATTGAAATCCACTCAATAAAGTTTCATATATTCACATACATTTCCGAAGAGTCTTCAAAAAATTCACGGTAAATGTGCTCTGAAAATAAACTGTGCAATAATTTCATTTCCCGTGAACTTTTTTGAAATTTCATTGTATATATATAAAATTCTGCTTATCTTATGGTAGAGCATGATCTGAAATAAATAATGCATACACTCTGAGTAGTCACAGGATAAGTACTAAGGCACCCACCTTGTGGCAAAAGCATAACAATCTTTTTGTTTTAAGTAGTTCTGCAGTAAATTAATTGGGCCTTCAAGACCAAAAAAGGTCAAGGTTGCTCAGCATTGCTAAAATGCACATATTAATTTCTCCCAAATAAGTTCTTGGAATCACATCAGGAATATTCTTACCATCCCTCTCTATTTTTGGAAAACCAGGAGGAGGAGGCCTCAGTGACAAACAGGATGAAGAGAGACAAACAAAATAGATTTCTTTACCGTAAAGAAGTTCTCCAGTGGATCAATGTTGCTATATTAAGCAATTGCTGTGTGGTAATTTCTGCAGGTGGATTATCAAAAGTGCACAAAAAAATGGCTGTGTAGATCTGGTACCCAGGTGTTTGGCATAGCATTTTGCAGATTCTTTTGTGGGGAAGATTACTCATATTTGTTGGAGAGAGTACAGTTCTCCAATCCTCCTCCTCACCAGAATTCGTGTTGGAGTGAACGAGCAACACGATTCTTAGCCACTCTCCTGTAGACTCGGAGGAATTCTCCACAATTATTTAGTATTTTCAGTGGAATTAGATGCCTACAGGTGGCCCCATTATGCGCCTCCAGGCATACAACCTGCTGTAAATTTTTAAGTTACATTAACTCAGCAGTATGTTGTCTTATAACAACAGTTCATTCAGTTTATGAGGAAAGGGAGAAGGAAGCAGAAAGGCAGCGTTTCATGTTAAGCATCATTATAGTCCCCCGCCCCCTGCCCTGTTCTTTCTTTGAAACTAGTAAAGGCTATTTGGCAGAAGCATTAAGCAGGCCTACTGATATGTTATGTGTAGGGCTGCATCACCTTATACAATCAAAGGCAAGGCCACAACCACCAGAGCTATGGATGGTGTCACCTGGACTCATGTACTCCTGTTTATTGGGTGTGAACATCAGAAACAGATGCAGAGCTAAACCCTCTCTCTCTCCCTCCCTCTCTTTCTCTCTGTCTCTCTCATGCACATGCATGCGTGCACACACACACACACACACACACACACCACACCTTTCTTTCCAAAGGGCTTTTAAGTGACTCCTGTCATTAAAAGTGTTTTGTGTTCAGTGGTTTTCCATGTTTTGTTAGAAAAAATCAGTTCAGTTTTATCAAGGCATTTGGTTTATGGGGTTATTGCAATTTCTCCCCATATGCAAAATTGTTTTCTCCAGGCATTTAGATTACCAGTCAATAAGAGAATGCAGGAGCCTGTTCAGAACTTTTTAATCAGTGGGTTTCTTGCTTGTCCTCTCGTTGTAATGATGCACTTGTCATCAAATGGATGTGGCTAATTCTCCCTGTATATTTTGTGGTACAATTCTCAATTAGAGCTTATGAAAAATAAAGATAAAATCTGAGTTAATATACTTTAGGAGCAGAAATTGGATTAATATTTTTGGGGCAATACTCAGGCCTATTTAAGCCTCATAAGTCCTAGTACTGGGTTATAAAGCTCCTTCTCACAGCCATAAACAGAACAAAATCTGTCTCCCACCACCCTCATTAAACCTGCAGCTTACATTACAAGTAACAATGATGATATGCATATTCTAAAAATATGTTTTATATGTACAAAATCATATCCACATTATTAAAAAGTACACAAGAAAACTTTTTTTTAATGTAGGAGAATTTTTATTGAAATTTCTGTAGCATAGACATGGGCAAAATTAGTCTAAGGCCAATTTTGTGCTCATGAAGTTATTTGCTTTAATGCAAATACTCTTGGACTACCCCAAGTTTCATTTTATAAATACTGAGGAACGTGAAATAAAGCATATTATATATTCAAAAGAGCCAGAACATCTTTTAGAGTAACTATCCATTGTGCTCATGTACTCAAGAGGTATGTTTTCAAATCTATCAACATGTATTGGCCGGTGCCATGGCTCAATAGGCTAATCCTCCGCCTTGTGGCGCCGGCACACTGGGTTCTAGTCCTGGTCAGGGCGCCACATTCTGTCCCGGTTGCCCCTCTTCCAGGCCAGCTCTCTGCTGTGGCCAGGGCGTGCAGTGGAGGATGGCCCAAGTGCTTGGGCCCTGCACCCCATGGGAGACCAGGAGAAGTACCTGGCTCCTGGCTTCGGATCAGCACGATGCGCCGGCCGCGGCGGCCATTGGAGGGTGAACCAACTGCAAAGGAAGACCTTTCTTTCTGTCTCTCTCTCTCTCACTGTCCACTCTGCCTGTCAAAAAAAAAAAATGTATTAAGTCCCTTCTATGTGTCTGGCATTCTTCTAACTGGCTATTCATTCTGGCTATGGAGGAATAATTGGCACACTTGGCTCTTGAAGCATTCATGGCCTACAGGACCTCTTAGAATCCAAGCTGTTATAAGCTCTGTGAGGAGATTTAGAAGAATTTAAAGCAACATCTTCCTTTCAAGGAACTTACTAGGTTGTAGCTAACATTAAGTATTAAATTATATGAAAAGGATTGTTTTTCTCCTAGCCATTACTGTTATCTCTCTTCACCTGAAGACCCTTATAAATCACAAAGATAATAATAGTAAAAGTCCTTTCTAGAAATGGATTTACCTTTCTTCGGTTTGGAGTGTACACAGCCCTTCAGAACTGAATAAGTCAAAGAAATACAAAAGAATAAAGAACATATCTTTTTACCTACAAAGTCACAGGTACTCTATTACCATTTCCAAGTTATGATAAAACCATTTATAATTAGGAATAATTATATTATCCTAGGAATAATTATTAGTGTTTTTTAGTAACTGTAAAATGATAGTGCATACACGTAATTTCCAAGTTCATTAATAATGTTAGGTTCCAGACTTAATAAATGTCTTTTGAGAATGTGACAATAGACTTTATGAAAGATAATGCTCAAAGTCCCATGCTACATTTTGCATTGGTAGTTCTCAAAATGAAGTCCTCTGATCAGCACCCTGAGTATCATCAGAAAAGTTGTTATAAATTCAGATTCCCAGACCACGTGATAGGCCAATAGAATTGCATACTCTGGAGGAAAGGGACTTCTACTCTGTATTTTTTTTTTAATCTTTTTTTTTTTTTTTTTTTTTGACAGGCAGAGTGGACAGTGAGAGAGAGTGACAGAGAGAGAAAGGTCTTCCTTTGCCGTTGGTTCACCCTCCAATGGCCGCCGCTGCAGCGGGCGCACCGCGCTGATCCGATGGCAGGAGCCAGGAGCCAGGTGCTTTTCCTGGTCTCCCATGGGGTGCAGGGCCCAAGCACCTGGGCCATCCTCCACTGCACTCCCTGGCCATAGCAGAGAGCTGGCCTGGAAGAGGGGCAACCGGGACAGAATCCGGCGCCCCGACCGGGACTAGAACCCGGTGTGCCAGCGCCGCAAGGTGGAGGATTAGCCTATTGAGCCACGGCGCCGGCCTGGGACTTCTACTCTGTATTTTAACAAGCCTCATTCTGAGGCATCCTAGAGTTTGAGAACCACTTCTTTTCTCTGATTTTTTTTTTAAAAATCACAATAAAATATTCTATGCAACATTCACCTAATAATTTAGACTCTGTTGTAAATTTATAATCACAATTTATTAATAAGTATAATATATTTAACTTTTTTTAAAATTATTTTTATTTATTCGAAAGGCAGGGACACAGCAAGACACAGACACATCTACCAACAGTGTTTCATGTCCCATATGCCCACAACAGTCAGGACAGGCTGAGATGACACTAGGATCACAGAATTCAATCCTGGTCTCCCACATGGCTGGCAAGGACACAAGTACTTAAACCATTACCTGTTGCCTCCTACAATATTCATTAGCGTGAAGCTGGACTGGAAACAAGTTGAACCACACCCTCAGATTTGGAATATGGGCGTTCCAATTGGTGTCCTAACCACTGCACCAAATGCCTGTCCTTATAACATATTAAGTTAAAATCATGACATTGTTTGACAAATTCCACATTTGGGGAATATTTTAATTTCCTAAATATTCCTCTTTGAGTTCTATTTATATGTGACTTATACAGCATTCTTGTTAGTATTAGGTGGTGCTCTTGCTGCTACTGTCATTATGATGTTCACTGAATTGAATGTTTCAAGATTTTAAATCCTTCTTTTGATTTAGCTTATTATTACATTAGTAACCCCAATAGTTGCTCAGATTTTACTCTCATATTTGTTTCTCTATAGCTTAAATACTATGAGAATCAGCTTTATTTTGTAAGTCATATCACTTTGACTAAGAACTTAAGATCATGTGTCTGTTAATGTGTGTGTAATTGTCCTTTAGATCAGTTTTATTTCCTCATTCATTTATAACAGAAAAAATTTTAAATCTGATGTGCAGGAATTGCCTGGATAAAATTGTTTGAGCATTTTCAAAATGTTCCAGTATTACAGTAGTATACAATAGATTTCCTAAGTGTATTTATTGAAATTGTATCTGCTAAAATTTTACTTCGAATATAGATTATTGTATACTAGTAAAAATGAATGTTATTGGCTGAGCAATTAAATTATATGAGTTGTCATTATGCCAATTGGAGAATGTTTCATAATCCTATAATATGTTCTTCAGAACATAGTTTTTATTTAAGCTTTCATGGGAATGCTAGAAATGCAAAGGCTAGACTGCTTAAAATGCAATTCTAAAATGCAGTGAATTGTTTCTTGTTTAGTGCATTAAATTAAAGTTAAAAAGAACGATTACTAGGACTATAGCACTTTGGATTGTAAGACCTATTCTAGTCCTCTGATCCATAAATGTTGCTTGCTTCTGTGTTTAGCACAAAAAGTAATCTCAGCCTGTTTTGGATTTAACACTGAGGTAACTGGTTGGCAATGTCACTGGGATTACTCTCAGTTTAAAATCTTCTTTTTATTACTGAGACACTGTGCTTGCCTATGTCAGCATTTGAATTTGGTCACATACCTTATCGAATGCCAGGATACATAACACAGAATGAATGACAGAATTTCTCTGTGAAAATATAAATTTTACTATTATTATAAAGGGAGAAAGTAATGGCCTCATTTAGCAAAATATTACCAAAAATTATGTATGAGATTAAATAATAAATTATGCGTCATTTTCACTTTAACACATTGATGTGTTCTGTAATATTCTGTTTCTCCAATATGATCTTTTCACAGTTGTTCACTATTTGTATGATAGATCATTGAACTGTAAGTGTAGGAGTAGAAATCCGTTTTAGAGATGATCTTATTTTCTTTTCACAAGAGAGATGAGCAACACTGTCCAAACTTAAACAGTACAGTTAAGATGGAGACACAGTGGTAGAACAATTTATGCACTCCCGGTTTAGATAGAATGATTGACAAGAGATATGTAAAAAAATTCAAGTTATTCTTATGGAAGAAAAAATCCATTATTTTGACAGTTAACATTTTATGATTAAGCACTTCAGATTAACCGGAAAGGAAAATGAAATCATTTTAAATGTAGGCCTCCAGTTTAATGGATTTCATTATTAAATTAAGTAGACACTAATTTAAAGGTTAGTCTTCCAGTCCTTAAACAAAGGGAGGTTTGGCTGTAACTGGATGCAATATAAGCAAGTAGCTTATATTTAGGCAGAGAAAATAGTTAAAATTCAGAAATGTCAAAAATAGTTTATTCTTCATTTGTATTTTTTTTTTTTTTTGATAGGCAGAGTTAGACAGTGAGAGAGAGAGAGAGAGAGAGAAAGGTCTTCCTTCCGTTGGTTCACCCCCCAAATGGCCACTACGGCCGGTGCACTGCGCCAATCCGAAGGCAGGAGCCAGGTGCTTCCTCCTGGTCTCCCATGCGGGTGCAGGGCCCAAGCACTTGGGCCATCCTCCACTGCCTTCCCGGGCCACAGCAGAGAGCTGGACTGGAAGAGGAGCAACTGGGACAGAATCCGGCACCCCAACCAGGACTAGAACCCAGGATGCTGGCGCCGCAGGCAGAGGATTAGCCAAGTGAGCCACCGCGGCCTTCTTCATTTATATTTCTGTTAAATGTTTCAGTTTACTTAAGTTAAATGGTGGATTCATAGGTGTTCAATTATTGCTTTGTTTTTGGCTGTTTCACATATTGTTATGGCAAATATGTTATTTTAAACATTTTATACGAGAAATGTCAGTTTGAAAAATGTTGATTAGTATCACAAAGTCCATTGTGGTCTTTCTCAAATGATTATGGAGACTTCCTTTGACTTACATTACTGATACTCATACCATCATAGGTTTATATTTAATATAAATGATGTTGATAACTGGAAAAATTATCATCTGTGAGTTTATTAATTATTTAAAATCACTAATAGCTTAACATCTCTTGTGGAAAACCTAAGGTGTTTTACAAAACTGATTTAATCACATTTCATAACCATTTTTATTTACATGTGAGGTACAGGCAGAGACAGCGAGCAGATGGGGGGGTGAGTGGAGGGAAGAGAGAGAGAGAGAGAGGGAGAGAGAGCTCCTATGCACTGCTTTATTCCCAAAAATGCCCACAATGGCCAGGGCTGGGCCAAGCTGAAGCCAGTAGTCAAAATTCTTTTTTTCTTTTTTTTTTTTCCATAGTCAAAATTCAATCCAGGTCTCCCACATGGGTAGCGGGAATCCCAGTCAAAGCACTTCTGCCGTTGCCACTGTCTGTTAGGGTCTGTCTTAATAGGAAGCTAAAGTCAGGAACTGGAACCTGAGAATGAACCATGGTTCTCTCTGTAGGACCCACCTACGGATATTTTAACCAACATCCAAACTGCTACTCTAAATGCCCACCTTGTCTTAACTGTTTTATCTATCTGTTACCTTATGCTATTTAGAAAAGTTTTCAGGATGTTATAAAAACAGATGTATGACAAGAGAAAATTTTGAACAGTTATTCACTTGAAAATGCATTATTTTATAATTATTGAAATCTAATTTTTAAAGTTTATAGTAAGTGCAATTTCACAATTATAAAGATTGAATACTTAACCTATTTTAAAAATAGACTATAATTCAAAAAAGGCATGATGGATTGCATTTGTAACTATTATTTAGATTTTTGATTATAATCTGAAACTGTTGCAATTACAATTATATGGTAAACCAGTACATTTATAAAATAATTATTGACTAAAAGTAATTTTAATTTTTAGATACTGGTTTCTGGCATGACATTTCCCAGTCCTCCTGAATTCCAAATTGTATTTTTATATCCTAAAATTCTCAAATAACATTTATATAATATACATGTTCCTTTAAAAATGAAAACTTGAAAGATGTAACCATACAAGAAAGCATAATTGAAGAAGATAGTAAGGAAACAAAAGTGAAAGCACTCTGTCAGTTATTAAGCACCAATATTAGCATTAGCCTATTACAATAGGAAATTTTAGCATATTAAATTTAACCTGTTCATTAAATCAAAGCAATTCTATTACCTTTCTTCTCTCCTTTCTCTTTGCTCTGTATCAATTTTAATGCCACAACTGGATCACTGGTATCAGGCAAGATCATAATTTTAGCATTTACCTCAAATTACATGAAAATAGAATCCAAAAATGGCACATTGCAACAAGGTCTATTTTCTTGGATCAAAATGGATTGCTGTACATTATAAATGATACTCCCTGATGTTTTTGCAATGATTCATGAAACTATGAGGCTGCCATTTTAGTACAAAGAATTCCGTAAAGTGCTAATAAAGCAGGAAAACTAGTCACAATGCACTTCCAAATGACAATGAAACAAGGTACTCAAATAATACTAATCCCTTTCTGCTACTAGTGCAATTTGAAATGATCTGAAGGATCTATAAATGCAATCCATAATATTGTAATAGCTAAGTAACTGGGAAGTAAATGTTACAAATCCAAGCAGTACAATGACAAAAGGCCATCACATAGTGATCTTACATTTCTTAGAAAAACATAGCCACCTATAACATGGTGGATTCTTAGGGTGATGTAGTATTTTAGCTTTATGGTGAAACAATCATAAGATCTAATAGACTGGCATCTATATCCTCTTAATGCTATGTTCTATTTTTCTTAATAAAAACTTTAAGAACAAATTTGAAATTCTGTTCTGATGTATAACTTTTATCCTGATAATTTGTGTCAGTTTTCTAATCTTTATATGAGAACTCCACATGTGTCAAAGAAATGTTATACACTTCTGTTAAATTTATTTAGATGCACTTAAAATTGAAAATTGTTCTCATTTGTTATTTATATTTCTTTATTTGAAAAATGAAACCTATGTGTCAAAGACATCACTATTTTCAACCTAGAGTTAAAATATCAAATCTGACAAGTGATTCTAAAATGATTTCCTAGAATGATATTTGGTATGTGGTGATTATTATTCTTATTTTTCTCTTATTAAGCTTATGTGTATCTTTACCTGTAGAAAAAAAATCACTTTTTACAGACATTTGTTCTAAAAGAAGTAGCTTTTCAAGAATTTCTCTACATTTTTAGTAGCAAAGATGTTTATGTGAATTTTAACTATTATAATGTAAAATTACACTAAATGTAAGTATTAAATTTCCTATTCCCAAAAGGCACTTACTTTATTTTTATTTTTGCTATATGCATAATAATTGACTTTTTGGGATCAGATTCAAATAGCTACAGAAATTATTTTGAAAAGAAGACATTAAGTGTGGGTGTTAAGATGCCAGTCAGGATATCCGCATCTCATTGAGCTGTACGTTTGCATTAACTCCTTACTCTTGCTCTCTGCTACTGCGGACCTTGAAAGGCAGTGGAGATGGCTCAGGTTACTAGGTTCCTGCAACCCATGTGGGAGACAGATTGCCTTCCTAGCTCCTGGTTTCCCATCCAGTGAATGAGACTTCTGTCTCTTGCTCTTGCTCCTTCTTCTCTCAAATAAATAAAAATAGTTCGTAAAGAGTTAATTTTTTAAGTTCCTTTATTAGGGTGTTTTCAGATATATTTGTATATTATTAAATATTATAAGTTCACATCTATATACTTAATGTATATTTTTATGATAATTATTGTATTTCCAATTTGTCTTTTCTGTGATTAATATATTCCCCCCAAAGTAATTAATTCTAGCCAAAAAATCTTGTGAATATCATTGTGTAGAAAATTTAAGATTTCAGCCGTTGCTGCAGCTCACTAGGCTAATCCTCCACCTAGTGGCGCAGGCACACCGGGTTCTAGTCCCGGTCGGGGCACCGGATTCTGTCCCGGTTGCCCCCCTTCCAGGCCAGCTCTCTGCTGTGGCCAGGGCATGCAGTGGAGGATGGCCCAAGTGCTTGGGCCCTGCACCCCATGGGAGACCAGGAGAAGCACCTGGCTCCTGCCTTCGGATCAGCTCGGTGCGCCGGCCGCGGCGGCCATTGGAGGGTGAACCAACCGCAAAGGAAGACCTTTCTCTCTCTCTCACTGTCCACTCTGCCTGTCAAAAAAAAAAAAAAAAAAAAAAAATTAAGATTTCAACTACAAAGAGATGCAGATGAAAAGTACATTTACTTTAGTGTTTAATATGATCTCAATCTCTGTGAACCCCGTGCTCACTTATCCCCTTTATTTCTTCCTGCAAGTGATCACTTCATCATGTTTTAACTGTGGAAGGAAGAAAAACTCTAAAAATGCCCACCATCAGCCTGAAGTGAGGCATTTTGAGCTCTGCTGTGTAAAATGAAGGTATAATATTCACAGACAAGAAGACTTTGCATTCTATTATCTTGTCATTTATGCTTAGAGGCAGTTTCTGGAGTCAGTGTAACAGAAGGAATTTGGAATGGATTCCTCTCTAAAATTTTGCAAAATTGGAATCTTATAGCTTGAAGACCACTGACCACTTTCTGCCGTTTTTCAGATAATACCTGAACAGAACACAATTTGGGATATAAGAAACTAAAAGTTTCAAGGTTTTGAGCATTATGAAAAGGGAAGCGGATTTTATAGTACCTCTTTTATCACTGCTTCCAAGGGAATGGGTGAGCACACTGATACTGGTTCTCCATTTCTGAAAAATAGTAGTTCTATTTATGCCCTGAATTTGGCATTTCCTGCTGAAGTTAAGACTAGGTTTATACCATTCTGAAAGGTGAGGAGCAAAAGAGGTTGTGGTTGTGGAAGCAGTAATTCTGGGCTCACTTCAGAATTCTCAAATCCTCCTAAGTAAGGGTCGACTGGATCTGTAATAGAATCTCATGGGTGAAATATCTCCCCTCAACCCTCAATCCTGATAGATTTTGGGTCTGTATGTAGGAGAGAAGACTATCCTTGAATTGACAGCTTTAAATCAATGATAGAATTGTCTTCAGGGTTTCAGACTGGAAAAGACTTAAGTGGTTATTTGTAAAATCTCTCTTATTTTAAAGATGAGAAATGGAAATTTGGGTATACTACAGTTTCCATTCTTAATATGAAACTATTTTCTCCAGTAAAATTCCTGCTGGTAGTAATAACTTGGAAGTCATGGATCGTATCTACTGCAGCATGCATCTGGCTTGACTCATCAAACGTTTACTATTATCCTCATTCTTGTTATTACAAAAGTGATTACTACTATAAAAATACTTTTTCTTACATATAGCCATCTCTAATTTTTCCATTCTTTCCTGAATCACTAGGTGCTCTTATGAAACTTATTTAGTCTATAAGTTATCTCAGTGATTTTATTTAGAATTACAAGTATTGTTCAAACATTACATGACAAACATTGAATCATTTTCTCCTTTATGAAGAGGTTAGAAATATAACTCTGTGTCTAATTGCTAATGCTAATATTCACATCAACATTAAAAATAACTGATTTTCACATTCAGTGCATCTACTCATTGGCATTCATATGATGGCACAATCCCCTCCTTTTCTGTGTAAATCTGATTAAGGGGCTGCTCCTGCTGTCATTTTGCACACAAAACTTCCATTCCATTTCGGCAACAATCCTATTTACACAAGGACATCAGGGTTGAACACTGAAAGTATCTAACCATTACTGAATATTGAATCATGTCTCTCCACATAACATTGCAAATATGGTCCGAGAAACAATTTCCAGATTACCTTGGTTGAGTAGGACTAATTATTTTCTAAACTGAGTGCAGCCAGGGTCTGCCAAAACAACGCTGAATTCTTCCAATGTCAGGTGAGCTCTGCTCACACAGTGATTGTCTCATATGGTAGTGCTGTAAGATTACTCATGCTTATGATAATGCTAATTGCGGATACTTACAATAGTGTGAGTTACAGTTTATTGAATGGCTATAACATGGCCAGCACTGTATACAGTATCTAGTATCTCATTTCAGATCCTCTTGAAAACAATCTTACATCAGGTATTATTATTGACATTTTATAAATAAGAAAAGTGGGTTTCACAGGGATTGTCACATACCCAAAGTCACAAAGCTAATAAATGCAAGAGCCTGAGGCTCTTTTCTATTAAAGCCCTCGTTCAGTTCTCCCCACCAGGCTCCCATTTTTGTGTCTTCTTAAAACAATCAGCAAAGGTGAATGATGCTTGAGAAGAATTTGGGGAATTAGTAGAATCGAGCGCTAGGCCTGCTTCCACTGATAGCTGAAACGTAACCCTCCTCGACCGGCACTTTGAGTCTCATTTCCCTCATCTAAGGAATTAGGTGACAGAAATGTCTTTTACATTCTGTGATTTTAAACAATCTCAAAGCAGTTTATTTTTTAGAGAGAAAAATTAATCATTAATAGTAATATCATTGAACAATATTTCTGTTATTTCCCATGTTTTTATGTCACTTCATGGCTTCAATCAAAGAAAAAAATCCTTGTAGATATAAAAGGAACTCTGTATTCTAACTAGATCAGTGAAGCACAGAAAGATGAAATTCACTTATCGTGGGTCAGACTTACAAAGTTTGAATTTAGCAACATGAATTGATTATGCTGCATATATAAAAATAAATGGATGATGTGAAGCAAGGTGGGAATACAGTATAAGCATAGATGATATTTATAGTATGTGTGATGAAGCATAAAATACATTTTCCTCCCTCAAAAAGCAAGATGTTACATACATTCATGTAAAATACCTTAGGACTATATCAAGAACATTATACTTAAACACAAAATTTCATTTATATGTTATTCATGTAAATGTATTGGTTTCATCATAGCAGCTCTAGGAATTTATGATAAGGTTTGGAAGGTATCTATAACAGATAAATGAATAGCCCTTTAAAATAGAATGTAAATTATTACAGCACACTAGCAATTTGGGGTACATACAGGTACCATTCTGAAAATCTGTGCTTTTTCTTTTTTTGAGATGTTACCAGTTGATTATATAGTTCTCATAGTTCTCACATATACTGTCTCCTAAATACATTGTATTTTTCTTGTAATATCAAACATCATTATTCCCCACGTCAATTCTCTGATATTTTTTAAGAATAATATATGGTATAGCAAGCTCACACATTTTTTTAAATTGAGATATTCTTTTGTGCTTAAACTCTTTACGTATTTTTCTCACCATTTTCTCCTTTTCTAAAGTTGACAAAGATGTAAATGATGGCAAAGTTAACAAAATGATCATTTCTTTCTCTCAAGTTATTATTCTGCACTCTCATGTTTGTATTGCATGAATATTGACATAATTTCACAGTTTTCGTATCAGAAATAATAATAAATCATTGTTACTACATAATTTATAAGCACCTAGAAGTACTTGGAATATATGATTTTTAATACACACACAAAAAATATGTGGCTTAAGGCCATTGTGAGCTACTAAAACTTGTGGCAAAAAAGTATGATTGATTTCACTCATGTTTTTATTAGACAGATATTTACTGAGCTCTATTGTGTACCAGGCATTAAGCACAGTGTTAAGTCCATTGGAATAAAAAGACAAACAAGACTGATATCTACATGAAGTTCACAATGTGATCAGAGAGAACACAAAGCAATAAAGTAAATAAAGAGAAAAGTAATTACAAATTATGGAAACCCCCAAAGAAGAAATTAACACCGTAAAGAGATAGAAATAAACTGGGGAGGTGAATTTAGATAAGTTAGAATGAGGGTCTTTCTGAGGTCCTGAGAGATAAAAATGACATTAGTGTTTGACGAAGACTTTCGCGCCAAGGCATTACCAAAGACTAACTCAATGAAACACCTCAAAATATTTTGGAAGTACATTCTCTTTTGTCCTTCAGTTCCTTTAATTAACATGAGTCTTAGGAAAATTTCAATTCTCTCTCTATTTTAAAAGATTTGATTTATTCATTTGTACAGAAAGAGAGAGAGAGGGACAGCACTTCTTTCTGCTGGTTCATTCCGCAAATGGCCAAAATGGCCAAACCTGGGCCAGGCTGAAGCCAGGAACGTGGAACTCTATCCAGGTCTCCCACAAGGCTGTAGGAGCAAAAGGACTTGGAACAACCTCCCCTACTCTCCCAGGTGTATTAGCTGGGAGCTGGATTGAAGGTGTAGCAGTCTGAAGTTGAACCTGTGCCTGTACTGGGATGCTGGCATTATAGGCAACAGCCTAATCTGCCGCATCACAGCTCTTGAAGCCAGTGTCATGGCTTCATGGGTAAATCCGCCACCTGAGACACAGCATCCCATATAGATATAGGTTCATGTCCCATGTGGGAAACCCGGAAGAAGCTCCTGGCTCCTGGCTTTAGTCTGGCCCAGCTCTGGCTGTTGATGTCATTTGGAGTGTGAACCAGTGGATGGAAGATCTCGCTGTCTCTCTCTCTGTAACTCTGACTTTCACATAAATAAATAAATCTGAATAACAATTAATTAAGTCACAGCTGTTTACTTAAAGATTTACTGAAGGGATAGCAGACTTTTTTTGAAAGTTAGAATAATTTAGAAAGAAATGAAGTACTCCTAAGAAACAGCTTAAGACTAAGAATGGGAGAAGTACTTAAGATATTATCCATCCTTGGATATTATATTTTTAAGAAACTGCTGTCTCTTAGAGCAAAGCTCTCAGCTTGGATGTCCTGTGTTTGTAGTATGAGAAAGATTAAGATTTTTTAATAGAATATAAAATTATTTGGAAAAATTTTACCCTACAAATAGTGATCGCTTCTTATTTACTTTTTCTCATTTACAATGACTATGATTCCAAAAATATATACCATATTTGGGGGAAAAATTGGGAATTTTTTTGTTGAAAACATCTAAAATATTTTCATATTAATTTTCCACTTCAGGAAAAATATATGTATTATATTACAGATTTACTACGTGTCCACTCGTATTATCCATGAGTGCAAATTAATAGTGTATTTTGTCTTCAAATATTAAATTAAAAAATAAATTTAATATTTTCTAAAACTCATGTTTTTAGGAAAATAAACATTATCAATTTGACATAAAATTTTATAATAATGGCATAATTATCTTTATAACAACATGATAAAGTAAAAGATAAGAAAAGAGTAAGTTGATCATGTGTACATAATGTAAGGATTTGTTCTTTTTCTTTTTTTAGGTGTTTTTTTTTTTTTTTTTTTGAATGGAAGGGGAGAGAGAGCAGGAAAGGGGAGGGTTGTGGGTGGGAGGGAAGTCATTGAGGGGGGGAAGCCAATGCAGTCCACAAGCTGCACCCTGGAAATCTATATTCATTAAACAAAAGTTAAAAAAAAAAAGAAGTTCAGGGGCATCATCCAATTGCAAATATTCCCAGGGGTGTAGTCCTCTGCAGTGGAGAACTTTGGTTGAGAACAGGAAGACCCTGACACTACAAGAAGGCACTGACTCTTACTTCTAGATCCTGCTGGGCAGGTCACATCACCCTCTTTGCTTGGCTTCAACAACCAAGATGATAACAGTAATAACTCATATAACAGATTCAGTATGAACCAATCAGACCATTCTTGGAAAGCCCTAAGCTCATTCATAAGCTCTGGTGAGGGTAACTGATAATATCTCCAACATCTCCATGTCACTACTAACAAGGATTTTCTGTCCAGGGACTTAGTGACAGCACTTGGTGTGGAGACAGAGGACTCCCCTGCCTGCCAACCTGGTCTCTGGGGAACCACTTGCAAGAAGAAATAGTTTCATGTCCAGTCCAGTGTCCCTCAGATATATCAGGAGCTTATAGGTCAGAATAGCAGGGAGGGAGGTGCCTAAGGAGCAGGTGCAGGGAGCGGTAAATCTCTCCTCTGCCTCTATCCCTCAGCTTGCACAACCTCGGTCTAGAAGGACCTGGCTTTTGCTTTCAGAGTCCTGAGTCCGGCTCAGGGACTGATGCTTCTCTTCTTCTTGCGGCTTCATCTGGGACAGAGCTTCAGCCTCCATCATCTACCATCCAGGGAGGAACTGGAGCTTCCACACAAAAACCATTCTCTTAGGTGTCCCATCCTGGTGAGCCCGAGAGCCCACCAGGCACTGCCAAGGTCAGGGGGAAGAGGAAATGGAAGCAGAGAATTTTCTCAAGGTCAGTGGAGCTCTTCACCAGCTTAGCCCATGCCTGAAAGACAGCTGAGGGTGCTTGCTTGCTCCTAGATAACTGAGTTGCTGGAAAGCATCAGACTGCGCAAGGCAGTGGCATTGCTAATGGTGTGGGGAATCCAACTATAAGACAGTAGCAGGGAAATAAAGTGCTTTCAGGAAAATAGAATTAAGTATAAGAAATTTTGTATTTAAATGGATCATTGAGGGAAAATGCCAGCTCTAGCTCTTGGGACTGTGTCCCACACTCAGTCCCCACCTTCCCCAGAGCTGTTTTTTTTTTTTTTTTAAACTTTTATTTAATGCATATAAATTTCCAAAGTACGACCCATGGACTACAATGGCCTCCCCCCCATACCATCCCTCCCACCCACAACCCTCCCCCCTCCCACTCCCTCTCCCCTTCCATTCACATCAAGATTCATTTTTGATTATCTTAATATACAGAAGATCAGCTTAGTATACATCAAGTATGGATTTCAACAGTTTGCTCCCACACAGAAACATAAAGTGAAAAATAATAGATGATTTTTTTTTAAATGATGATGAAATCAGAGCAGACCTATTGTCATGTTTAATCCCAGTGAGAGTCAAGTTGGGAATTGATAATTTCTTTTTTTTTTTTTTTTTTTTTTACAGAGGATCAGTTTAGTATGCATTAAGTAAGGATTTCAACAGTTTGCACCCCCATAGAAACACAAAGTGAAATATATTGTTTGAGTACTCGTTATAGCACTAAATCTAAATGCACAGCACATTAAGGACAGAGATCCTACATGAGGAATAAGTGCACAGTGACTCCTGTTGTTGACTTTACCAATTGACACTCCTGTCCATGGCATCAGTAATCTCCCTATGCTCCAGTCATGAGTTTCCAAGGCTATGGAAGCCCTCCGAGTTCTCCGACTCTTATCTTGTTTAGACAAGGTCATAGTCAAAGTGGAGGTTCTCTCCTCCCTTCAGAGAAAGGTACCTCCTTCTTTGATGACCTGCTCTTCCAACTGGGATCTCACTCGCAGAGATCTTTTGCCAGAGTGTCTTGGCTTTCCATGCCTGAAACACTCTCATGAGCCTTTCAGCCAGCTCCGAATGCCTTTAGGGCTGATTCTGAGGCCAGAGTGCTGTTTAGGACATCTGCCATTCTATGAGTCTGCTGAGTATCTCACTTCCCATGTTGGATCACTCTCCCCCCCATTTACTCCATCGGTTAGCATTAGCAGGTACTAGACTTGTCTATGTGCTCCCTTTGACTCCCAGTCCCTCCACCATGACCAACTGTGAACTGAAACTGATCACCTGGAACAGTGAGATGGCATTGGTACATGCCACCTCGATGGGATTGAATTGGAATCCCCTGGTATGCTTCCAACTCCACCACTTGGGGCAAGTCAGCCTGAGCATGTCCCAAATTATACATCTCTTCCCTCTCCCATTCCCACCACCATGTTCAACAGGGATCACATTTCAGTTAATTTTCAACACTTAAGAATAACTGTGCATCAATTACAGATCTAAACCAGTCATATTAAGTAGAACAGATAAAAAAACTACTAAGAGGGATAATGTATTAAGTTGTTCATTAACAGTCAGGGCTATGCTGATCAAGCCACCGTTTCCCATAGTGTCCACCTCACTCCAACAGGTTTCCCTCTTGGTGTTCAGTCAGTCGTCACCGATCAGGGAGAACATATGGTATTTGTCCCTTTGGGACTGGCTTATTTCACTCAACATGATGTGTTCCAGATTCCTCCATTTTGTTGCAAATGACTGGATTTCGTTGTTTCTTACTGCGGTATAGTATTCTAAAGAGTACATATCCCATAATTTCTTTATCCAGTCTATCGTTGATGGGCATTTAGGTTGGTTCCAGGTTTTTAAAAATGCTTTATTTACTAACCGATAGAATAAATAAAGGGGAGAGTGATCCAACATGGGAAGTGAGAGACTCAGCAGACTCATAGAATGGCAGATGTCCTAAACAGCACTCTGGCCTCAGAATCAGCCCTAAAGGCATTCGGAGCTGGCTGAAAGGCTCATGAGAGTATTTCAGGCATGGAAAGCCAAGACACTCTGGCAAAAAAAAAAAAAAAAAAAAAAAAAAAAAAAAAAAAACAAACCTAAATGAAAGATCTCTGTGAGTGAGATCCCAGTGGAAAGAACAGGTCTTCAAAGAAGGAGGTACCTTTCTCTGAAGGGAGGAGAGAACCTCCACTTTGACTATGACCTTGTCTAAACAAGATAAGAATCGGAGAACTCAAGGGGCTTCCATAGCCTTGGAAACTCATGACTGGTGCATAGGGAGATTACTGATGCCATAAACAGGAGTGTCAATTTGTAAAGTCAACAACAGGAGTCACTGTGCACTTACTCCTCATGCAGGATCTCTGTCCTTAATGTGCTGTACATTGAGGCTTAATGCTATAACGAGTACTCAAACAGTATATTTCACTTTGTGTTTCTATGGGGGTGCAAACTGTTGAAATCTTTACTTAATGTATACTAAACTGATCTTCTGTTAAAAAAAAAAAAAAAGAAGAAATGATCAATTCCCAACTTGACTCTCACTGGGATTAAACATGACAATAGGTCTGATCTGATTTCATCATCATTTAAAAAATCATCTATTATTTTTCACTTTATGTTTCTGTGTGGGAGCAAACTGTTGAAATCTTTACTTAATGTATACTACACTGATCTTCTGTATATAAAGAGAATTGAAAATGAATCCTCATGTGAATGGAAGGGGAGAGGGAGTGGGAAAGGGGAGGGTTGCGGGTGGGAGGGACGTTATGTGGGGGAAGCCATTGTAATCCATAAGCCGTACTTTGGAAATTTATATTCATTAAATAAAAGAAAAATAAATAAATAAAAAAATTTAAAAAATGCTTTATTTATTCATTTGAGAGGCAGAGAGAAAGAAAGAGAATGAGAGAGCTACTACTATCTACTCTTCAATGGTTTGCTCCCCAAATTCCTGCAACAGCAAGGGTGTGAAAGAGGTTAAAGCCAGAAGTTGGCAGCTCAATTCAGGTCTCCCACGTGAGTAACAGGAGCTCAATTACTTTGGCCCTCACCACTGCCACCTGCAGACCACACTGGTGGAAACCCTGCTGGGTTTCAAACCCAGGTACTCAAATCTGGGACACAGGCGTTGTAACCAGACTGGACCAGAGATCAAAAGCCCACCCCTGATTTTTTTTTAATGGATTTCCTGATATTTTATTGGGCTCAAATACTCTTAATTGACCAATACAAAGTCACAAGAATTAAATGAAAAAATTGAATTAACTAACTTTGCATTTCTCTATCAAATGATAATACTATGAGATATTAACCTAAAACTAGTAGACTCTATAAAACTTAAGCCTAATTCCTGGAGTGGGCACCAATTAATCTAAGGGTGACAACTCCTATTCTCATTGAACTACAATTCTAAACCTCAGATATCAGTTCAATATCATTTTCAACAATTTTGAAATAAATTAAAATAAGAAACAAAACATGTCTTCTGATATAAAAGCAACAGAATCCAAATACACTTTTTTTAAAACTTTTATTTAATGAATATAAATTTCCAAAGTACAGCTTATGGATTACAATGGCTTCCCCCCCCATAACGTCCCTCCCACCCGCAGCCCTCCCCTTTCCCACTCCCTCTCCCCTTCCATTCACATCAAGATTCATTTTCAATTCTCTTTATATACAGAAGATCAATTTAGCACACTTTTAAGAAGGTAAATTCTAGAGAAAGCATTTGGCCAAAGTTGGAGATACAAAGAATTTCTCAGGAAGCTCGTAAAATAAGAGAAGCAATAATCTAACATGGATTAAATTCCCCTCATAATCTGGAGGTTATCAAATATGTCTTTAGCCAAATAAGGAACATACACCACATAAGAATTATGAACATCTTTTTCATTTTTGTGATGTAGTAAAGGAGGGTATAATTTATGCAGAAACATTTGATACTGGTACTACGCTAATGAGAGAAGCTGAAAATTGTGTTCTAGATTCAGGTAGAGTTTCCTTGTAAAGGTTTTGCGTCATCTAGAAGTCCTTTCTGTTACACAACACATGTTTTCATTGAATGTGCTTCAGTAAATCTCATGTGAGAAACAAAGTAGATTTATATGTGCAGAGCATGATTCAGGAAACTGATATGAAGACACTAATATGGAACTCTCCTGGTAGAATAGGCTTTCTATCTCAGCTTTGTACTACCCTCTGAATACCTTATGGTACTATCACATTTGATACGTTTGTTGGTTCACATGCTTCCTTTTCTACACTAAGAGCTTCCTGGATGCAATGGTCCTCATTGATTATCTGTCATCTCTCTTGAATCTCTAGAAAGGACTTGGTACTTGAAAGGATAAATGAATGGATGAAAAAGGAAAAGGGGGAAATGTAACCACAATAAAATCAGTTATGCATAAAACAGGAATTTATAGAGAAAAGGGAGCACAACTTCTCCTTCCCCATTATCTTTACCAAAACATGGAGAAATGGATAACATTGAAAGGTAAATTAAAAAACTATAACATTTTGCATATCAAAATTCATTGAAGTATTGATGTAATGTGGACGGACAGCAGGAAAGGAGGGAGATGAACTATGATGTCCTCTAGGCGTGTTTATATTCGCATAAGGACATCTGTCACAATTGCCTCCTATCACATCTATCCTTATGGTATGGTTTCTCTATTAACAGACTTAATTTTCATTAATTGATCCATATAGCCATGTTGGTCTAGCTCATTATTCTGCAGAAATTTAATCTCATGTGTTTTTCTTATTCAACAGTTGTCCATCAAGAAACAAAGATGGTCTGTATGTAAGGATGCTGTTTCCACTAAAATGTCATCTTAGTCAATATAGATGGGTAAAAATAGAAACAATTTTGGATAACTAACACTGTAAGAGTAGCCATCTGCTTCTCAGAAAGATATAAATGTGTTCTTTATTTCTTTCCTCAAACTAATCCAAAAGAATTCATTCCTAAAATTTTATAATATTTCTCTAAATAAAACTTCTGATATTTTATGTGCAAATAATTATCTTGCAAACACCTTGGATGAACTTTAAATAACCCATCAAATGTTGTTGATGGATACTCTATAAAATGATCCAGCAGCCATCTGGAGACCCATTGGATGATCAAGCTACCATTTTCCAGATTGAGAAAGCAACCAAAATGAGGAAAATGGGAAGAGTACTACACCAGATGGTGTTCCAGCTGAACTATGCAAGTGTGGGTACACAGCAAAAAGTGAATACTTTCACCACTTGTTCAAAACCATATGGACACAGACACATGTAGATATTTGAGGGACACCTATTTCTTAAGAGAGAAAAACAGGAGATAAGTTAGAGTACTAAGAGCTGATCTCTAAATTGATAGGAAGGTATTAGTATAAATTTTGGTACATTTTCTGTTACCTAAATAAGTTTGGAATATCATAATTATGATAATTTCTTTACCTTCATTTATGAAAAACATAGATTAATAATAACAGAATTTATTGAAATAAGCTTTATTTCAACTGACTTTTTAAGACAAAAGTTAATGAAAATTCAAATATTCGAACTTTTAGGTGTAATCTATTTCTTTATTGGTAAATACCCACAACTTTGCACTAAATGAGAATATAGTCGCTTTTTAAAATTTCAATGAAATAGGGGGCCGGTGCTGTGGTGTAGTAGACTAAGCTTTCACGTCCTGCACTGGCATCCCACATGGGTGCTGGTTCCTGTCCCAGCTGCTCCTCTTCCAATCCAGCTCTCTGCTATGGCCAGGGAAAGCAGTGGAAGATGGCCTAATTGCTTGGGCCCCTACACCCACGTGGGAGACTGGGAAGAAGATCCTGGCTCCTGGCTTCAGATCAGCTCAGCTCTGGAGGTTGCAGCCATTTGGGGAGTAAACCAGCAGATGGAAGACCTTTCTCTCTCTCTCTCCGTCTTTCTGTAACACTGCCTCTCAAGTAAATAAATAAAATCTTTAAAAATTTTTTTTCAATGAAATAAAGCAAATAAATACTAAACAGCCTAATCTGTAGAATTATTTGGGTTATGTATTAGGTTACACACTGTTTCCTATCTTTGAGAAAATTCTGATCTAACTGAAGCCTATGGGATTTTTTCCACATTGGGGGATCTATGTAAAATATAGCAAGTTATTTATTTTCTGTTCATCACTGACCATCTTAGGCAACCTCAGACACACCAACAGACACTGTTAAGATATAGTCTTGCACAATTTTCATTGCTGAAGAGTACATCAGCACCATCTTCACTGGAAGCTTACCTTATATAAATATTGCAAAGCTAGCCAAAACAACATAGCTCTGTTGAATTGGGAATGCAATAAATGTAGGCATAAGAAAAACCTAAGAGGTTTTGGTTTTTCTTTATCTATGTTAGTTACATTTTCTTGCTAAGAATCTTTTATGAAGCTGCTAAGAATGCTTACTATCAATGATACTTAGAGATAACTCCAATGATAATTGAATCAATGAAACTGTTTAAACCCATGCTGACTTTTGTAGAATGTTTTAGCATGTGATGGTATACTTATCTAATCTACATTGGTTCAGAATACAAGCTACAAGAAAGAGATAGGAGACTTCTAGGGGTGCTTTTCAGAGATTGTATCTTAGAAACATGAGTAAATTGTAGTTCAAATGCTATGCATACAATTGAAGTGTCAAGTTTAAATTTTTAAGGAAGAAACTCTTCAGTAATAAATTCTCTATCAATATATTGTCAATATTTCTTAAAGACAGTAGTCCAACCCAAATATAAGTAAAAATTGCAAACGCTTTATTTTTAAAACCTACTGGCTAATGTATTTTTTAAAAAGATTTATTTATTTACTTGAAAGTCAGAGTTACACAAAGAGAGGAGAGGCAGTGGGGCGGGGGGTCTTCCATCTGCTGGTTCACTCCCCAGATGGCCACAACAGCTGGAGCTGCGCCAATCTGAAGCCAGGAGCCAGGAGCTTCCTCCAGGTCTCTCACAGTGGTGCAGGGGCCCAAGGAGTTGGACAGTCTTCTACTGCTTTCCCAGGCCGTAGCAGCGAGCTGGATCAGAAGTGAAGCAGCCAGGACTTGAACCAGCACCCATATGGGATGTCAGCACTGTAGGCGGCAGCTTTACCTGCTACTCCACAGCACCAACCCTGGCTAATATATTTTTAATTGACAGAACAACTTTAATGGAATTGCTATAATATCAAAATGTATGGAATTTTTTTTGTATGCCAGTGCTTTGCTTAAATGGATTATTTCATTCTCACAACCACTCTGTGAAATAAGCATTGGTATTTTTTCCATAGCATTGTTGTTTTTTTTCCATTTGATCAATGTAAAACAGACCCAAGAGAAAATGTTAGCATTGTCAGAGCATGGTTTTAAACATCAGTCTGCCTGAAGAACCCTTTTGAACACTATCATCATGCTATATGGCTACCAAAACATGCCAGAACTAATTATTTTTGTGATTTTTAAAAGATTTATTTATTTATTTATTTATTTGAAAGGTAGAGCAGCAGCAGCTGTGGGGGGCGGAGATCTTCCACCCACTGGCTTACACCCCCACAAAAGCCAGGGCCAAAGCCAGGAGCCAGGACCACCCTGGTTTCCCATGTGGGTGGCACAGGCTGAAGTAATGGAGGGAGGAGGACATCATGTGCTGCCTTCCCAGGTGTGATATCAAAAAGCTGGTTGGAAGCAGAATGACTGGAATGGGCACTCAGATGTGGAATGCTAGCCTCACAGAGGGTGGCTTAACCCACTGCGCCAGAACACTGACCTCCTAATTATTTTTAGCAATGAAGAAATACAACATTTAGAGGGAGCCATGTTTCATTTTTGGTAAATAGCATTAAGATTTAGTTGCTTCTGGATGAAATTTGATACAAGTGATATTTTTCCTAATGGTCTCTTAAAAATTAATGTTACATGATATATGCATATATGTAAATCATCTTGTTAATTCAATGAAAATTAACTTTTGAGTTAATTCTACTTATATAGTGATCAGAATAATTCTAGGATATTTTACCCTTCAAATGAAGGTTTTCTTTGTAGTAGAAATAGTGAAGTGTTCATAGATCCACATGAATAATTTACATAAAAGGTCTAGAAAACCTATTCAAGCATTGGAATCAATTGAAGTCTTAAAAATTGATTAATATTGGCAATCATGAGTATGTAAAAATTAAGCCTTTGCTGCTCTATGTTTAAATGAGTAAACTCACTTATTTAAATATTAATTCATCCCTTTCACCTGGAGAGCTGAATATCAGGTATGAGTGAGAAAAGAAGATATGGATTGGATTTAGTAAAATTAATATTTTATGCTGCCATAATATTATTATACTGGTGAACTGAAAATCCACTTATAAGCTGCTACAATGAAGGATTAATACTTTTTCATTTATAGAATCTACCTTGACAAGTTGAAAAACTGTTAAAAGAGGCTTGGTACACGCTCCTTCTCAACTTTTGACTTAGATATTTTCAATTGCCATTTCTGAACACAGTTAGGGCAGATCTTAGACCTGATTCTTGCCTCGTAACCTCATAGTCAACCTGCTTTCAGCATGTGTGCCATGGTTGTGTTTAGGTCTTTTCTTATTTTCCTTCTCCTTTTTAAAACTTCTATTATTCAAAGAAAAAAATATTCTCCTAAATCACATAGGGTAGGAAGTAGCACGTGTTCTGTTCTGTTTTTTGTTTGTTTTTGTTTTGTTTTGTTGTTTGTTTGTTTAGTAATAGTTCAGTTTACCTAACCTTTGAAAATCTTGTCTGTTTTCCTGACCAGTGTTTTCTTTCTTTTTCTACTTCTCCATTAGAGGTTGGTGATATAAATAATATACTGTAAATTATTTGGGGCACTAACTTCCTTCAATGATTAATATGCAAATGTCTTTAAGATGCTTGAATTCTCTGTAAGGTGGCATATAAATGCTAAGTATTTGCTATTTTGACTGCTTGTAAAGAATATGGCATGCACACAGAATCAACATCTGCTGGCTTCATGTGGATATAATTTGAAAAGCTGTGAAATACATATATATTAAATTTTGATGAATTTCTCAAATTATTTTAATTACATATTTTCCCCCAGTAATTCAAGTTCAATAACTATTTTGGATTTCTAGTTTGTTTGTTTTTTTTTTTTAAATCATCCCCTGACTTTCTGCTATGCTGTTGATTTAAGATAAATATCCAATTACTTCTAATAATGGAACTTATTTTTCAATATAAAAAATAGCATTTTGGTATCATTTTTAATAACTCTAAGTATGTGAGTTTGTGCATATGTGTGTGTGTTGTGCGCCAAGAACTTTTAAAATTAGTTCTGTTCTTTCAATAAAGATTTAAGTTACAATACACTATTGTCATTTCCAGGTTACCAGTCCTACACACCCTTGCCAACACTTACTGTCTTTTTAGAAAACTTATCTTTTTTTTTACTTATTTGAGAACCAGAGAGACAGAGCAAGAAACAGACACACAGAGAGTTTGCATCCAGTGGTTCACTACCCAAAAGCCCACTACCACTGGGGCTTTGCCAGGCTGAAACCAAGAGCTAGGAATTCAATCTGGGTCTTCACACGATGGCAGGGACCCAACTACTTGAGTCTTTGCTTGCTGCCTCCCAGGCTACACCAGTAGCAGGAAGCTGGAATTCCAGCTCAAGCACTTGGATTTGGGATGTGTGTGTCCTAGTTGTCATCTTAACAGTGCAACAAATGACAACCATTCCTCCTCCCTTTCTTTCTTTTCTTTCTTTCTTTCCTTTCTTTTTGCTTTGCTCTTCCCTTTTTCCTTCCTTCCTTCCTTCCCTCCTTCCTTCTTTCATTCTTTTTTAATATTAACCATCCTAAAAGGTTTACATGAAGTGATTTCTATTTCCCTGTTGATTAGTGATATTGAGCATCTTTTCATAAAAATCTTGGCAATTGGCATGTGTTCTTTGAGGAAATATCTGTTCAAGGTCTATAGTCAATTTTTAAATTGAGTTATTAACTTTTTTGCTACTGAATTATAAAAGCTGCTTATATATTTTTGAAATTAATTCTTTATCAGATGTATGTTTACATAATATTTTCTTATTTTGTATTGTTTACAATTTTACTCTGTTAATTAGTCCCTAAAGATTTCATCAAAAAATATGTTGAAACTATGAAGCAAATTCAAGAAAGTTGCAGGATGCAAAACCAAAGGCACAGAAATCAATTATGTTTCTATATACTAACAAAGGAATCTAAAAAGAAATTTAAAAGAACAATCTCATTCACAATTGCAACAAAGTGAATGAAAGGCTTCCGAATGAAGTTAACTAGATGAAAGATTCATATGCTCGAAAATAAAATGTCTGCTTTTTATTATCCTAGAATAATTCACTTCAAATGTAAAACGTGCACTGTGTGATATTAATAATGAATAGCTTATTTGTAACAATCTGATTATTTTCTTATTAATATAATTAAAATACTTTCCCACATCTTGATTTTCACATATCTAGAAAATATGGGCATGTGTAAATGAAAGTTTTATAATGTCATTATATTGGAAAAGAAATGTATATTCCTTCAGTATTTTAAGTTACAGACAGTTGTGAATGTGGAGACATGTGAATGAGACTTGCATTTTCATTTATTATATCATTGATAAATCCTAGAAAAATTTGAAAGTTTCATGGGTGTAGGTCTTCTAGTATAGAAATCACACTCAGAAGGGTGTATGCATGAGTATTTTGCAAGAATATTTTTTACATGAGTGGCTTGATTTTGATCTAGATGCTGTGGTATCACTTATTGGTCTGTGGTTAAGAGTTAACTTTTAATATATAAGATTGACTCTTAGTCCTACAAATATGGGAGGCCTCTGATTTACTCAGAAATGCTTTAATGATCTGAGGGAGCAGTCTGATAGCCAGAAAGAGGAAGTGAAAAGTGTTACTCACTGCCATGGTCTCTACTTACGCCCTCAAGTGCAGGATTTTTCAGCTTGTTTTCTGTCATAATGTGTTGAAATAGTAATAGAGGCCAAGTCATATCTCAGATGTGCTCACTTGCTATTGACACTCACAGGTCTATTCTTTCTTTTATTTAGCAAGTTCTTGTCCTAAGAATTTTAGTCTGTTTCCATATAATCAAAGTTCACACCTGTATGCAGGCTTTAAGAAGTAATTATGTACATTTTCCAAAAAAAAAAAAAAAATAGAGTAAGGAGGTAGTGTGCAAGTTAGGGGGTGTTACAAGGAATTTGATTGGAAAAGTGACTGAAACAGGACAATAAGCCATTTGTCTTTCTAGGGAACAAGCATTCCAGAAGGGAAAATCATGTGTGCAAAGACCCTGAGATGAGAACATGGCTGGAGTGTTTAGCAGTTTGATTTATTGCAGCCTTGTGTCTTGGTATCTGCTGCCTCTCTGACCTGAAACTCCCCTCTCCACTTTCTTCTTCTCCTTCACCTTCTCCTTCTCCTTCTCCTTCTCCTTCTCCTTCTCCTTCTCCTTCTCCTTCTTCTTCTAGATTTATTTAGTTAGTTATTTAAAGTCAGATTACAGAAAGAGAGGGTTGGAAAGACAGAGATCTGCCATCCTCTGGTTCATTCTCCAGATGGTCACAACAGCGAGCACTGAGTCAGGCCAAAACCGGAAGGAGCCAGGATTTGGGAGCTACATTCAGGTCTCCCGCATGGGTGGCAAGGGCCCAATCTCTTGGGCCATCTTCTGCTGCTTTTCCCAGGACATTAGCAGGGAGCTGGAATGAAAGTGAAGCAGCTGGGACACGAACCGGCACCCATATAGGATGCCAGCATTGCAGGTGGCAGCTTTACCCACTACACCACAGTGCCGGTCCCCCTTTCCCACTTCTTTACCTGCTTTGATTCGTCCTTAAGATGCATCATCATACACACCACCTGTCCAACAATCCCTCAGATGGCTACAAATCTCCTTCCCTCTCTGCTCCTACTGCTCTTGTTGTAACATCTTGCTATTTTTTCAAATATTAGTATTTTCTATGCTTGTGCCTATATCCCTCATTAACAAATAGCTCTTCAAAATCAAGAGTTTTCTCTAAATAGTTTTGGCTATTCCAAGATTCAGCACTGTGCTCAGGACATCATGGCCTTCATCACAAACATCATTTGATTATGGAATCATTTTATTCAACCTGTTTTTATTTCTTCAGGTTATAATTAAGAAATCTTGACTGAAGACACATCCTCAGGCAAAGACAAATATAGTAGGCTTTATTTTGGGCATGTTGTAACAATAACATATTTCCCAGTCTTTAAAATCAGTACTTTTCTGGGAATTTCATTTGTAAAAAACATGAAAATAGTTTAGACAAAAGTAGGTAAACTGTGGTAAAAAAAAGAATACACAAGGTTTTTTTTTTAAGATTTATTTATTTATTTGAAAATCAGAGTTACACAGAGAGAGGAGAGGGAGAGAAAGAGCGGTCTTCTACCTGCTGGTTCACTCGCCAATTGGCCGTAACAGCAAGAGCTGCGCAGATTTGAAACCAGGAGCCAGGAACTTCTTCCCAGTGTCTCACATGGGTGCAGGGGCTCAAGGACTTGGGCCATCTTCCAGTGCTTTCCCAGGCCACAGCAGAGAGCTGGATGGGAAGTGGAACAGCTGGGACTTGATCATTTCAGGGTGAAGAAAGGGCACATGTAAATAGAGGGTAGAAAGAAGAAGAATGCAGGTAGGAAACACAGTATGAACAGAGAGAGTTCTTTCAATCTAGAGAGGAAGAAATATCTCTGGAAGGAAGTTCATTTTCAGCAATATTTGTTTTAATCTCTGTTAATCCCATGATTTGCAAAAACAGGCACTCAATGAGCCTTTTGACCAAATGAATATTAAATTTGCCTTTTAGCAAGCTCAGTGCTGTCCATTGTCAAAACATAAAGGAATTAGTGTTAAAAGGCATATCTAAAATATAGCAGACTCTTGAAATATTCACTTTTTGAAATCTTAAACTTTCAAGTTTACAAACAGAAATGCTGCTGCGGCACTGTGGCCTTTGTCGATTGACATTCTTTTCACAAGTTTAATCATTCCTGTTGTGTGTTTCTAAATGCCTTTCTCCTCTGAGACTCACTTTCTTTCCACAGTAAACAGTTATGCGTGTGGGATTTTTAAGCCATTCTAAGAAAGATGTTTTGTGGGCAGAAACAGATTAGAGAAGAACAAACAACACTGAACACGGTGCTTGGTAACGGACTAGACTCATTAGATAAGTGACTTTCTCAAAAATATCTGAGTTGTAAAGAAAAATTCAAAGTTGGATTTCAAAAAAAACCAATCAATTTCCAAACATCATATGTTGGGGGTGGCAGCTCTTTAATAGGTTTCATATGATGAACTCATAAATGGCATGACACTACATAAATAACGACTCATATTTCTGGGGTATTTTAGGTGTTTTTTCTGTTAACCTCCTTACCAAATTACTAAATCTCTGAACCTTAAGAACTACTGAATCAGAGATATAAGCCCTGGAATCAGTTGCCCTTCTTTTTGTTCATATTTCCACTAGACCAAATGTCCTAAAATTTACTTAATTGCAATATCTAAAGGCAGATTTACAATATATGAAAGTGCTTTGCGAGAAAATAGAATGCTCTTATAGTACCAGTACTGCTGAAAAACAAATGACACACGGAGAGAATTTTCAGCTGTTTCCGTGATAATTCAAAGAAATCAAGTTCCTCCTAAATCAAATCAGCATTCCAATATTTACTCTGACCTAAAATTCAACAAAGCTCTAGGAACAGAATTTTAGTGTTATAGACATTAACCATCATAAACAATTAAAGTGTAATATACTTAATTTTTCTTCTTTGGAGGAAACTCCTTTGAGGGCCCTATTGAACTGAAAGGATTTAGAATAACATGAGATTGTATAAATACCAGACCATTTTAATAAAACCATCACCGCCACCACCTGATAGAAAAGACCAGATAAAGAAGAATTGTAAAATGTTTGCCTATTCATGTTTTTATTGCCTACACTCATTAAGTACAAGGTGATATACAAATTTAAATAATACAAATGTAAAGCGAATAAGAAGAAAAATCAAACAAACCTCAATTTCATTCTCCTGTGTTTCTTGTTGACATTGAATATTAAAATTACATTTAATTGTGGGTACCCTATTCAGTGAAAGAATGTTGAGCTTCTGAACTGGATTTTACATGTATATCATTCAGTACCTAGGTTTCATATTATTTCACTTCTACCTGAAGAAATAATTTGCTTTTGACCAGTTGGGCTAGAATTCAAGTCTTGTTTTTTGTCCAACTGATGTGAGTCCAAATTAATAAAGGTGGAAATTTTCTATTTAATCATTTCCTGGGAGTCTTAGCAGCCTCAGTGTCTACCTGGGAGTGTATGTAACCAACCTATGCTATAGAAGAGATGATTTTCTCTTGCTTCGCAAAACATAATGCATTATTCAAAACAGCAGTTTCCTACAAACTCTTCAAATTTCCAAGCGAGTCTTCCAGGGTTACAACTGCCAACAGGGGACAGGCAGGTACAGTAAATGTGTAAGGCTGGTCTGCTGGGAGCTGTTCAGAACCTGAAAGTACATGTCTTGTGCAGAGGGAACAGCTGCTTTTAGTTCTAGCCAATTGTTGCCACATGAGAACGTGGGCCCTATATTGTCAGACCTTCCAAATTGTCAAGAGAAGTTGGAAACCAGGGATTCATGTGAAAAACAAGTATCCTGATGTTTTAACCCTGTCATAACTTTTTTTGTTTGTTTGTTTGTTTTTCTTCTTTTTTGTTTTTTCTTTATTTTTTTTCTTTTTTTTATTTCTTTTTTTTTTTCTTGTCATAACTTTTTTTAAAATAGTATGTTAGCCAACCAACACATGTGTGGGCCAAATTCAGCCCACTGGTAGCCAATTTGCAATCTTTGCTAACCATGTGTATAATTTCAACTTTCTTCATTTTACCCACTGATTAATTAATAATTTCTATGTTTGAACAGTGATTCAAATATATACAAGGGCGTTCTTCTTAATCTAGATTAGCAAATTTCCATTCCAGTCAACAACTTGCCAATGTTGCTCAGTTCTCATGATAAAAAGTAGCTTGCCTCACGTATCTCACTTGTGGGGCCATATCTTACTCTTCTTTTAAACTACAACTTCAATTAACTATTCCAATAAAAGATGATATAAATAACCCTTTAAAACCCAGCTGAAGTGATGTGATGATAAGTCAGGCACACTTCAGAAGATGCCTGTTCTCCAACATTAGAGAAAGAATAATTTTCTGAGATATTCAACACATCACTACCATAACCCAGTGCTTTTCAAATTTTCTTGGATGGAACCTAAAGGCTTTGAACTTTCTTAGAGGCCACATTATGAGGATAACTAAAGGTTTTCATTTGAATTAGGGAATTTTATTTAAAAGAAAAAAGTTTGAGAAGATTGTTCATCAGATTATTGAATCAAAAATTTGATGTTAGGAAGGATATCTCATCTTCAGATTGATGGAAACCTAAATGTTCATAAAAGTATCAAGATATTCATGGACTACCTGTGTGAAACTGAAGATTGTATTTTTTCTATTATTTTTAATCATATCCTCAAAGGAGTTTACACACTAGCATGTGGTACTTCGAATCAAGGGTAATATATGTTTATGAGTATATGTGACTAAGATAAATAGTAGATATAAGGATTGATATTCATAAGCCAGTACTGAAGAAAATCAGCAATCATCTGTAACAATATAAAAGAGAAATAGAAAGCATTGATCAAGGATAAAGTAGAGGCTATGAGGTTGAGAAAGTACTAACACAAATGGTAATACTGAAGGCTGGGACTTAAATAGATGAGCAGGAGTTCTTAAGGACGTGAAAGAGCACTGGTAGAGGGAGAATTCAATGTGTAACATGTTGGGTTTTTTAAGTGTTTAGAAGACATCCAAACAGGGAAATTTCATAAAGACTTGGAAATACGGCTACACACAGAGTGTCAGAAATGATCAGTATTTACTGTGATTGAAGTCCAGAGGACCATTTGAAATCACACAGATGGAAGTGTAGAGAAAAGAAGCACTCATCTTCTAGTCGAAATGATATGCTTGCATGCATCTGTGCATTAAAGATTAAGGTCCTCAAGACAGTGCCCTTGTTGCATGCACTTTGAGTCCCCTAGGGTTTTTTACATATAGAAAATACCTCAGAAATGTTCTTTGGGCAAATGAATGAGAAAATAGAGTCAAAGGAATGGGAAAAGAGAAGGGACCCAGAAAGGAAATTACAAAGAACTGTTTAACAGATGTAATGAGAACAGAGCAATAAGAATGGAAGCCAAAGGAAAAGAATATTTCAAGATATGGTGAATGATCTCCTAGATAGAAATACTTTCAGCGTTCAGTTGGGACAACGGATTAAAATCAGTCCTTGGTTTTGGCAGCAGGAGAACTCTTGGAAAATGTGGTTCAGATTTTAAGCCAATCACTGGAACTAATCACTAGGATTGGGGATGCATCCTATAATGAGTTGGGAATCAATCTGGATAAGATAAATCTCAAAATTCAAAACTTTTCAACATAACTGGTAGTGTAGATCCAATATAATAGACTAACACACAGCTAATTGTGCTGAGTTTCATTACAGGTTTCTTCACTGACAGTGTTTCCTGCCAACAGAATAGGAATAATGTGTATTAAAGTGGAAAAAATAAAATATATTTATTTCCACTGTGATTATTTAACAATTATAAACTCCAAACACGGGTGTACATGAGAATGCATTTATTTGATTAAATATTTACATTTTTCAGTTAATATTTTCTCATACTCAAAATATAAATTTAAATAAATGATAGAAATATTATTCAAAAGACATATTTTATATTTCTGTTTTTCTATTTAATCAGTTCAAATGCATGTATCTTTTCATGACAACCAAATAACCACTTAAAAACTCAGTCTAATAAGAATTAAAATGTTGTTCCTGGAAAATTAAAAATTCATATACATAATATAACTTTCTATAAATTGAATTGCCTCATTATTCTTTCCTAATCAGGTGAACTTTTTGGATAGTAAGTATTCAGACATATTTAATCATATATGGCATAGTGCTCCAATAATATTTCATTATAATGCTTTCACACAAAGACACTAAGATCTAATACATACTTGCATTTGAATAATGTTATCTTATTGTTTTAAAAATAGTACTACAAAAGTAAGTATAATTTTTTCAAAAAAAAAAAAAAAACAGGAAGCATGATCTTTAGGCATGAGATACATACATAAAAGCATTTTAGAGTTTTAGATAATGTCTTATAAGGGCCAGCAATAGCCAAGTTTTGTTGTTGTTGTTAACCCACAAAGAACTTGACAGCTCTGATTTACTATGCCATCATTGATCACCAACTAGCATAGACTCTTAAACCCATAATAGCTAACAGGAAGTATGGCTATAGGCTATAGAGTTAGGGATTTAAAAATGTCAAGCAACACTAATAATTCATGCATCCTGGGACCATAAAGCCAGAAACATGTCAATAATAATGGCGCACTCTTTGGAAAACAGGTAAAATTAACATGCTGTTTTTTCAAGTTAAAAGAATACCACAGAACTTTAGTAAACCATTTTCTCCAACACAAAAAGGTGGCTGGTTTGTGCTCTGTGTATTGCTATTACTTATTATGCCTCCTAGACATGTATGCCAAATACAGTGCTGCACATACTGTCAGTTGACAAAGGGCCTGACATGGCATAATAGCCTAATGTGTAAGCAATAAAAAGAAATGCATGGAATAAATATCAATACCTGAACAAGTCAAGTGTGCTGGAGGAAACACATACAGGAAATATTTAAAAAGAGAGAGGACAAAATAATGAAGAATGCCTTTAGGGAGCATACTCTTATGTTAATAAAATTTGCTTAAATGTATTATTTTTATTTTTACTATTTCAAGATTTCAACTTAATGCTTAAAAAGCTACTAACTCTCCAGAAACTGTCTATTTATTTATTTATTTTTTAAATCATGGTCAGTCTTCATATTTGAAAGAAGCTTTAGGTAACAGAATTTGACGAACAGAATGCTGGACACAAGAGAAAAGGGAAATTGTGTTTTATTGAGCGATTTATTTATTACGACCCTGGGGACCAAAAAAGAGACTATGTCTATCAAATAAGTCTCCCTCAAAGAATCTTTAGATGACAAAGAAGAAAGGAAGGAAGGGGGGGGGGGAAGGGGAGGGAGGGAGGGAGGGAGGGAGGAAGTTAGTTCACCCTGATATTGTTTTATACACACAATTCATGTCTTTTCCTAATTCATCAATTTTCTCATGGTTCTAAAATTTAGTTTTTGAATTAAATGCCCAAAAGTGTTGAATGGCAGCTACCTAAGCATTATAAGAAATTATATGTGAATTAGATGGCACTGATAAAATCCTTGAGATGATTAGTAACCTTTTAACTAATGACATTTTCTCTAAAGTGACAAAATCATAACAAAACATAAAAAAGGGTGTTTCATTACAAAGGAACCCAACATACATTATTTAAATCTCCCTCGGAGACAGCAAAAGCTAGAATGCATACTGAGCAACTGCTACTCAACACGAGCTGATTCTGTGCATGGAGCTCAGACTACTGATTTCTGACTGGTCATTAGGAGAAATACAAATATCATCTGCAAATAATAATTAGAATGTAGTACTATTTAAGCTTCTGAAAAGAACATAAAATATGTATATAGAAGCTCTGAAGCTAATAAAAGTGTAGATTACTTCAAAGCATTTCACATTTATAATGTTCAACCACTAATAAAATGAAACAATGTTAAATCCATTTTCCTAAGATCTATTAAAAAAATCTCTCAGTTGCATCAAGAACAGTTCAGCTCACTTGAAATTATGGCCTGGTTTAGGAAAATTGCATTTTACTGCTCTTCTATTGATTTTTAGCAAATTTAAAACTGTCACTATCTGCTGATTCTGCTTATCTTTGAATTTAAAATGTCCATAGTATTTACATAGCACTGAAAAATCACTGTTTCAATGTATTGTATTTTTAATGCAGCTCCCTTTTTGTGGTTTATGTAGCTAGCTTGCAACCAAGAGGACATTTGATGTCATTCTTCTTTGTGCCATATAATGAAATCTTATATTGTTCTTTAACCAGTAATGGCATATAGACTGAAAAACAAAATTATCTCTTATTTTTACTCTATTTTTAAAAAATCACTATTCAGGTTGTTTTGGTTTTTGTACTCACATCTAGTTTTACTGGGTAGTAAAACACTTTGGAAATTATTTTGAAACAAACACAATGTCATCTTCACATTAGCCTGAGCAAAGATATCAAGTTCTGGTTTCTTATTTAGTATACTTGTGAAAATTCTACCCAAAGATAAATGTTGCATGAATATAATAACACAAATATATCATTTAGCTTCTGTTATTCACACCATGTATATACAACTCAAATTATAAGAATTCGTTACATGCCTGTTTCATCAATTATTCTTTAATTTCCTATAATTTTACAAATTATTTATTCAGAAGATGGTCTTGGGGAATGTTTAAATATCTTGATAAACAATGTACATCAATCACTATAAAAAATGGGTTTTTTTGTAACCTTTTGAGTGTGATTCTTTCCTAAAATAGAAGTTAGTAAAAAATAGCTATAGATTTAGTCACTAAGCATTCATTTAAAATGTAACAGCCACATGTGATTAAAGTCACATCACTCTAGCAAAATGAAATTTGCATTCTTCATGCAAATTCATTGTCATTACAGTTTTCAGTAGTACAACTGTAGGAACCTATAAGTAATTTTATTATAGTCATAAAAATAAATATTAGTCAATAGTTACATACATATAAGAATTTCCATTTCCTAGAGACCTGAGTTTAACTAATCCTATAGCATTTTGCCTAGTAACTGAATTTACCCTGGAAATTTTAAAATTATCTTAAACAAAATTAATTACATTTTTTGTTTGCTTTGTATTATTTTGAACATTTAATTTTCCAGGCCATGTGCAGACTTTGATTTTTGAAGTAGCTATGAGATAAGGATAGAACAGGGATGAAGAGGGAAGAAATTAGGGTTTTTAAATGCTTTTCATTTATTCATTCATTCAACATTTGTTTCAACTTTTTCCTATTATGTTACAGAGCACTGCATGCTATTGTGTGCCCAGTACAGAGCAAACTTCATAAATGTTAACTCAATGCAGTGTATTCAAAAACATTTTTCCATACCTATATTTATTTAATGAAAAACTGCTGAATCAACTCTTAGCTGGGTTTAACATGAAAAATAAAATCACCTCATAAAAACAATTTTCCTTCCACAGACCTCTGCTATCTGGGTGAAATGGAGCAGATATGCCTTCCCAGGGATTCTTGCTCTGAGATCATTCTTCCGTTTTTGCAGCTACCAGCTTGGTAGTAATACAACAAGACATATTCACTGTTAGTTCTAAAGCAAAGATCCTTCAGCAACTCTAAAACTTGATTTTGAAACATCCTAAATGAAAGTAATAAACTCACATCAGTTTCCCAGAATTACAGATTCAAGTTCATCAAAGTCAGTATGTTTTAAGCAAGCACTAAAATTATACATTGAAAAAAATCTTCACAGGAAAAGAATAAAATTTATATTATATTTGATAAATTTTAAAGGTCATGTTCTATATCAGTTCATTAT
The DNA here is from genome assembly GCF_051225735.1 of Oryctolagus cuniculus. Taxonomy (NCBI): domain Eukaryota; kingdom Metazoa; phylum Chordata; class Mammalia; order Lagomorpha; family Leporidae; genus Oryctolagus; species Oryctolagus cuniculus. The sequence goes on from NC_142873.1 coordinate 73,177,396, forward strand.
TTCTTAATTATTATTTAACACCTCTGAGATTTTTAAAACTCCCAACATAGCCTTAACATTTTACCCATTAGAAAAATGAAGTATTGGAAATTATACATTAAAACAAGTGCCTCAATTATTGGTAATAATTATATGGATCAAGCCATCAAATATATTCCAATTTGTCACATAGAAGTAAATGATGGAATTTTCTAGTAAATGGGAAAAATATAATGGCATTTTTTATGCATGTCAGACAGAGACAGACATATAAGATAATGAAGAACAATTCTTTATTCACTACTAAGGACTGAATCTCCTTTTTTGCAAGAGTTTTGTAATTGAAAATATAATTTTATGCAACTTTGAAAGTGTATGAAAGTGTAAAGAGGTTGAAAAGAATGGCTTGGTCACTTATCTCTGAAATCTATGAATTTTAGAAGACAGGAAAAGGTACAAATATGCATATGCATATACAGGCATATATGATTCTTCACAGATTTTGTAAACTTGTTAAAAAGGTTACTTTTAATTATAATTTTGTTTAAAATCATTTTCTATATTATAATTAAATAATTTTAATTGTAATATCTTTTCTTAATATGGGTTTATTATATTTAACTACTTCCATTTCATTAGATGCTTAAGTTATTCCCAAATATCACTATCACAACTTTCAAGATTTAGTCAGTCACTGTCTAACTCTGCCTATCAAAAAAAAAAAAAAAAAAAAAAAAAAAAGGCTGGCGTCATGGCTCACTAGGCTAATCCTCCACCTGTGGTGCCGGCACCCCCGGGTTTTAGTCCCAGTTGGGGCGCCGGTTCTGTCCCGATTGCTCCTCTTTCAGTCCAGCTCTCTGCTGTGGCCCGGAAGTGCAGTGGAGGATGGCCCAAGTGCTTTGGGCCCCTGCACCAGCATGGGAGACCAGGAGAAGCACCTGGCTCCTGACTTTGGATCAGCACAGTGCCAACCCTGGTGGCCATTTGGGGAGTGAACCAATGGAACAAAGACCTTTCTCTCTGTCTCTCTCACTGTCTGTAACTCTACCTGTCAAATAAATAAACAAAATCTTAATAAAAAAATATTTAGTCAGTATTCTACTATTTCCTTGTGATTCATTCCTAGAAAGTAGAATTTACTGTCCCAAATGATGCAAATAATTTAGTTTTGTATGCACTCTACCAAGTTGATTTTTACAGTTTATCAATTAATTCCCATTAGCTGTGTTTTAAAGTGTTGATTCCACTGTATTTCAATCAATTGTGTGCTCCAATTTTTATAAAATGCTGCTGACTTGATAGATTGGAAGTGTTCTGACATGTTTAAATATATAACATTCATCAGCCAGCGGGAAAGCCAGAACTGCATTAAAGATACAGACTCACAGCAGATGGTGGGTTCCTGCAGGTGACCTGGCCTGGCTAGAATTCATCCCTAGTAAGTGTGCAATTAGACTTCCAGGTGAAGTCCAGAGCCAGCCAATTCTTGGAATTTTGCACAGCATGCAAGTTGGCCTTCATTTCCAAAACAAATGCACTCCTTTGGGACAAGAGGAAAAGACCTCCTCAGACCCACAGGCCTCTTTCTTATCTTCCTTCTTTTTTTGTTTTTCTTTTTTAAAGATTTATTTATTCTATTTATTTGAAAAACAGCATGACAGAGAGAGGAGAGTCTTTTCTGTCCACTGGTCACTCCCCAAATGGCCTCAACAGTTGTATAACCAAGAGCCAAGAACTCCTTCCAGATTTTCCATGTGGGTGGCAGAAAACCAAGCACTTGGATCATCATCTGGCACACTAGGAAGGAGATGGATTGGAAACAGAGCACCCTGATTTGGGATGCTAATGTCACAGGCAGCAGCTTAACCCCTGAACCACCATGCAGGCTCCAAGGAACTCTTTTTTTCATGCCTTTAAAATGTATTAAAATACACATTATAGATGCACAACATTTCTCAGTAGTCAATTAGAGATATAATGCATTTGCATTAAAGAAATACCTTTTAGATGAAATTATTTTTACATGAAATAGTGATAATTATCTTTGCAAAATAATATTCAATCAAAACAGCAGTTTTGATTTGGGGAAAATTCATGAGATTGTTAAAAATGGGAGAAAAACCTTATCTGTACTTTATTGTTTAAAAATCAGTTAAAGGGGCCAGTGCCATGGCCTAGCAGGTAAAGCCACTGCCTGCAGTGCTGGCATCCCATATGGGCGCTGGTCCAGACCCTGCTGCTCCACTTCCAATCTAGCTCTCTGCCATGAACTAGGAAAGTGATAGAAGATGGCCCAAGTGCTTGAGCCCCTGCAACCACTTGGGAGGCTCAGAGGAGGCTTCAGATCGGCAGTCATAGCTCCTGCCATCACGGCCAATTGGGAGTGAACCAGCAGATGGAAGACCTCTCTCTCTCTCTCTCTCTCTCTCTCTCTCTCTCTCTGCCTCTCCTTCTCTTTCTGTATAACTCTCTCTAATAAATAAATAAAATCTTTTTAAAAATTAGTTAAAACATAATAGTATTAATAATAAATAGGAAATTTTGACCTTTTTACTTTCTAATGAGCTTAATGATGCATATGTTAAATAGGTGAATGAAGCTACATTCCTGAAATTAGATTTTGTGATTTAAACTGATCTCACTTTAATGAAAAGATTATTTAGAGAAATGCTACATGATGCTGACCTAATTAATTCAAAATGGTTACCGACTTAAAGAGAAAGCCTTTAGCCTACCAATTTCATGGAGCCAGAGTTGTGGTACCATGGGTTACCGATTCAGTTCTCTGCTGACACATCTGTGAAGACAGTGGAAGATGGCCCAAGGATGGATTTCTAGACTCCTGGCTTCAGGAGTCTGTCACACTGCCTTTCAAATAAATAACATAAACCTTTTTACAAAGAAAAGATAACACTATACTTAGCTGATAATTTAAATTAAGGATATAGAAAAAAATATCGGTTTATATGACAGTTAGAAAATATACTTAATTAGCATGTGGTAGAGGACTGTTACAAGAAGAATCATAACTCACAAATGATGTCATTTATCAATTCAGATTTCAAAATGGCTTAATAGGAAACATTATTTGGAAGTGCTCTGGAAATTAGGTATAATAAATTTATCCGTGAGTGGCATGTTCGTATCTGTCCGGCTTCTCTAAATCTTTTCCAGACAGATCTTCTGAGGCCACCCATGGACAGACAGGCCTTCCCTCCAAATTTACTATTGCTCAAGATTTATTTAGTTACCAGTTGGAAAAAAACTGAGAATTATTTCCAGGTAATAAGTGTGATAGCATCATTTCTTTTCACTTATTTTCCTAAACACTATAGAATAATGATAATGTACAAGTCCTATGCATTTAGTAGTTTCTAGATATTTTTATCATGATTATATCATGTTTGCAACAAAACTCTCATAAGTAATGAACATATTGAGTAAATGTAATATATGTGTAATTATGATTAATCAGAAGTATTACAGTATTTAAAGACAGTCAGTAAGTAGTTTCAAGGCCTTGCATTTCACAATGGTAAGGAAATAAATGTCATGTCTTACAAGGATGAGAAAAATCCCACTGTTTATACATTGAAAGCGCAAAGCTAAAGGTAGAATCAAGGAACACATATTGAAACCAGCAGTTTCTTCAAAACTTCCTACAGCTTTTCAGAGAATGATAAACTTCACTAAGTTACCCAAAAAAGCTTTGATGATAAACAGTGTTCTCTAAACCATTTCAAGTACAAGAGATGCCGTAAAGAAGGCTGAGGCACATAGTTACAGCCTGGGTAGTTTTCTGTAATTGTGTTCCAATTTCACACTGGTTTTAAGGTCACAAAAGCTCAAAGGGCATCCCTGATACATGATCTCAATCTCCAACAGATGAGACCAGCCCTCACCAGGACATGTTGCAATGAGACACTCTTCAAAATTGAAGTGATTATTATGTAAGTACTAGCAGGATAATGTGTCAGAAATATACAAAGGATTATTAATAAAACAAAGTGAACATAGAAATCAATTGCTTAAGTGTCACCAGTTACTGATACCACAATCATGACATACAACTTCTCTTAGAGTTCACTTTTTTTTTTTTAAGCTTTTGAAAGAAATACAATTGAACTAATCCATCATGGAGAGTCAGATATATGATCCTTTTTTTTTTTCTGGAAAACAAAGCAGACTTTTTTTTTCCTTCTTATTTTCCAACATTGGGCACTATTTCCAAAAATCAAGGGTAATAGAACAAGTGGAACAGCTTTCATTTTATGGTTGTGTCAACACTATCCAATCGTGGTTGTAGAACTGGTTATTCTTTAACTTTTGTTACAGTCTTGGGGCATTCTGCCTCCAAGACATAAAAAGAGAAAACAAAGTTGAATTGTAGTGGAAGAGATTAAAGCTGCATATAACAATATCTAGACAGAAAAAATTGTTAAATTTTGAACACACCAAGGGAAACTGATAAATCAGTCTCTTCGCACCCTCCCATATAGCCCTTCTTGCCTTTCTTTTCTTTTCTTTTCTTTTTTTAAAATTTATTATATTTATTTGAAAGAGTTACAGAGAGAAGGAGAGAGAGAGAAAATTTTCCATCCACTGGTTCACTTCCCAAATGGCCACAGCAATCCAGGTTGGCCAGGCTGGAGCTTCTTCCAGGTCTGCTACATGGGTGCAGGGGCCCAAGCACTTGGGCCATTCTCCACTGCTTTCCTGGGTGCACTAGTGGGGAGCTGGATTGGAAGTGGGGCAGCTGGCACTGGAACCAGTGCCAGTATGGAATGCCAGCGCTGCAATCTGGGGCTTTAACCTACTGCACCACAGCACTAACTCCTCTTCTTGGCTTTCTAATACCTATAAAGATATTTCTTTTTTTTTTAATTTTCCTAATAGTATTTTATTTTTTTTAAACTTTTATTTAATGAATATAAATTTCCAAAGTACAGAATATGGATTACAATGGCTTCCCCCCCATAACTTCCCTCCCACCCGCAACCCTCCCCTTATCCACTCCCTCTCCCCTTCCATTCACATCAAGATTCATTTTTGATTCTCTTTATATACAGAAGATCAGTTTAGCATACATTAAGTAAAGATTTCAAAAGTTTGCACCCACATAGAAACACAAAGTGAAAAATATTGTTTGAGTACTAGTAATAGCATTAAATCACAATGTACAGCACACTAAGGACAGAGATCCTACATGAGGAGTAAGTGCACAGTGACTCCTGTTGTTGACTTAACAAATTGACTTTCTTGTTTATGGCATCAGTAATCACCCTAGGCTCTTGTCATGAGTTGCCAAGGCTATGGAAGCCCCCTGAGTTCACTGACTCTGATCATGTTTAGACAAGGTTGTAGTCAAAGTGGAAGTTCTCTCCTCCCTTCAGAGAAAGGTACCTCCTTCTTTGATGACCTGTTCTTTCCTCTGGGATCTCACTCGCAGAGATCTTTCATTTAGGTTTTTTTGTTTGTTTGTTTGTTTGTTTGTTTGTTTGTTTTGTCAGAGTGTTTTGGTTTTCCATGCCTGTAATACTCTCATGGGCTTTTCAGCCAGATCCACATGCCTTAAGGGCTGATTCTGAGGCCAGAGTGCTGTTTAGGACATCTGCCATTCTATGGGTCTGCTATGTATCCCGCTTCCCATGTTGGATCGTTCTCTCCCTTTTTTATTCTATCAGCTAGTATTTGCAGACACTAGTCTTGTTTATGTGATCCCTTTGGCTCTTTGTCCTATCATTATGGTCAATTGTGAACAGAAATTGATCACTGGGACTAGTGAGATGGCCTTGGTACATGGCACCTTGATGGGATTGAATTGGAATCCCCTGGTATGTTTCTAACTCTACCGTTTGAGGTAAGTCAGCTTGAGCATGTCCCGAATTGCACATCTCTTCCCTCTCTTATTCCGACTCTTATATTTAACAGTGATCACTTTTCAGTTAAGTTTCAACACTTAAGAATAACTGTGTATTGATTACAGTATTCAACCAAAAGTATTAAGTAGAACAAACAAAAAAAATACTAAGAAGGATAACGTCCTATAAAGATATTTCTTTCTAAATTTAAACTGGTTGATCTTTTGTCTTCTAGTTTAGAATTTTTTTTTTAATTTATTATGTTCAGTTTAGATAAGAAACAGTAAACCTATTTTTAACTAAAAAAGAAAACATATTAAGATAAAATATATCTTTAATTATTACTTTACTTAGATAAAACAGTTCAGGAAGTCAGTTTGCTACTCTGAGCCCCCAATTTTTGATTGATAATTTGAGAAAAAAGGAAAAACCCAACTTGGTACAGATTCACATTTGCCAATTGTCTGTGCTTGAGATCTAAAGTTTAAATAATAGCCTCTCATCACTAGTAACATTGAAAACCATCTATTTCAACAGAAAAGTAACATACAATATACAGAAATTTCACTTAGTAAAATTTGGGCTCAAGGAAACTAAAAAAATAACTTACAAAGAATGTGTAGTAACTTAATATTACTATCTCTTAAAAAAAAAAAAAAGAGCTTCTGAGACAGTATGCTGATACATTCAACTGTGTGCAAACGCATTGTTGACATCTGCATCCCTCAGTGTTTTTCTTCCTTAGGACTAGACCTGCCCTACCTTTCAGACTCTGCTGAAAAAATTTTCTCTGTATACCCCAGTTTGCTATGCAAACGTTATTGTCAATGAATGCTGTAATGGAAAAATTTAAGAAACCCTGCTGTGCGATATATGGTGGGAGGAGGTGTTGATGGTAGTGTTGGGAATTACCCAAATTACAATGATAAATACATAATGTGGAACTCTTAAACTCCTGGAAGGAAGAGAGACAACTTTTATTGTTAATCTGCCAGCTGTAAAAATACATTTGTGTTTGGTGTAATCATATTCCTCAGGTCCCAGGGAAATGTGACAAGTAAAAGAAACCATTAAAAAACTTCACATCTACATCTTAGTGATTAGTGAAAATCCCTGTCACACTGATAAATACAAGAAAAATCATGTTCATTCTGCTATTATGGCTTTTTATTTTCAACACTCAGTTGCACTAAACACTCAGTTGGACATTTAAACCACTGCTAGTAAAAACCATTTCTCTTTATTTTATTTTTGTAATCATAGCTATAGGGGAATTTTGAACTAAAAAGTAGAGTAGTTTATTTACTTTTCTATGGAGCTGTTGTATATGAGAATATTTTAAAAAGTAGATGGAAAATTGAATTAAAGGATAAGTTTATTTTAATGCAAAAACAATTAAAAGCCATGAATAGTTTTTCATAATACATATTTTCCACAAACTTTTTGTGTCTGAATTCACATTTGGTGGCCAGTATATTTCTTTTGGTCTTTAGAAAAATACTCACAGAAATAATCATGAAATTCTTGGATCTTGAAGATTCTTCCATTTACCAAAGCATCCATGCTGTTTATTAACACACACACACACACACCTCTAAGACTTGTGCTTATTATTTTGCTCTCAATTGTTTTATGTGCAGAATTCTATTCTTTAAAGATACTGATTTCAAAATAGCCGTTTACTGTACTTGGATTTGATTTAGCAGATTTTATCTTTGAAAATATTTCCTAAGACAAGACTGGCCTAGCAGTTTAGATGAAGTTAAGACCGCCACATTATATTTCAGAGTGCCTGAGTTTGACTCTCAACCTGGTTCTTAACAATGCCTTTCTGACAATGAAGAGACCCTGGGTGGCAGTAGTGATGACTCAAGTAATTGGGCTTCTGCTACCCACATTGGACACTATATTGAGTCCTGGTTCTTGGTTTCAGCTTGTCCCATTCCAGACCATTTTAGGCACATTGTAGGCATTTGAGGAGTGAACCAGTGGAAGGGATCTCTCCCTCTCCACCTCTCTCTCTCTCTCCCCCCATGTGCATGTGTGTGTCTGCTTGTTTCTCTTTCAAATAAATAATTTTTAAAAATTAGAAAAGGATTTACTTGTGAAAGTGCACCAATTTGATTATATGTAGGCATCATAATCTGTTCTTTAAAGTGGGAATAGTATTATATAGAAATGAAATATAAAGAAATTCTAAGCCTTGAGCACCATACAAGATTTAAGGGGAAAAAAGTAGTAGAAAATAATGCTTATCTCAGGGTCATCACTTAAAAAAAATTAACAGAGAGACAGACATGGAGGCAGGCTCCTGTTCTTTCTCCAGATGCGAGCAATGTCAAAAACTTTCAGGCCAAAACCTGGAGCCAGGAATCTTCACCTCTAGGTCCAACATCCAAGCATGGGTCATTATTTTTATTCACCATAGTTAATAGAAATATTACATATTCTAGAGACCAGCATTGTGGCATAGCAGATAAAGCCTCTGCATCTCATTTGGTGCTGGTTCCAGTCCTGGCTGCTCCACTTCCAATTCAGGTACCTGCTATCAGCCTAAGAAAAGCAGCAAAAGATGGCCCAAGTGTTTGGGTCCCTGCCACCCAATGTGGAACACAAATATGAAGCTCCAAGCTCCCAGCTTCAACCTGACCCAGGCCTGGCCGTTGCAGCCATCTGCAGAATGAACCAGCAGATGGACAATCTCTCATTCTCTCTGTCTCTCCCTCTCTCTGTAACTCTTTCAAATAAGTTAATATTTTAAAAAATTAGGCTTTCTAAAAAGTTGACTATGTTTAGAAACATTTCCTTGTTTCCATTTCACAAATCACGTTAGGTACCTTTACATTTTATGTTTTTGTTTTGTTTGTTTGTTTGTTTGTTTTTTAAATAGATTTATTTACTTGAGAGGCAGAGTTACAGACAGAGAGAGGGAGACAAAGAGAGGAGGAGTTTCCATCCACTGGTTCATTCACCAAATGACCACGATGGCCTGAGCTGGGCTGATCTGAAGCCTGGAGCCAGGAGCATCTTCCAGGTTGCCCACATAGAGTCCCAAGCACTTGGGCCATCTTCCACTGCTTTCCCAGGCTATAGCAGAGAGCTGGATCGGCACAGGAGCAGCTGAGATACAAATCTGTGCCCATATGGGATGTCAGCGCCACAGCTGGAGGCTTAGTCCACTACATCACAGTGCCCACCCCTAAATTTTATTTGATAGAGTTCTATAAAATGCAGATAAATTATACAGTAATTTAAATATATAAATATTAAAGGTCCAGCATTGTAACTCTACTTTATATATTATTTAATAACACAAAGTTTGAGAAAGGAACTTTTATCACCATTTTACATCTAAAATAAAACTATAGTTTAACCACTAAAAACTTGGTTAGATCATTTGTCTATTGATTAACCACTAACAGTGGATTTCAAATTCAAATCATCTAATTTCCAGTGCCCTTACTTTTTTTCATTTGGCCATCCTACCTCCACAATTTGAAATATGTATAAAATTATGCAAATGAACAGAAAAATGCCCAATTCAAAAGATAAAAATAAGTAATACGATATATTTACAATTAAAATAATGGAATATTCATTCATTTATAAGGATTTATTTATTTGAAAGACAGAGAGTCAAATAGAGATATTTCATCTGCTGATTCACACCCCAAATGCCCCCAAAAAGCCAGGACTAGGCCAGGCTGAAGTCAAGTGCTCAGAATTCCACCTGGGTCTTCCACACAGGTGGCAGGATCTCAAATACTTGAGCTTTCACTTTCTGCTTCTTAGGATGTGCATTTGGATGAAGGAAAGCACGGGCAGAGGTGGGATTGATCCTGGGCACTCTGGTATGGGTTGTGGGCATTCTAAGAAGCACCTTTACCTGCTGCACCAGAATGCCTACCCGAGTGATACAGCATTTAGTGGCCAAAGACTCAGGTTAGGTCAGGAGTGAACTTTCCAGTCAAGGAAATGAATGAGTCCCCTGAAGTGACAGGTAGTGCCTATTAATCAAAACCAACTTGTTATACCTTCAGAGGACATGGGAGCTCTATTGGAGTTTTCATTGTACTAAAAAACCTAGATACTTATATTTCGTAAGGTGAATGCTAGCTCTTTGAAGAAGGTAATTTTCAGTTTGCGTAACAACCACATTGATGAGAAAATAACTTTAAGCACTTAGAATACCAGAGACAAGCATGGTGAGTTGTAACAAATCAGTTGGACAACGACATTACATGTATTACACAAGATTTAAGCTATAATTTGGGACATAACAAATGTTAAGTAAATAGTTAGATGCAGACATGAACTTGGGAAATAGAGTAGAATTCCTTGAAAATTGATTATAACTCTAGATGTGATGACCCATGAACCCAGTCATTTTTCCCAAACCCTTGTTCTTGGGAAATTCTCAAGTCATTCACCTGATTCTACCCTTCCATAAACTTTGATCTTCATTGGAATAATAGTACCCATAACTTCTTCGACAGAGATTTAGGATCACATAATTTGACCTCACACCATGAGTAAACATCCAGTCTTCAGATATTAATTGCTACGGTCAGACACCTTCCTTAAATATACCTGAATATAAGAATCAACTAGAGAAATTATTTTAGAAAATAAAGAATCTCAAGTCTTCTTTTGCAAGTCATGAATCTAGAAGTCTTCATTATAAAAACATGCTTCTGGAGTGGACATGGCTTTTGGCACAGAGATAAAGAAGTTGAGTGGAATGCCCACATCTAGGTCCCTTGCCTGAATTTGAGTCTCTGTTTTGCTTTTGATTCCAGCTTCCTGATAATGCAGACCCTGGGAGGCAGGAGGGGATGGCTCCAAGTACTTGGGTCCCTGCCAATCATATGGGAGACCTAGATTGAGATCCTAGATCACAGCTTTGGTGTCCTGGCTATTGTAAGCATTAGGGGGAGTGAACCAGTGAATGGGTTTCTCTCTCTCTCTCTCTCTCTCTCTGCCTCTCAAATAAATACATTTTTTAAAAAAATTTATTAAAATACACCTCTGATAATTTTTATGAGTAGGCAGTGTGATAAATACTTTTCTATAACATCCATCTCTATTTCTAGACATCTCCATTAGAAACTCTGAACACTCCTGCCTAATCTTTAGTACAAACAGACCATAATAGCTATCTTCACTTAATCAATCATGTGTTCACTTATTCAAACATTTATTCAGTAATATTAATTAGCACTATATATAAGGCACATGGAGGAACAGAAATGAAAATGTGAAACTTGTCATATACTTCTGGAACTTTATCAAGGTAAAATAATTTTGGACTGTTGGTTCATGGAGGAATGAAGGGCAGGCACTAAAGAATTCTGCCCATGAGTTGACATAATCAGATTTGAGTGTTGAAATAGAGTCTTCTGGGAATGATATCAGGCATAGTGAATGGATGAATTTGACTGCTGTCCAGTGACTAGTAAGAGGGTTCTTTCTGTGGTCAGGCCAACTGAAAGTGGGCAGTTGCACTAGGACAAAGAAAATGGAGATGGAGAGGAAGATAGCACAATCGGTTTCCATCACTTTCAACAAATGAGCATATTAGACTAAGCCAATTAGAATGAAAGACATTAGCACTGCTAAGTCATGCTATTCACTCCTTCAAAAATGTTAATGAAGTACAAATATGTGGGTGATGGTAGGCTGGAGATACAAAGACATACACAGTGAGTGAGATAGAAACCTTGCTCTCAGGGGTCCATGTTAAGCAAGAGATTTAAAAATTTGCTGACATCATTATAGCAAAATCATTTTAAAGAAAGGCTATGTCACTTTTAAAAAGTACCATCACATTAGAGAGACAAGTACACTTGATGTTTTGGAGAATATTTATGAGCAAACAATGAATACATAATCTTTCAGAATTGGAATTCATTTCTTATATGGACTTCTATAAATTATGGAAATTTTCATCTATTTATGGTTCATTTTCTTTGAAATGGACTAATGAGAAGCAGAAAAATATTACTGGTCTCAGTAGACAAGCAGAGGCATAGAACTCTCACAGTAAAAGTTAAATACACAAAAAGGATTCAAGACTTCCCAGAATATTACTTAGAAAAATCATCATGCTGTGAATCAAACTTATACTTACACTGCTTTTCCATATTACTCAATTGAGGCTTCCTACGTAATGAGATGTCTGGTAGAGAAGATTTGGAAAACAGTTATCCAAAATGAAAGAACTGTTTTCCACTTTGCTAAAACACTGGCAGGAATCTTTGACTGTGGCAACAAATTTGTTAGACATCATTGTCACTGAAAGGAGCAGCCGAGAGCCGCCATAAAATGGCCTTAATAAAACAGTCCTGGGAAATGGGGAGTAAACTAAGTTCACAGAGAAAGCAGATAGCTACTAGCCAGAGATAAGGGCTACTACCCAGAGATAAGGGCTACTACCCAGAGATAAGGGCGACAGAACATCCTGGTATGCACCTAAGCCCCCTCCCCTGTGCTTGTTCAAGCTTAACAAAGAAACCGCGAGACACGTAGGGCACGTAGCCCCCTGTTTCTCCTCCTCCTCGACGACCTCCTCCCCTTGTAGTTGCCCAATAAACTTACGCCACCCTATAGTATGTTAATTTTGTGGTTTTGCCCTTTAAAAACTGTGTAAAATGATTGTTCGGGGCTCCTCTCGCTTGCTTGCTGCTTGCAGCAGTAGAGGGCCCATTTGTACAAATGAAATAAATTACCTCCTGTTCTATTGCATCGTCTGGTCCGGAGTCTGTGTTTCTGGGGTCGTCACAAGAGGACACCGCTTTTGGGGTCCTACATCTGGGGGCTCGTCCGGGATTTGGGGGACCCCAGACTCCCACACTCCATCGGCCAGACGGAGGTAAGTTTGCTTACTTGTGTATTATTGTAACTGTGGTTTGTACTGTTTGTCCTTGTCTGCCAGGACGACGTGGAATCCGTCCTGGGGCGCCTGTACAGGCTCAGTACTGACTGGACCAAAGGGGAGACAGACGTGTCGTGAGGCCCCTGGTCCAACCCTGGAGGACGCTCCAGTGGTGGTCTGGGAAGGAGGGAAAGAGAGTGTTTCCCTTCTTCAAAGGGAGAGCCTGGCCAAACGGCCGCTCCCTTCTGAAATTCTGGTTTTGGTTTTGTCTCGGTCTGTTGCTGCGCGGCTTGTGATTTCAGACGTGTCCTGAGACCCCTGGTTCAACCCTGGAGAACGCTCCAGTGGTGGTCTGGGAAGGAGGGAAAGAGGGAATTTCCTTTCTTCCAGGGGAGAGCCTGGCTAGACTGCCGCTCCCTTCTGATAGTTTCGGTTTTGTCTCGGTCTGTTGCCGCGCGGCTTGTGATTTGTGTTCTGTGTGTCACTGTTTTTGTTGTCCTTTATCTCTTACTGTCTCCCCCATCTGTTTTTATTGTTGTGTTTGATTGCTAGATGTATACTTGTATGAAAAATGTGTATTGTATTCTTATGATGTGTTAATTATGTCTACTTCTCAATGCAACTCTAGGGCCAAATGTAAGGACAAATTTTTGGAATGGAGAGGCTTGTACCTAGATTTGGCTCTGGTAACCAAGAAACTTTGCTGCCGAATGACCTTCTCCTGCTCCTTGGGAGCCTGGCCAGTTCCCAGGGAGGAGGATAAAGGAATGTTTTCTGATAAACAGGTGGGCATGCTTCATGTCTCGGCTCTCTGGCCAAGACCCGAGATGGGACGCACTGCTTGCCTAAAATCTTGGCAATGAGCCACCCTTGTCCTTGGGGGCTTTAAGGGGGAGCCAGAGCAAGCCTCTGCTGCTGCTGTTTCATTTCAGGGGGAACATGCAGTCAAGCTGAATGTTAAATGTGCCCGTGATGATTACTAATAATGTTTAATTCTCAGTATGGATCCTTCTCCGGAGCTGTGTGAAGATTGCCTAGTGATGCCCACAGTACTGTAAATTCTACAAAACTTAAGTACAACGTGAACATGATCAATTGGCTACTGTGATTGAGGTGTTCTGTGACAGTCCCTTTAATGAGAAATTAACAAAATGGATTAATAACAGGACATTCAGGACCTGACGCTCTGCTTGGTATGTCATTACAAAAATCATCAAGGAGGGCTATGCCTGATAAATGAGGGTGCTATAAATGTGGGCAACAGGGACATGTACAAAAATTGTCCAGAAGTCAAAAATCAAAATAAGGCTCTTCCTGGAATTTGCTTCCAGTGCTAAAGGGAAAGGCATTGGGCCAATAATGTCACTCCAAAACTGATAAAGAAGGTAATTCATTAAAAAACAGAGTTCAGGAAACTGGAAGCGGGGCCAGCCTCAGGCCCTCCCTACAGGGGTCAGTGGACCATCTTGCTATAGTATCATTAAAGCAATGGAGCCATGTTTATTGCAACATTCTGTTAATCTATGCTCCTTTACCATCTTTCCTCTAAATAATTTTAGTGTGCACTACAAGGCTTGCAGCGTATTTCTTGCAGATTAAAAGTAACTAAGTCTGTGCACAGCAGACAGCTAAAAAGTAATTTACTGTCACAAATTGGCATAGTTGGCAGGATCCGCAAGTATGCAAAGCAATGCCTTTCTTTAAAAGAAAAACTGAAGTTGCATGTGTAACCTGTGATGTTCCTGGCTGGAAAGACCTTCAGATCGCCTCTTTGGTGAAGGAATGGGCTCTCTGCTCAGAATCGAGTGAGAATTGGGATGGCAAGTTACAGAGTGCACAGCCTCCACAAGTTATTGAGGTTTTGCTATCAGTGCCGGTGGAAAAGGGGGATGAACTATAGGCTTTGGGGAGGTGAGAATGGATTTTGTTATCTGCATACTGATGCATGTGTAAGCAATTGGAAAAATAAGTACAGGATAAATGTAAATTGGGAAAAAGAAAATGCTGCCCTTTGGAGTCAAACTGCTAGATAGTGGTAGAAAAAAAAAAATTATATCAAGCTCCTGTACTGCTGCCAGGGCCAACTAAGGTTATTCAGTGTAAACAATACAGAATTCCAGGTGGATATGAGGAAATATCTAAAACAGTAAAAAAATTATCTTAGTGCTGGAGTGATGATTCCCATAATCACTAAAAGAAATTATCTAATTTGGCATGTTAAGAAATCAGATGAAACCTGAAAAATGACTGTGGATTACAGGGAATTAAACAAAGTTACTCTCCCATTGACTGCTACAGTCCCAGATACCATCATTTTGATGTAAAAGGTCACAAACATAAAAGCGTGTTCTTGATAAGGAAAGTTAAAAGAAAGAGATACTTTTAAATAAAAAAGGGATATGATTTGTAAAAATTGTTTATAAAAGGGGGGGGGAGAAGAGAAAGGTTTGAGCAAGTTACAGAAGGTGTGAGAAAGTCGCAAAATGTTATGGGAAGAAGAAATCTTTGGTTATTTTCTTTGACATAAAATCAAAATCTGATCCTCTGTTAAAGCAATGAGTTAAAGTAATCTATTATGTTCTCTTGATGTCTCTGTTGAATTCTAACTGCTTAAAAACAGCTGTAAAAAGAGCAATGGTGAAATGGAGGGATCCTATCACCAATCAATGGAATGGACCTGATCCAGTACTGGTATGGGACAAGGGCTCCTAAGGGATGGGTTTTTCCATGTAACCAACATGCCTTTCTGCAATTGCTCCCTGGGCCGTGTGGCCCTGATGCTAACATCTGTATTTACAGCAGCGGATAGAGTACGTCAGTGGTGTGCTTTACCTGAAGACTACTATAACAATCATCCTAATAGGAGAGGACACTGCCCTTGCCATGGCTGCATCAGTAGTAAGTGTTCCTGGACTGGCTTTTGGAAATAATCGTGGACTATGAAGGCTTACATGTTTGGTGACCAAAGCAATCAATCTTACTGCTACTGTGCTATCCAATATAGCCAAAGAATTGGATCAAGTTCACTCAGGAGTGCTTTTAAGCCATGCAGCTAACAATTACTTGCTGTTAAAAAAAAAAAATCATATAAGTTGTAAATCTGTACCTGGGGGATGTTATTTTAACATTACTAACAATGTGCCATATATAGAGTCTGTTATTGATAAACTTAAGAGTAAAATGCAACATATGTTTATTACTAACCCACTATTCATTTGAAGGGTTTCAATGGATTCATTGGTTATTAATGTTGGCTGGACTGCTACTGCTTTTCCCACTTTGTATGGGATGTCTTCCGTGTGTTCTGCATTTTATGCTGACTTCCCTATAGTATGAATGGACTGAGATTCATCATTTAAAACTTCGTACCAAGCCTCCTTTGTAATCAAAATAATTGATATTTGGCTGTATGTTTCATCTCTCACCTAATGTTGGGCTGGAATGGTACTCAAAGACGGGTAAGACGCTCAGCATCCTGTACCAACCTAAGACAGGGCTCTAGGCCAAGCTGCCAGAGTTACCGATGACGGGTAAGGACAGAGATGACTGAGGGCAACCTAAGACAGAGGCCATTCTCAATTTAAAAAAAAAAAAAAAAAGGAGGAGATGTGGGGACCCATGGCTGGTCATGGGCCCACATGCTAAGGCCTGGCTTGCTGATCATTGGCATTAGTCCTCACGCAACAGTATCAAGCCCTGTCCACCAGTGACCATATTGAAACCCCTCATTAACGGGCACACGATTTTAGGATTAAAATTAGTTCAAAGAGAAAATGGGGGAATGAAAGGAGCAGCCGAGAGCCGCCATAAAATGGCCTTAATAAAACAGTCCTGGGAAATGGGGAGTAAACTAAGTTCACAGAGAAAGCAGATAGCTACTAGCCAGAGATAAGGGCTACTACCCAGAGATAAGGGCTACTACCCAGAGATAAGGGCGACAGAACATCCTGGTATGCACCTAAGCCCCCTCCCCTGTGCTTGTTCAAGCTTAACAAAGAAACCGCGAGACACGTAGGGCACGTAGCCCCCTGTTTCTCCTCCTCCTCGACGACCTCCTCCCCTTGTAGTTGCCCAATAAACTTACGCCACCCTATAGTATGTTAATTTTGTGGTTTTGCCCTTTAAAAACTGTGTAAAATGATTGTTCGGGGCTCCTCTCGCTTGCTTGCTGCTTGCAGCAGTAGAGGGCCCATTTGTACAAATGAAATAAATTACCTCCTGTTCTATTGCATCGTCTGGTCCGGAGTCTGTGTTTCTGGGGTCGTCACAAGAGGACACCGCTTTTGGGGTCCTACAGTCACATTTCCCCTACAGGAACAATGTGAATAAACAGTAAGAAATTCATGAACCAGACTGTCAATGCCAGGCTTGCGCTACTGAGTTTCCATGAACATGTTCCTAACTTTGCAGTTGTTTTTCCATTTTAGGATTGAATTCTACATTTCAAATTGATGTTTCACAAATGTTAATCCTATATTATGCTTTCTTCTCTCACGTACCATATCTTATCATTCATGCTATGCAGACAATATGTACAGAGCGAATTAAACCAATTTAAAGATTAGCTAACCTAATACAAAAGTTATAAATTTGCCTGGCAAGGATCAGAATAAATTCCAAATTGAAATAGAAATAACATATCTTGTCTGCCAGATTGGGTGATCCATAGGGCTGGATAGTTTCTCAGTGAGTCTACATATGTCTTTAAAAGATCTGATCACATTGTACTGATGTTATTTGATTCCACATCCACATCATCACCTTTTCTCCTAGCATATTTGTTTTTGTAGAGGATATACTATGTTTACCTTTACCTTTGTATCTAGAGAAATTCCAGGCACAGTGTATGCTTTTAATAATTGCATGATCGGCGAATGATTGACAGCCTAAATTAATTAATTAATTCTTCTGTATCAGGTCTGTTCTCATTTGTTATTTATTCAATTGTTGGAATGGCCTAATATTTTATTTGATAATCTTCTTTAACTTTACATATTAACTAAAAGGCAAACATGGAAAATAAGCACTGTATTAGATACATATTTTTTCAAATCAGTGAACAAATACATTAGAGTTCTTAAATCAATGACTTTTTAATAGATAATATTTATTTGAGCATATGCATGTCCCATAAAAAGTTTTTTTTTCAAACTGGAAGAAAAAGGTTACCAATTATAAGCTTGAAAATCTGTCATGAAAAAAAATAGTAACCTAGAGGAAAAATATGTGAAGGCAAGAAGAAAACAATTCTGTCACTGTGGCTTCTAGAAATAATGTAATTATATAGCTATCCTTTTCCACTGCTCATCCATTTGCTCAAATGTACTGTCTTCCAATGTTCTCTAAAGGATAATTAGGTAAATACTTAGCATTCTCAAAATAATAATAATAATAATAAAGGTATTCTGCCCCTCAGAGAACATAAACAGTGTAACAAGGGAAAGAATACTGAAGAAAAGAATAGTCACGCCAGATCTAAGGGGAGAGGAGAGTGAGCATAAAAGAAGCAAATAACATAATTAACTAACAAGTCAGAATGTAAATCAGTGAAAAACATAATTGAACTCTAATTTATAAATAAGACAATGGCCCAAGATAATTTGTACTGTCTCCTACAATCTCTGTTATTTACAATGAAAATGGTGCCATATGAAATGTTGTCATGTGTTTATTAAGATGGTTCTCTGATTGATCAGTAACAAGTCCACAAAATTGCTTTGTTTTAGAAATGGGAAAGAGCTGGCAATAAATTCATTCAGACTCTCTCAACTGGCCCTCTTGTGAGCAATGGTGTACATTGGCAAGTTGAAGTTACAGCTGCAGTCAGTCGGTGAGCCTAAAATAAAATAAAACAAAAATCCATCAAGTGAAAAATCAATCATGTTGTAATTAGTGTATGAGGGAAACAGAATCCTCAAACCTGACATATTAGCACCAAGCTGTGGCCAACTGAGTAAGCTATCCACGTGATGTCAAATAATCCATTTTTATTCAATTCAGTTATTAAAAAAAGATGGTTTACCTTGATTACAAAAACTGTCCCAGATTTCTTCTTAAATGTACTGCTTCGACATGTGCATTATAAATACAATGTGAGACATCACTTGGTACTGTAACCACAAGAAAATAAGGAAATGCTTAGTAAGTCTCAATCTTTATTGATGGAAAAACACAATCTGCATAATATTTTGAGTGAATGGTTCACATAGGCCAGTCCACTAGCTGGCAGGTTAGTTTGATGTGCTCACAAAATAAATGGACGGAACACAAATCATTAAATTTTTTGACTGAATGTCTGCTGCAGTGTTGTGAAGTGTGTTTAAATGTTAAAAACATCGAGACAGGCATGTAGCCTAGTGTTTGAGACTTCAGTTAAGATACCCAACTGAAATACTTGGATTTGAATCCCAGCTCTCCCTGCGATTCCAACGTCCTGATAATGCATTCCTTAGGATGGAAGTGGTGGTTCAAATAGTTGATTTCTGCTACCTATGTGGGAAATCTGAACTGAGTTCCTGGTTTCCAGTTTTGGCCCAGCCCTGGCCATTGCAGACATTTGGAGAGTGAACCAGCATATGATAGCTCTCTCTCTCTCCCTCTTTCTCTCTCCCTTCCTCCCTCTCTCTCTCTCTCTCTCTATCTGCTTCCAAAAATGAAAATAAATAAGTAAATGATTAACTCATGATCCAGCAAGTAGTTCATAGCCAAGCATGAAGAAGCCAAGCACCATAGACATAGAAACTACCCTCTTCCAGGTTCTATATGAGTTCCTCAAAGAATACACTGAACTTGATTCTAACAAAAGAACTATATGGTAGTTATTGCTTTCATTTTCTAGATAATTTTCTAAGTCTTGGGATTTAAAAAAATGACCAGGCTCAAAGACAGCAAAAGCTTTAGAATTTGGCTACAAGACTTACTCTGATGCCCATGATTTTTTGTTTAAAATAAAGGAAAAAAGAATAATAAAAAACTTAACTAAAATCCATATAATTCACCTTATTTATAATCAATGAATATAACTACTTGACCTAAAAACTCAGGCAGAACAACATGGATTTTCATATGACTATAATTTGTAACCAAAAGTTTTATATACACAGGTCATATTAACAGAAATACTATGTATTCTCAGCTACTTAAACTTTATCTTAAAGATTTTGCTAAGGGAGTGGACATTTAGCTTAGAGGCTAACAAATATAATAAAAACCATAGAGCAGATATTGCATAGCACTTAAGACACCTGCATCTCACATTGGAGTGCCTGACTTCAATTTCTACCCCCAACTCTTGACTCCAGTTTCTTGTAATGCACACCCTAGGATGCAGTGAATATGGCTCAAGTAATGGGACTCTGGCCCAGCCTTGAACTTTGAAGGCATTTGGGGAGTGTACTAGCAGGTAAAAGCTCTCTCCTTCTGTCTTTTTTCTCTGGCTGTCTCTGCCTCTTAATATCAAAAATACAAAAAATAAAGAAATAAAAAAGAATTTGCTAGAATCTATAAATTCATAGATGGTTCCAGCTTTCTGGAGATTCTAACATTTTAAGAGATTTTTATAATTCAGAAAGTGAATATCTATTAGGCTCTAAAAATCATTTATTTCACATTTTTACCAAAAGCTTTTTTAAATGACACATAAAAATTAAGCATATTTATGGGGTTGCATGTGATGTTTTGACACAAGTATACATTATATAATGTCCAAATCAGGATAAACATATCTGATACCGCAAACATTTATCATTTCTTATGGTGAAAATGGTGAAAACACTAAAAATTCTTTCTTCTAGTTTTTCATTTTGTCAAAAAAATACAGTACATTATTGCAATCTATAGTAACCCTACTGTGCAATAGAATACAAGAACTTCTTACTGAACTGTAACTAGTACCTATTAATCAATCTTTCCCCAACCCCCTCTTCTCCCAAGACATTTAAAAACATCCTTCTCAGAATGGCTTAACAAGATAACTATAAATAATGCAATATCTATTGAGTTAAACTGCATGTTCAAAGACCAACCAAATTGTAACCTAATTTATAATCTTGTGTGCAGTATCTCTGCTTGAATAAATCTGAAAACAATATTTTATTTATGAATTAAGTCATAACCAAATAACAAAAGTTCATATATACATACATTCAACCACTGAGGTCATGTGTATAAGAAAATCATGGTGAAGCAATCATTTTAATAAATGAGTGGAAGTTTGCCCTAAATGCTTTGCCTCTCTACTCCTAGGAATTCTGTTATATTATTTATCATGTTGTATTATTGTGAATATCTTTCCTTCCAACCAGAGTGTGAGCCTTCAAGGGTAAAACTGTATGTTTTCCTCTATGACATCAGTGTGTAACACAGTTCTGACATACAATGACTACTTATTGAATAAGTAAAAGAATATTAAAAACTAAAATATAAAATTACACAATGTCATCATAGGTTGTGATCCATGTTTGTATCCATGAATAGATTTGATTGCATGTTACAAAGCTTAAAGGTTTGAAAATACATCTTTAGTCCTTCTAGGTACAAATATTTTAGAAGAGATTTCCATTTAATCATGTTTAGATGAAATAGAATTATTACTCAAAAGTAACAAGACCACCTGTAGTGCCCATGACAGAAGCTGAAAGGAGTTTACCTTTCTTGAATTCTAAGCAATTGTTGCATGCTGGTCCCTAGACAATAATATAAAGCTGGTAAAGTTTGTATTTGAGATGACCTTCAACCTCCATTCTTTGAACTTTATGGCCTCTTGCCTCTGTTCCCTGACATCCACGGTCCTTGGGATGTGTTCTGACTGTAAAAACGCTAATGTTGTAGAAAAAGTTTAAGCATAACTTCCACTCTAACTAGGTAATTTCTGTACCCTTGGTCCACTCAATGTAAATTTAGAATAAAAGTGATATTCCTCTGAGAGAATGGTGTAGGCCTGCTGTGTGAAAGGATGCAAGTGTGAATGCCTGATAAACTGTACAAACTTAAAAAGATAGTTGATGTCACTCAAGAAAGTCTTTTTTCAAAAGCAAAATATTTATGTGATTTGAACAGCAGAGTTACAGAATGGTAGAGGCAGAGGCAGAGAAGTCTTCCACTGGTTACTCTCCAAATGGCTGCAACAGCCATGGCTGGGCCAGGCTGAGGCCAGGAGCCAGGAGCTTCATCCAGGTCTTGCATGTGGGTGCACTGGCCCAACTGCCTGGATCATCTTCCACTTATTTTCTTAGGCACATTAGCAGGGAGCTGGACTGGAAGTGGAGCAGCCAGGACCTAAATTGGTGCCTATAGGGATGAGCGCTGGTGTAGCTTACTACAATACAGTGCCAGCACCCAAGAAAAAAAAATTTTTTTTTTGACAGGAAGAGTGGATAGTGAGAGAGAGAGAGAGAGACAGAGAGAAAGGTCTTCCTTTTTGCCATTGGTTCACCCTCCAATGGCCGCCACGGCTGGTGTGCTGCGGCCGGCGCACCGCACTGATCTGAAGGCAGGAGCCAGGTGCTTCTCCTGGTCTCCCATGGGGTGCAGGGCCCAAGCACTTGGGCCATCCTCCACTGCACTCCCTGGCCACAGCAGAGAGCAGGCCTGGAAGAGGGGCAACCGGGAAAGAATCCGGCGCCCCGACCAGGACTAGAACCCGGTGTGCCAGCGCTGCTAGGTGGAGGATTAGCCTATTGAGCCGTGGCACCGGCCCCCCAAGAAAATCTTAAAATTGAGGGACTTCTAAGGCACTCTCTGCCCTGAAGTATATGTGAGCCACATAGCTTTATTCCTTCCTTTATCTAAACTTCCATCTCTCATTGCCATTGTTGAGAGAGAACACCATTTGAGTGTGTTGACTTCATTTATTCACTTTAAGATAAAATGTCTGGGAAATATAAAATCATCTTATTTTGTGGGTAGTGTTGATTTATTCATTTTGAGAGGCAGAGAGAGAGAGAGAGAGACAAACATAGGTAATGATATTAGAGATGACAGATATTCAGATACAGATTTGCTGGTTTATTCCCCACATTCCCACAACAGATAGATGTGGGTCAGTTGGAAGCCAGGAGCTGGGAACTCATTCCACTTCTCCTAGGTAGTGGCAGGGATCCAACTACTTGAGCCATTTTCTGCTATCTTCCAAGGTACACATCAGCAGGAAGCTGAACTTGGAAGCAGAACCAGGACTCAAACCCAAGCGCTCATATGGGATGCAGGTTTCTCAAATGGTATTTTAATTGCTGTGCTAAATATCTTGATATTTTTAAAGAGAGAATTATAAATCCAGCTATTCTGGGGGCTGCTGGGGACAAATCATTCTTTTGTCTAATTTGACTGCTAATCCTTACCCTAGGAAACACAGTAGTCAGAAAGGTGTCATCTCAGAAAGAAATCTCTATTCATTACAGTTTTTAGGCTCCAATACATAAATGATGGTAATTTAATTTCCTGAAATTTGCTTGTCTGAAACTTTAATTAAAAGAAACCAAGAGACTAAAACAGTTTTGTATCAAATATATAGAATAGTAGGACTTAACTACTAGATGACTTACATCTCCATAGTGATTGTTAAAATTATATTTATTTAAGAAATCAAGTGTAACCATTTTAACAATTCTAGAAATACATAGTCTAAGAGGTAAAATTAAAATTAGAGAAAATGAGACCATTTATAATGGACCATTATGACTCTGAATAATGATGATTATTGGTTTTGGTTAATAAAACTGTCATCTAACACAAAATAGATATTAAGCTAAATTATACTGCATTATCATTCTATCATGCTACAAATTCCATGCAAAGGTTTAAAAAATAAATCCAAGGGAAAACAGACTTCATATTAACCATTTCTGCCTATTTTCAAATAGCTTTAATTATTACAAAGATCCACGTGAAGAACAAAATATTAGGTGCTGCAGAATGTTGTTTGTTATGGAATTCATGAACAGTACATTATTTACATACTTTTAAAAACAATGTAAGCTTGATATGCTACCTGATCAGGCCCAGATCAGCATTTCTCAAATTTTCATCCTGTTCATTCAGCTTTTTTCTCCTTCATTCCAAAACTCTTCTTTCCTGCCAGTCCCTACTGTCAAATATTTTGTTAATCTGTCTATCACCATCCCTTCTAAATCTGATCACACACAGACACCATTTCTCTCATGGGTGCTTCTTGGGCTTCTAGTGTAAAAGTCACACTCTATGTGATTTCACATGTTGTGAAAATACAGACTTGCAAATCTGTCCTCAGACTTACTGAATAAGACATTGTACGTTGGGACTGCAGATCTGGATTTTAATGTTCTCCCGAATTTTCTGACACTATGCCTGGTTCTAGGATCATTGTACTTGAACTATTTGATGATTAATAAAGCTAATCCATTAATGCTGAGGTATATAATTGCTAAGTTTTTTTTTAAAGATTTATTTTGTTTGTTTGAAAGAGTTACATAGGGAGAGGAAGAGACACATAGAGAAAGAGATATAGAGATCTTCCATCTACCAGTTTACTTGCCAAATGGCCACTGCAGTGAGGGCTAACCCAGGCTGAAGCCAGGAGCCAGGAGCCAGGAATTTCTTCCGGGTCTCCCACATGGGTGCAGGGGCCCAACCACTGGGCCATCTTCCACTGCTCTCCCAGGCACATCAGCCGGGAGCTAGATAGGAAATGGAGCAGCTGGGTCTCAAACGGCACCAAGGCATCCCAGGTGGTGGCTTTACCCACTATGCCACAACTCAGGCCCCTACAATTGCTAAATTTAATATTTATTGATTAGTATTTTTTTAATCCATTACTGAAAAATTTGTTGAGAATATACAATCTATCAGGCGTCTCAGGCAGGAGGGAAAAAATCAAAAAACTCTGACTTATATCTAATTACAATTACAGTAACCAATAATAATTTTCAGGAAAGAGATCTTTCAAATGATGGCTGAAAGATTTTTGTACTGAAGAAAACAATGAATCCTTATTTTGAAAAATCGTATGAACAAAATAAAACAAATTATACCTCATTGGTCACTTGTGGGGAGCAACTCGGACTAGACTGTTACTGGAATTAAGACTTATTCTATGCATCTGCTCTCCCACAATATGGCGCTGGGAGAGGAGCAAACAGCTTCTACACAGCTGCCTCTCACTAACTTGACAAGCTGTAGGAGCTGCTCCTGATTGGAGGAGAGCAGCGTACTTGGCGTGTGGGTAGTAGAGTTGGGATTGGTGGAAGAGGACTATAAAGGAGGAGAGAGACAACATGCACGAGGAACATCTATCTGAAGGAATACCTGTGCAGCCCCCGAGAGAGCCGGCCGGCGGTGTGCCCTTCCCTCCGCGGAAGTGGGGAAAGTGGCAGGGGGAACCGCCCTTCCACGGAGGTGGAAGGGAAGGTAGCCAACCCAGGAAGAACCAGCAGCAAACCCGGGGAGGGCCGAGCAGACAGAACAGCGCAGGGTCCTGTGTCGTTCCTCCACGAAGATGGGGAACGACAGTCACTTTGTAGTGGAATTGCACAATATCAAGGACAAAGAGAAAATGTTGAAATCAAAAATAAAAATTTATATGAAAGATAACAATCAGCCTGATAGTGGACATCACAGGCATTAGGAAGTATCAGAAATATCAGAATAAAATGAAGTAATAATTTCAAAGTGTGGATGAAATATATCTCAAAAAGTTCCACATTTAAGAGAACATAGAAGTTTAAAGATGTCCTTCTTCACTTGAAAGAAACACTGAAGGACATATTTCATGAAGACACAAATCCAAAAAGAAGAGTGATTCTGTAAGCAACAGTGAGCAAATACTGCTGTGGCCAGGGAGTGCAGTGGAGGATGGCCCAAGTGCTTGGGCCCTGCACCCCATGGGAGACCAGGATAGGTACCTGGCTCCTGCCATCGGATCAGCGCGGTGCGCCGGCCGCAGCGTGCCAACCGCGGCGGCCATTGGAGGGTGAACCAACGGCAAAAGGAGGACCTTTCTCTCTGTCTCTCTCTCACTGTCCACTCTGCCCATCAAAAATAATAATAATAATAATGTTATATTGTAAAATGAAAATAAGTTCTTGGTATAAATGGCAATTGTACTATAAACATATTTTTATTGTTTAAATAAAAATTAAAACTAGAGGTAATGAAAATCTTTCTCTTTAAAGATTTATTTTTTTATTTTGAAATAGTTACAGAAAGAAATGGAGAGAGAGAGAGAGAATGAGAATTCCATCTGCTAGTTCACTCTCCAGATGGCTGCAACAGCCAGCAGGAGGCCAGGCTGAAGCCAGGAACCAGGAGCATCATCTGGGTCTCTTATGTGGATGGCAACAACCCAAATACTTGGGTCATCTTCCCCTGTGTTTCCCAGGCCATTAGCAGTTAAATGAATTGGAAGCCAACACGGCAGGCAGTAGCTTTTCCCAATGTACCACAAAGCCAGTCCCAAAAATCTTAACAAGAATTTATAAAAATTTTTGTCATATAAGTATCATGTACTAACTGATTACAGGTATCTCAATCCACTGTTGGTGAGAAGGTAAACTGGTACAGCCACTGTGAAAGATAGTATGGAGATATCAGAAACTTGAATACATGACCTAGACATCCCACTCCAGGGAATTTATCCAAAGGAAAGAAATCAGAATATGACAGAGTGATCTGTACCGCATGTTCATCTCAGCTCAATTTACAATAGCTAAGATGTAGAATCAACCCAGATGTCCATCAACTGAAGACTGGATAAAGAAATTATGGTATACATACACTATTGGAATACTACACAGCAGTAAAAAAAATGAAATCCTTTCATTTACAAAAATATGGATGCAACTGGAAACCATTGTACTTAGTGAAATAAGCCAGTCACAAAAAGACAAATGCCATATGGTCTCTGATCTGTGGTAACTAATAGAGTCCCTAAAATGTAACCTATAGGAATGAAACTGACACCTTGAGATGCGATGATTTTGAACAGCCCTCGCCTTGACTGTTGAGGAAAAATATTTTGTTTGTTTTTTCTTCATAGTAATCGGTAAACTCTACTTAGTGTAGAGTTAATTTTATGAGTATAAAAATTAACTGAAAAATTGATCTCTGTAAAAAATAAGAAAGACATCGAAAACTTAAACAGACAATAACCAAAATGGAGACCAAATCAGCAATAGAGACCTTCCCAACAAAGAAAAGCCCAGGATCCTATGGCTTCACTGCTGACTTCTACCAGACATTTAAAGAAGTAATTCCAATTCTTGTCAAGCTATTCAAAACAGTTGAAAGGGAGGGAATCCTCCCAAAATCCATCTATGAATCCTGCATCACCCTAATTCCTAAACCAGAAAAAGATACAACAAAGAAAGAGAACTGTACACCAATATTCCTGATGAACATAAATGCATAAAACCTCAACAAATACTAGCAAATTGAATACAAAGCCACATTAGAAAGATCATTTGCTGAGACCAAGTAGGACTCAACCCTGGTAGGCAGGCGTGGCTCAACATTTACAAATCAATAAATATGAACAGATTAACAAATTGAATAAAAGCAGTATTATTATTTTAATAGATATATAGAAAGCTTTTGATAAAAGAAAGAGGAAGAGGAAGAAAGACAGGAGTATGGGTGGGAGGGAGGCACTGGGGAAAGAATCATCCTGTCCCCAAATCTGTATATATTAAATGCATGAAGTTGTATTCCTTAAACAAAATTTAAAAATAGATTGCCAACAAACTATTTTATTTTAGAGCTTAAATTAATTTGGAGAAATATGAAGAAGCACTTGGATTACATTCAATGTGTAATTAAAATCAGTTTTTCCCTCTATATTATCAAATTAATAGCAAATTAAATCCTATGGATATGAAAGCAGATCTTATTTACCCTAAAAGAGATTTACCACTTTGCCCTGAAAGGATTGTTCTGTTTTAAATAGCTTTAAATATGTAATTGTTGAGTGATTAGCTCTTCACGAAGATTGAAGGCCCCTTGAGGGAGGGTACTATTGAGAGGATCATTATACTTTTAATACTGTATATATGAAATATGTGAAATTTACTCCCTTTACATACATAAAAATACAAAAACAAAACAAGATGTTGAGCAACATATATTTAATTAGTCCATTTAGGTAAAGGAAATGTGTGCAAACAGAAATTTTCCCAAAAAAATCCACTAAGAAACTCAGCAATAATTGCTTCTAGTGGAAGGAATTCAAGGAATATGGAAGAATAAAGGGAAACTTTGGTCTTCACTCTTAAAAAAAAAAAAAACTACCTTAGTTATCAGAGAGATCCTGGTTTCAAGATACAGATATCAGCAGGTATTAAAGTAATATTAGCAAAGAAAATGCGCCATATTGACAGAAACAGAGATACCTGGTTCTGATATATTTTAGGAGATCACCTGTGGAGTTGTATTGGCATGCTGCAGGTCAGTGACTCTCATTTGTATTTTGGCTGTCCTTAAAAATATGCATTCTTCCCATTTTTTTGCTGCTTAGTATTGTGTTTTCCCCTGAGGAAACAAACAAAAACAGCACTTAAGTAACGGAAGTCAAAGAGAGGTAAATTCCTTTTCCTTCCTCCTTAAGACACGTCTGGCCTAGTTTACAGGAATGTTTTTAAAAATTACAAAGAAATAATATGAACTTTCCAATTTAAAAGAAATTCAAATGATGAATCCCTAAAAACCTCCAATTACTCGCTAATCAAAAATATTGCTGGGGTTGGTGCTTTGACGAAGTGGGTTAAAGCCCTGGCCTGAAGCACCAGCATCCCATATGGGCAGCGGTTCTAGTCCCAGCAGCTCCTCTTCCCATCCAGCTCTCTGCTATGGCTGGGATAGCAGTAGAAGATGGCTCAAGTCCTTGGGCCCCTGCACCCACATGGGAAGACCAGGAGGAAGCTCCTGACTCCTGACTTCAGATCGGCTCAGCTCCGGCCGTTGTGGCTATATGGGGAGTGAACCAGTAGATGGAAGACCTCTCTCTGTGTCTCTACCTCTCTCTGTAACTCTTTCAAATAAATAAA
Source organism: Oryctolagus cuniculus (assembly GCF_051225735.1). Classification (NCBI taxonomy): domain Eukaryota; kingdom Metazoa; phylum Chordata; class Mammalia; order Lagomorpha; family Leporidae; genus Oryctolagus; species Oryctolagus cuniculus. The sequence goes on from NC_142873.1 coordinate 73,206,120, forward strand.
ATAAATCTTTTAAAAAAAAATTTCTGACATTACTGACATCAATAAGCTTGTCAACCAAAGTCCACTAAAAGTGATCAAACACTAGGTTGGTTCATTCTATCTGGAAGCCATAGTTATTCAAATCACTAACAAACATCAAACCATTTGATGTAGATAGTGCTCTTTGAGTCTTTTTTTCAAGATTTTCATTTATTTATTTGAGAGGTAGAATTACAAACAGTTAGAGGGAGAGACAGAGACAGGTCTTCCATTTGTTGGTTCACTCCCCAAATGGCAGCAATGGCTGGAGATGGGCCAATCAAAAGCCAGGTGCTTCTTCTCCGTCTCCCACATGGATGCAGGGGCCCAGGGGCTTGGGCCATCTTCTACTGCTTTCCCAGGACATAGCACAGAGCTGGATCAGAAGTCGAGCAGCCGGGACTTGAACTGGCGCCCATATCAGATGCCAGGGCCACAGACAGAGGATTAACCTACTGTACCACAGCGCTGGACCCTCTTTGAGTCTTTTTGTAAGGGAGGGCAGGGAGGATAAAAATAAATAGATGACTGATTGATTAAATCTTACCTTACCCTGCTAATTGCTACAGGAATGTAATTTTTAGAATTTTTTTCTTACTGTAGCAATGTAATTAAGAAAATGATCCCATTAGTTCTTTCTCGGTGACTCTCAGTTGTGCTTTCTTCTGTGCATCATCAGTGCCTTCTTCTGTTGGTTCTCTGGCCTTGTGTGCCTGGTGAGCAGCTCCTCAGTCATGCCCTCACAATTTCCTTTTCATGAGAGCATGCTGGGATTAAGAACAGAGAACAAGGAGGCTCCTGCTTTTTCTACATTTTAATTTTATTTATTTACTTATTTTTTGTGAGGCAGAGAGGCAGGAAGCTAGTACTCCTATGCATTTCATTGGTTTACTCTCCAAATACACATAGAGCCAGGACAGAGCCAAGGCAAAGGAGAGCCCACGGACGTTATTCAGATCCTCTAGGTGTTGCCAGAAGCCCAATCACTTGAGCCATAATCACTGCCTCCCAGGGTGCAGATAGCAGAAAACAGGAGTTAGGAACCAGAGCCAGGAATTGCATGTTGGTACGCTGGATGTGGGGTGCAGACATCCTAACTGCTAGGCCAGAGGCTCAACTCTAGGAAAGTCTCTTTTAACTCTCATACCGTAATATTTGAGAATTTTCTGTACAACTAAAAAATTTGAAATATACTAACCATGCAAACACAATTAAAAGGAAAAATACTGTAAAAGAGCACATTCTGTACACAAAATGTTTAAAAACAGTGGTCAAGTCTCTCTCTTCCCTGAGGACACCCACATTGCATAACCCAGTGCCCAGGTTCTATTCCACTCTACTCCACTTCTAATTCTAATGTCCTGCTGATGTGAACCCTGAGAGACTGCAGGTGATGGCTCAAGTACTTGGGGCCCTCTCACCCACCTGGGAGACCTAGATTGAGTTTCTGTCTCCTGGATTCAGCCTGCTCAGCACTGGCTTTAATGGGCATTTGGAGAGTGAACCAGCAGATGGAAGTTTCTCTCTCTCTCTCTTCCTCTCTCTCTCTCTCTTTTTCTCTTCTCTATTGGTCTGTGTCTCTCCTGTCCTCCTTTCCTCCAACTCCCCTCTTTCCCTCTTTTCCTTTCTGCCTTTCAAATAAAATGAAAGTAGATAAATAAAAATTTAAAAATAAAGTTAAAAAGTTTAGAAAACAAAAGAATCTGCTTTTAATAGGGTTACATGAAATTGAACAGAATATATTGATATAGACATTGGCACTGTATCCAGTCCTTGCAGTAATCCAAACACATTTATCACTCTAATATGTTTAAGGTAATCTATTATAAAGGAACAAATCTGAAGGAAATAGTTAAGAAAAAGAGAAGTGATAAAGGCAGTCTGTGGTGATAAAGAAGACTTCACTCAGTTCTTTTTAAGACATTATCTCGGTTTATCAAACATAGGTATTTCCAATTCTTAAAAGTAATGAGGCCGGCGCCGCAGCTCAATAGGCTAATCCTCCACCTGCAGCGCCGGCACCCCGAGTTCTAGTCCCTGTCGGGGCACCGGATTCTGTCCCGGTTGCCCCTCTTTCCAGGCCTGCTCTCTGCTGTGGTCCAGGAGTGCAGTGGAGGATGGTCCAAGTGCTTGGGCCCTGCACCCGCATGGGAGACCAGGATAAGCACCTGGCTCCTGGCTTCAGATCAGCGAGATGCGCCAGCCGCAGCGCGCCAGCCACGGCGGCCATTGGAGGGTGAACCAATGGCAAAAGGAAGACCTTTCTCTCTGTCTCCCTCTCTCTCACTGTCCACTCTGCCTGTCAAAAAAAAAAAAAAAAAAAAGTAATGATTGACACAAAACTTAAAAAAGCAATTTTCTTTAGATTTAAAAACAATGGTGTTTGTAATGTCCATATTTTAAAAGGAAAAATCTCAGAGGTGAGTATCTCAAAGGTAAGATGCCTCCAAACCACACTGGGGTACTTGGGTTTGATTCCTGACTCCAGCAAAAAGGCCTGCATTGATTTCCAAGCTCATAACCTCAACCTAGCACAGTACTGGCTATTGCAGGCAGTTGGCGAGTAAACCAGCTGATGGGTTCTCTCTCTTTCTCTGCCTTTCTCTCTCATTCTCTCTGTCTCTCCTCTCTGCCTCTCAAATAAATATGTATATATATTTTAGTTTAAAAAGTTCAGACACTGTAATTAGTTATCATTTCTCCATATTTGCTGGCAAAGAGTTTGTTGTGAAACTTGCCAGAACACAGGAACCCTAAAAAGTATTCTAAATACATTAGTAAAAAGGGTTCTGCCTGAATTGCAAAACATTTACCACCTACAAAGATCCTACCACATCCTAATACTTCATATTTTCTGTAACATTTATTGTGATTTTGAGGGGACAACAGAAAAAGAGTTTATATTTCAAGCATCATGGATGTAAATTAAATATAAGAAATATGTCTAATAATATGAATTGATAATTTCCACTTGAAAAGACTGGTGGCAAGCATTTAGCTTAGCAGTTAAGACCACATCCCACATCTGTGTAACTGAGTTCAGTTTCTGCTTGGACTGCTGACTCAGGCTTCCTGCAGAGCATGAAGGCAGCAGGGATGAGTCAATTAATTGGTTTCTTGCCACTCACAGAGCATACATGGACTCAGTTCCTGGCCCTGGCTTTGACCCTGACCCTGGCCCAGGCCCAGCACTTGCAGGCATAGGAGGATGAACTCGTGGATGGAAGCTCTCTTTGTCTTACTTTCCTATTTCTCTCTCTGTGTCTCTCAAATAAGTAAAAAGGATGCTTACTCATATGTTTTAACAGTAGTCCCTTCTTAAAACAGGATTTAAAAAATACGAACCTATTTGGGTCAATTTCATATTTATTTTTGTATGTGACAAGTTCTCAGCTGTATTTATTAAATAATAATTTTTCTTAATTATAGTCAAACACAATAAAAAATCATCACTATTTATAACCTAATTTTTTGGTCTCACATTCATATACCATATAGTATACTAAACTGTAGTCATTACTTACTAAGATGATGTTTCTTTGTAGTGATTTTGAAGTATGAAACTCTGGTTTCCGATTTAATATATTTTTGAAGCATTTATTTTTCATACAACATGTCACATGTAATAATTCTTTTTTAAGGTTTATTTATTTATTTATTTGAAAGGCAGAATTACAGAGAGGCAGAGGCACTAGTTCACACCCCAGATGGCCACAATGGCTGAGGCTGTGCCAATCCGGAGCCAGGAGTCAGGAGCTTCCTCCAGGTCTCTCACGTGGGTTCAAGGGCCCACAGACTTGGCTCATCGTTCACTGCTTTCCCAGGCCACAACAGAGAGCTGATTGGGAAGTGGAGCAGCGGGGACTCAAACCAGCGCCCATATGGGATACCGGCACTTCAGGTGGCAGCTTTACCAGCTATGCCATGGCACCAACCCCTGTAATAATTCTTAGTTACAGACAAGAATAGACTCAGCTGAACCATAGTGAATGGTCATGCTGGTTGCTAACTTCACAATCCTAAATGAGCATTTACATGGTAGATTTTGCAGATTCAACTATTTATTGTAACAATTTTCTGGCAAGTGGTAGTAGAGTGCCTACTCTAAAGAAATTATTAGACAAATTTCCTAAAGATGAACATAAAGGGTCTTCAGTAAAGATGCTGATGTGAACTGAATGGGGTCCTTCCAAAATTCAGGAGCCTTAATCTCCAACATGATGGAATCCCTGGGAAATAATTAGGTTTATGTGATGTTATGGTGGTAGGACCCTCATGATAAAATTTGTACACTTAAGAGTAGGGCCAGCGCTGTGGTGCAGTGGGTTAAGGCCCCGGCATCCCATATGGGTGCCGGTTCTAGTCCCAGTTGCTCCTCTTCCGATCCATCTCTTTGCTATGGCTTGGGAAAGCAGTAGAAGATGGCCCAAGTCCTTGGGCCCCTGCACCCACGTGGGAGACTCAGAAGAATCTCCTGGCTCCTAGCTTCGGATTTGCACAGCTCCAGCCATTGTGGCCATCTGGAGAGTGAACCAGCAGATGGAAGACCTCTCTCTCTGTCTCTACCTCTCTCTGTAACTCTGTCTTTCAAATAAATAAAATAAATCTTAAAAAAAGAAAGAGCTCACCTTCTTTTCATCCCATGTATGCACAGAGAAATGATGCATGCACACACTGAGATGGCAATCACCTTATGAGACAAGAAGAGACTTCAAAATGAAAGCTATCTTTTTTTTAAAGATTATTTATTTATTTGAAAGGCAAAGTCACAGAGGGGCAGAGGCACAGAGAGAGGTCGTCCACCGGTTGGTTCACTCCCCAAATGGTTGCAATGGCTGAAACTGTGCCAGTCTGAAGCCAGGAGCCAGGAACTTCTTCCAGGTCTCCCACATGGGTGCAGGGGGCCCAGTGACTTGGCCCATCTTCTACTGCTTTCCCAGGCCATAGCAGAGAGCTGGACCAGAAGTGGAGCAGCTGGGACTTAAACCTCCTGTGCCCATATGGGAAGCCAGCACTGCAGGCAGGGGCTTTACCCACTATACCACAGCTCTGGCACAGAAAGCTATCTTGCTAGCACATCAATCCTGGACTTTTAGCCTCAAGAACAATGGTAAAATAGTTTTCCACTTTTTAAGCTACATATTCCATGATATTTTGTCATGACAATCCAAGCTGAAGACGTATTTGGATATCCAGAAGTGCGTTGCTGCTAAAACAAAATATCTAAACATTTGGAAATGACTTTGGAACTGGTGAAAGAATTTTGAGGTCGTGGGGAGGCTTCAGGAAGAATTAAAGAACATGTTATTGAAAATTAAAAGAAAAAGAAGTCTTTACCAAAAAGTGCCAAAGGACTTGGCTGACCTATGTTTTACTGTTTTGCGAAAAGAAGAACTTGTGATTAGTGAAACAGAACAGTTAGCTGAAGAAATTTCTAAGCAATGTGTTTGAGGAACAGCACGGCTCCTCCTGACTGCTATGGTGAATATGCAAAAAGAGAAAGATGAATTAAAGAAAGAACTGTTAAACCAAAAGAAACCAGCACTTGAAGCTCTTGGAAATTCTCAGTTTTTCCATATTACAAAAAACAAGGAAGCATTGTTTAAAAAGTAAGGAAGTGGCTGACCAATTTTATAAACAGTTTATACAATTATGGGAGCAGAAATTTCCAGTTTGAATGGAAAGGAATGAAGATGTGTTGAAATGAGTGAAGACTCCTAGACATCTGTAGTTTCACATAATTAGAAGATAGAGTTCTTTGTGAATCTACACTATTTTTCAGAAAAAAAGGAAAATGACCCCAAAGGCACTTCAGAGCTCACTGGAGCCATAGCACCAGTTTCAGCAGTCTGGATAGCCTCTTTCCTGAGTCTTGGCGGTGTAACCCGTCAGTGGACTCAAACCTGGCAGAGCTTTGAAGATAGGACAGTGCCACAAATCCAAAGAGCTGGAATGGTCCTCTTTGAGTGATAGCTTGGCTGGATGCTGTGAAATACATTGCATCCCCCATCATAACATCCAATGTGATGGTATTTGGGGATTGGATATTTGTGTGTGTGTGTGTGTGTGTGTGTGATGTGAGACATAGGAAGGAAGTAGGTGATTGTCTGCAAGGTAGAAGGAGGGTCTTCACCAGAAACTGACCCTGCTGACGCTCTGAGCTCAAACTTCCAGGATCCAGGGCTTTGAGAAGAATGATTTAAGCCACTTAGTCCATGGGATTTTGTGATGGCATCTCAAGCTAGTACAGCTCCTTTCCTGAATGACACGATCATGACATGAATTCATGAGAAGTAACCTCTGTACATCTGCTTGTTCAGTATTTAGCATAAAGAAAACACTATTCAAAGAACAAAATAGGTTTAATAAGTGATTTAACAGCAATAACTGAACTTTATTGAGTTCTTATTTGTAGTATTACATGTGGTATATAGGTAATTCATTGTGATTTAATAATTGTGCAATTAAATAATTCCACTGAATGGAAACAAAAGTCCAAAAATGACTCCTTTATTACTAAAGTAAATCAATACTTTGAAAATATTTTATGCCTTTTCATACTGTTTGTATTGATGAAAACTTACTTTAAATAAAAATTCCATTTTCAATCATAGTATATTTCTTTTTTTTTTTTTTTTTTTTTTTTTGACAGGCAGAGTGGACAGTGAGAGAGAGAGACAGAGAGAAAGGTCTTCCTTTGCCGTTGGTTCACCCTCCAATGGCCGCCGCGGCCGGCGCACCGCGCTGATCCGATGGCAGGAGCCAGGAGCCAGGTGCTTTTCCTGGTCTCCCATGGGGTGCAGGGCCCAAGCACCTGGGCCATCCTCCACTGCACTCCCTGGCCACAGCAGAGAGCTGGCCTGGAAGAGGGGCAACCGGGACAGAATCCGGCGCCCCAACCGGGACTAGAACCCGGGGTGCCGGCGCCGCTAGGCGGAGGATTAGCCTAGTGAGCCGCGGCGCCGGCCTCAATCATAGTATATTTCTAAAACCATCCAACACAGTTTGCTATAAACAAGGTAGAATGTTTGATAACTCACTGGATTAATATAATAAAATTAAGATTTTATTTTACACTCCCACAAATCACTTAAAATACATTAAGGAGAAGATTACCATGTAAACACTCAAGTTGAAAAGATAATATTTGCTCTCAAGAAGCCATAGTCATAGAGAGGCTAAAGGTGGTGTATTAAGATAGGGTGGTCACTGTGGGTCAGACTCCCTTGAAATCCGTTTCAAACTGAAGGTAACGATGGGTTTTCCAGTGTGTCGGCATTTAGTCTAGTGGTAAAACTATTCCTATTCCATATCAGAGTGGTGGGATTTGATGCCCAGTTCCTGTGGCTTCTGACTCAACTTCCTGCTAATGTGGGCCTTGTCAGGTAGTGGTGATGGCGCAAGGGATTGAGTATCTGCCACAAACAAGGGAGACCTGGATTGAGTTTCTGTTATAGCCCATTCTCCACTGCTTATAGGCATTTGGGGAGTCAACAAGGAGATGCGAGTGTTATATCTCTCCCTCTCTCTCCCTCACCCCTGTTAAATAAATACAAATTATAAATTTTTAAAATGAAATTGTCCAGTAAAATAACATAAAGAAGTCAGATCAATCAGAGGAAACAGCATGATCACTAAATCATCCTAAGTTACCAATAATAAATCCTGACTTATTATCCAAATTTCTTCTTGAACTATTAATATCTTAAATGGGCCTCAGAACACACTATGGTTACCTCTGTCTTAGAATTCACTAGCTTACATAGCAATATAGTTTTATGTTTGCACAGACTATTAGATTTAGACTATTAGATACACAGCCTAGTATCACTGGTGTTTGTTGAAGTAGACTAAACTATAGTATTGCCTCTTTCACTATGTCATCCATAATCCTCTCTTCTACTTTCCCTTAATATGCTGGCACATGTCTTAAAAAAAACTCACCACATTGTATTCAGGTACTGGTTAATGTGCTTATCTTCCGAATTCAACTGTCAGATCCTTGAGGGCAGAATAACAACTGGTGCTGTTCATCTTTACATCATCTGTGTCTTCCCTGGTGCATAGTAGAATTCTTTTAGGGTTCCTTTTTCAAGTTTAATGTAAAGAAATACTAGCATAAATATTTTAATATTATAGGGTATGAGTCTGCTTTTCGTAGGAATAAGAGGAGAACAGATATAATAGAAAGCTGGGGAGGTTTCTGGTTAGGGTTATTGGGTTGAAAGGAAGAGCCTGCAATGACTTCTGCATTTAGTGATATGCTGCATATCCCAGGTCAGTTCTTCCAGAATAATAAATTGGGAAGAGCATAATGAGCTGAGACATTTATGGGAACATCTGAATGTCTACTAGAATTGGATAAATAGGTCTGGAGCTTGAGAACTAGGAGCAAAGATAGACATTTGGACATCATGAGAGGCAATATACATTGATAATAATGATTAGCCATTAAAATACTTTCCAAGTGCTGGTTATCAAGTTACTTAAATATGCTAGCTCATTTAATACTCACATAAACCCTGGGAGACTGGCATACTTAGCCCTATTTTATAAATTAGATACCAAGGCACAGGTCTGTTATGTAGTTTATCACAGGTCATGCAGCTACCAAACCAAGCAGCATTCAAACCCAGACAGTCTGCTTCTAAAATCTGTACCCAGTATAAACCGGGTCTAGGGATCCAAATTAGTCCCCTCTTTGCCACCTATGAGCTGTGTGACTTTGTGACCTGCTGGTTCCATGACTGTTTCCTCATTTACAGAATGAAGGTAGTGTTTCTCTTCTAAAACACAGAGCATGCCATATAATAGCACTCAATCAAGATTAAGTCATTATTTTCATTAGCCTATTAATGGACGATGACACCACAGAGGAAAGGGAGACAGGCTGAGTCAATGGGAGGACTAAGAAAGCAAAAGGATGCTAGAGGGGTGGTTGCTAGAGAGAACTCTACTGTGGAGGCTATGCTATCATCCTAAGGAGGAAAGGCTTCCAGACCTGGGGCCTGGGCAGAATCTGGGGAGCCTGTTCCAGAGCAAGGCCTGTGCTGCTTGATGCTGAAATGACAAAACGGGAGGAAGCTGACAAATCAAAGCTCTGTAGACCATTCAGGTATAGCATCTGTCAGGGATGGGGAACGAGAAATCGTTTTGTCTCACCTGCCAGGGCAACTATGGGCAGGACTTGTGATTCAATGAATCTATAGCAGGCTAAATTTTTAAGTTCATCATTTTGTTGGGTCCACAAATGATGTTATAAATATCCAAATGGCCCTTGGCAGGAAAAGGTTCTCCACCCCCTGAAAGGCATTGACAAAGGAAAAAGTGAAAAGATTCAGCTCTGATGGGAGGTGGCAAAGCTTGGAGAAATTGCTTAAGCAAATGGTAAGGACATCATAGGATGCCCAGGACTTTGAAGGCTGACCAGAAGACAGAATGACGGTGATCTTATTTACCTCCTGAATTTGAATAGTGAAAATAGGAGAAGGGAGCAAGGATGAATTCAGGTTCATAAATGCAGGGCAGGAGACAATGTTGGGAAGGATATGAGCAGATGGGACATTTGGATAAGAACCCGTTGTCTCCAGCACCTCCATCCAGTTCATCTGTGCAACACTTATATGAGGCAGGAACTCTATTTATTCCCTTTTTTAATAGATTAGGAAAATTAGGCAGTAATTACAACTTGCCTCAGGTCATACAGCTCATAAATAGCAGAGCTAGGATTTGAACCCATGCAATTTGACTCCAGGGTTCATATTTGTAGGCACCTATTACACGTTTCTTATTCCCATCTGCTTTACCCTTCCTGGTGGCTCACTTTATTGCCTCCCATGGATGTTTCTGCAAGAAGATAAATGGTTTATTCCATTTTCTCTGATTCCTCCATACACATCAAGACAGGACGAGGGTTGGGGTATGGCCTCTTTTTAGTTTTCAAGAAATTTCCCTCTCAAATATGTGAGTTCTTTTGTATGGAGTTTCAAGGTGAAAAAAATGTTTTTTTCTTTCACCTCTGTATTAGCCTACATGATTGAGTTAGGTTAAGGAGGAGGAGGGGAACTGGCCAAGACAGAAGCTGGTTAATATTTCAAAACTAGTTAATAGGTTTCTGAGTCAGCAGGTACTAAAAACCATCAATTGTTTTCTAAAATAAAAAGTGTTAAACAATATTGACTGGCTGTTTGGTGCATTTTTTCCAAATATGTGTTGCATTTGCATTCAAAGACAGAAAGAAAATGATAGGAATAGCAAAAACTCAGAAATGTTGACTTCATTTGGACTTTTCCTTCAATAAGTGCAGTGTGATTCTCTTTAAGGCTTAGAAGATTCAATGTTCATAATGAGCTCAGAACATTTACAGGGTGCTGGTGACTCCAAAGGTAATCAATACTGCTAATGATCACATAAGATGTATTAAGGATCAATAAACTCTAAAATTAAAATCACCTGATTTTGATTCCTTTCTGTACTAATTAAAATTGTAATTATAACCGACCAAGACATAATTGCGTATTAATGTTGGTTAAATGAATAGATGACTGTATAAATAGAATAAAAAACTCCAGCATAAATTATTATGGTTTTAACTCTGGCCATGTAATATACTATTTTTGAATATTCTAATTCTCAGATAATTATATATAGATTTTAAAAGTTTGATTTGTTATTAAATGGGTTTTTTATACATATATTTTCCATTAGCTGTAAATCTATCAAGTATCAAGTTCTGTTGCAAAGAGACAGTGAAAGGATTCGTTTGGGTGGATTTGATTGTTGGGGTAAATATAGTACGTGAGAATTAATCTTAAATTAAATGTAAAATTCAAGTTTCCCCAGCCTACACTTGCTCTTGAGCTGAAAAGTTTTTAACTTCAGGCGTACTTCAAATTGTCTAGGGAATCTTTAAAAATACCATTTACTGAATCCCACCTAGGGCAATTAAATCAGAATCTCTGTGGGTGGAGCATTAGTGTTTCTCGAAATCCTCCCCTAGATTCCAGTGTGCGTCCAGGACCGAGCACCATCACTCCAGGCTTTTTATTAGCTTTGATCTTATGAGAAGTCTATTTCAAGCCCAGATGTCAGAGTTTCAGGGATGGTTAGTAAAAGCACTTGATTCATTTGTTCATACCATGAAAATATCTATATGGATATCGTGGAATAAAGTGTTGTACTAAGGTGTAAGGTACACGGACAAATCACTGCAAAGCTGCAGTTCTTGGGAAACTGCGAATCTAGTGAGAAGGAGAAAAAACACAGGAAACGTGTGTTTTTTGTTTTTTGTTTTTTGTTTTTTGTTTTTAATTTGACAGGTAGAGTTACAGACAGTGAGAGAGAGAGAGACAGAGAGAAAGGTCTTCCTTCCATTGGTTCACTCCCCAAATGGCCGCTACGGCTGGCGCTGCACCGATCTGAAGCCAGGAGCCAGGTGCCTCTTCCTGGTCTCCCATGTGCATGTAGGGGCCCAAGGACCTGGGCCATCCTCCACTGCCCTCTCGGGCCACAGCAGAGAGCTAGACTGGGAGAGGAGCAACCAGGACTAGAACCCGGCGCCCATATGGGATGCCGGCACCGCAGGCGGAGGATTAACCAAGTGAGCCAGGCGCCAGCCAGGAAATGCATTTTAAAAGGCGTGGAGGAAGAAATGTAACACTAGCTAAGTGCGTTTGGAAAAGTAGTGGAGGTTCTTGAAATATTAATAATAAAATAATACATAACAGAATTCTTCATAAAAATTCACTGGGGTTTTTAGAACTGAGCAGAGTTATGTTCCAAGTAGGAAATGGATATTGAGAGGTCATATAATTTTTTTGATATTTTAGGCCAGATTCAAATGAGACTAACAGCAAAGAGAAGAATGTAGAAGCGGGAGCAGATGTTAGGAATGCTGTTAAGGCAAATTTCACAGGACTCGTAAACCCAAGATATGGGGTGAGGTGTTCAGTCTGATAACCAAGCCTGGTTTTAGTAGAATTGTGGTCCTTATAATCAAGAATTTGAAATTGTGTGTCGAGAGGAGAGAGGTTCTCAGGAGAGGCGGCCGCCACCCAGCAGGCAGCCTGATGCTAGACAGAAGGCTATAGAGAAGCAGCCTCCCGGGACTAAAATAGGGAGACAGGAGCTGCCTTTGAGAAGGTTAGAAAAGGCAAAGGGAGACAGAAAGCCAATCCTTAGGAAACTAATGTGTGCATTCTTGCACAAAAAGGAAAGAGCAGTCAGAAAAACTGTCAAAGTTAAGAGAAGTCAATGAGGCCAAGAAAGATGAGGGTTATCATTAATGTCAAAAACCAATGGAGAGCCGGCGCCGCGGCTCACTAGGCTAATCCTCCGCCTAGCGGCGCCGGCACACCGGGTTCTAGTCCCGGTCGGGGCGCCGGATTCTGTCCCGGTTGCCCCTCTTCCAGGCCAGCCCTCTGCTGTGGCCAGGGAGTGCAGTGGAGGATGGCCCAAGTACTTGGGCCCTGCACCCCATGGGAGACCAGGAAAAGCACCTGGCTCCTGGCTCCTGCCATCGGATCAGCGCGGTGCGCCGGCCGCGGCGGCCATTGGAGGGTGAGCCAACGGCAAAGGAAGACCTTTCTCTCTGTCTCTCTCTCTCACTGTCCACTCTGCCTGTCAAAAAAAAAAAAAAAAAAAAAAAACCAATGGAGATTCTGAATTAATTCTGAGATAAGGCCACGTATTTGATAACTGAAGGACTCACTCCTTTTTTTTTTTTTAATTTTAATTTTTATTTTTTTTTTGACAGGCAGAGTGGACAGTGAGAGAGAGAGAGAGAGAGAGAGACAGAGAACTCACTCCTTTTAAAAGAAAAAAATTTGGTTACAGAGAGCCAAACCGAAAGTGGCTACGTGGTGAATATTGACTGTTCTTTGAGGAAATAAAACCTTTGAAAGAAAAGAAAAAGACCAAGTAAAGTGGTAGATCAGTTGGGTTGTAACACTTTTTAAATGGTGGAATACAATGCATGGCTTCTTGGCAGAGAACTTGTCCGACTACATGATTAAGGAAAAGGCAGAAGGAAAAGTTAAGTAGCTCACTAGAATTCAATGGAGAATTGTGGTCTTCTCACGACACCTTAGCTTAAAGAATTCATAGAGAAAATGATCTAAGTACAGCTGGACTAATATGGAACTGTAACTGGAAATTCATAGTGAGATAAAATGCTAGGGCCAATGCTATTTCTGGTAGTTTATTTGAATACTATTAAGAAAAACTGAAAAAAAAAAGTAAAACTAAATATTCCTCACATTTCGAACATGAGCATTTTTAAAAAGCTACCATGCAGGCCGGCGCTGCGGCTCACTAGGCTAATCCTCCGCCTTGCGGCGCCGGCACACCAGGTTCTAGTCCCGGTCGGGGCACCGGATTCTGTCCCGGTTGCCCCTCTTCCAGGCCAGCTCTCTGCTATGGCATGGGAAGGCAGTGGAGGATGGCCCAAGTACTTGGGCTCTGCGCCCTATGGGAGACCAGGAGAAGCACCTGGCTCCTGCCTTCAGATCAGCGCGGTGCGCCAGCCGCAGCAGCCATTGAGACCTTTCTCTGTGTGTCTCTCTCTCACTGTCCACTCTGCCTGTCAAAAAAAAAAAAAAAAAAAATAGTTACCATGCAGAATGTAAACAGCAAAAATGTAACAATAGAAATTGAATATTAAGCATAATTCTTGAGGCAATTCTTTGAGATTCATTTAATAAAGTATTAAGATAATATTAAATATTTCACAAAGAATTACTTAAGATGATTGAATGGAAAATGATACTGTTTTGTACATTTGTGACCTAAAGAAGAAAGCTTCATTGAGTCAATTTTGTTGTCATTTTCTAACTGCTCAAAAGGTTCTCTCTCACATCCACACTAGTCACAGAAGTGCCTCTGAGGATGTTATCAACCATTTTTATGTATTTGCCTGATTTCTTCATCTTCAAATTATCCTATTATTTGTTTGATAATTTTAAATTACTTTATGACCATTTGTCTTTTGGGGAACTGTAGTTTTTTCCTATTAGCCCTATAGCTTCTATTTGCACATATCTTATTGAAATATCTTCAGTTTGTATATTCCATCTTTATTGTAATTGTGTATACTTGGAGATACCTATGCAGAGTGACTTCTCTTATTTTCAATACTGTTTTATTTACTTACAGAGTAAGAATATTCTTGCAAAACCAGTTTGCAGCATCACAATAAACTTGTTTATTATGTAAGGCAGTGACCTCTTTATGTTTGTCCACCATTTGTTGGTGTTTTTCTTCTTTGTATAAATTAGAAAATGAAATCATTGATTTTTAATTTTATGCTATATGGCACTTCAGAACAAAAGATTTTTAAAATATTATGCAAAAAAATCATTGTGTAGAATTTCAGATTGATACCACACCATAGAAAGCTTTGATTATAAAACCTGTATTGAAATCACTAAATTAAATGATTAATAGCATCCTAGTGTCATTATTAATAATATCAATGTAATTCTTACTATGTAGACTTTTCTATATGAGGCAGTATATATACAGTGGTCCACATTTATGTAATGCTCAAAGTCTACAGCAATCCAATCCATACGACCCTGCTGTGTAGTAAGAATATTGTTAAAGTTATAAAGTTTCTTGTCAGGACAAGCAGTTGTTCATGTCATTTAGTATGTTTGTTCTTTGCATTAGACGGAGATGTCAGATGATTACAGGAAAGTAAGCCAAGATTTCTTGAGTTGTATTTTAATTCTTTGAATTGTTTCTGAGATTTTCAAAAATTTATCAATGAACATAATATATTCTGTTCTACTCTGGGAAAATGATTTGTGGAATTACTTTGCCTTTATTTTATATGGCTGTAACATATATATAAAAAGCAATTGTGTTTCAAAACCTGGTTTAATAATTTAATATCAAGCTATAGGTAGAACATTCCACAAAAAAATTGAATTTTTATCTTGCAATTTGATTTCCAGAGCTTTAAATTTAATTTATATTGCACTTATAATTCCATTTATTTTCTGGAGGTTCTCTATCTATAATTACATATCCGAAACATACATTTATTTATACTTCTTTGTACATAGATGATCTGACTCTACCCCTTTGCTCGATAATTTGTTCTGTCCAAAATAACCTAATTCATCCTTTGCAAATCACTTCCATTCTTCAAAACAGTGTATAAATTCTACCTGTGCTATAAATCTGCTGTGACCACCATAGCATGAAATCCTCTCTCCCTCTTTTGAATATATTTAATCTTTAATTTTAGTATCGTTACTTGTTAAATATGTACTTCCTCTTGATAGTTCTTAGAATATTACACACATATATTTTATTTAACTTTTATGTAAAACCAACTAAACTGTAAACTTATTGAGAACAGAATATTTTGTGACTCAATCTATCAATATGATTTCTAATCTCCTTTTGCAAAAACAAGCATAACAATAGAAAAAAGGCAATCAGACCCACACTGCCATATCCTACATTGTGTATGGGGAAGTGACAATATTTAAAATAAATATATTGTAAATAGTGTTGGGTATATAATTCTATGTTGCCTGCATGTATGAGGGTATTCAAAAATATGTAGAAATTTATTTTACTGTGAGCAATTTTGAAATTCATACATAGTTCTTTCATAATAGTAATTTTCCATGAACGTTCTGAAGACCCCTCATATATACTCAGATAGGTTTGCAAACAGATAATACAATGAAATCTAATAACTTCTTTGTGACTAGCCTATTACAACTTTTCAAAATTTGTTCTGAATCTTCTCATGTACTGGTAATAAGTTAGAGAGGGCAGAGACTGCCATATAGACTCTGTTTGGCAGGGAACTGATGTTTAAAGAATTGTCATTTTACCAAAAACATCTGATCATTATTGCTTAGTTGATGAGTATGGGGGTTGGGGGGAGTGGCTGAGGCAGCACCGCATTAGAATTTAGGAATTTTCCACTACAGTACCTCTCAGATTATCTTAGAATGATTTCCCACTTACCTCCAATATGCCGCCAACAAGTATTTTTTAGTAATGTAAGGGTATTTCAAAATTTTATACAATGGAAAGATATTTTTTTGGTGCAAAAAATATTTGAAATTTATGCTTAGAAGGATCTTACCAAGGTCATGGAAAACACACATTATGAAAAATTATGAAAATATGCATTATGGATTTCAAAAAATTTTTTCCACTTGTATTAATGTTTTCATTATATCTTCCATGAACTTTTTGAAGTGCTCTCATGTAATTTAATTTCTAAACAAATGAAAAATATAGGTTAAAGAAAATATCAGCCTAAAGTTATTATTAAATTTAGCCACTGTCAAATTACTTAAGCAAATAGCTATAAGAGTTCTTAAGTTGCTACTCTCAATGTGCTCATCATGTTGGATGTGTAACAAATGGCACATGGACCAGTTCCAATCCTTGGACCACAGTTTGAGGACTGTCTTTATATATCATGACATTCCCTTTCTAAGAGAATCTTCCTCAAATACAGCACCTGCCATCCAAGTTGCCATACTCACACATGATCTCTCTCCTTCACCTTTTACCCCGGACTGGACTGAGGTCAAAGGATAGATGGGGCAAGCAATCTATGAACTGTGTGGCAAGGCCCATCAGCTTTTTCTCTCTGCATTTATATTTTATATATGAAGGAATGATTTCCTATGGTATTCCAAAGTTCTGTATATGATTAAAACATGAGGCCAGCGCCGCGGCTCACTAGGCTAATCCTCCACCTGCAGCGCTGCCACACCCGGTTCTAGTCCCGGTCGGGGCGCTGGATTCTGTCCCGGTTACCTCTCTTCCAGGCCAGCTCTCTGCTATGGCCCGGGAGTGCAGTGGAGAGTGGCCTAAGTCCCTGGGCCCTGCACCCACATGGGAGACCAGGAGAACCACCTGGCTCCTGGCTTCAGATCAGCGCGATGCGCTAGCCGCAGCGCACCGGCTGTGGCGGCCATTGGAGGATGAACCAATGGCAAAAGGAAGACCTTTCTCTCTGTCTCTCTCTCTCTCTCACTGTCCACTCTGCCTGTCAAACAAACAAACAAAAACAAAAACATGAGCTAGTAGAACTGAGTAATCTGTGAAAGCTGAATAGGGGCAGTGCAGAAAAAGGGGTATGTGTAATATAGTTGAATCATTTTAATAGTGGATCAGTAAAGATTAATGCAAAAGTACATATTTAAAGCTGCCATAACTCTAGAATTACCTTCAACAACAGTATCTGCTAGCCCCAGGCATGAAACAGCATTTTCTTTGAATGTCCTAAGATTTAGATCCTATACTTCTTGCAATGTACAAATACATCCTCGTTGGCATAAATAGGTCTCTGAATTATTCAAGAAACTTAACCAAGACATAGTCCCAAGCTTTCCTCCTTATACCAAATGAGCTTATTTC